>NC_136488.1:118262631-118310131 GCF_053919585.1 Euprymna scolopes
GTCTGTTAGATGTATCGGCCGTTCATTAGTCTCGATAAAGCAATGAAACCCCGATACAAACACTGTAATGTGTAGCTTTTAATAAAACGTGATATATGTGTGTGTATGTGCGTATGCATATGTATATATATATACGTATGTATGTATATATATATATATATATATATTATATACATATATGTATACAACGATATTTTTTTTAATATTAACAATTATTTTTATGCCTACAGACACTAGTGTTTCTAGTGTTTCATGCTTGCGTAATCATCTGTGTATAGGGTGACAATTACCGCCAGTCGGGAGATCCAAATCTTTTCTACCTTGACTCTGTAGGTTCGTATTCTACTTCCCGTATCAGTATTGGCAAGGTTTTAATCTTTTTAATGTTTATGTAAGCCATAAATTATTAATATTAATAATAGCGTCTTAACCGATTCCATAGTCCGTGGTTGTATCCACTGGGTTGAAAACGCATTCGAAGTGAAAAGTTGTTTTATTAAAAACAATACGAATTTGATCGTTCAATTACGAATATTGCATATCTGTACTTTTATTTCTGCACTTGTTGACATTTGTAACCTTTTAACATTTAATCATGTCAAAACATATTTTTGTATCGTTAATATGCAATGCCAGTTAAAATAATGAATGTTTTGAATGCTACCAGTTTCGTGTTCAACTAACATCTCACAATTTCTCTCTCTTTTCTTTCTTTTTCTTTTTTTTTTCTCGACTTTCTCTTCTTGCAGATTTCATGGGATTTGCGGCAACAGTGCTCACGACGCAAAAATCATAATAATAATAATAAGCGCGAGGACACAGCGAAAATACCTTGCCTTATTTTGCAAGATACACATTCGCACATAGAGACATGCACACGTGCACACACATAAAGAGCACACATATACGTACACACACGCACTAATGTAAACATACGCACACACACACAAACACAAACACGTGAATCTTACAAATACACGTACACACACCGAGTACTAGAATAAATAGTTTGGGGTGGGAGTAGTATATGAATGTTAAAAATAATATATATTATATTTAGTACAAAACGTTTTCTTATAAAAAATGTTTGGCTGCACATTTACTGACATGTTCCAGTTCTCTCTAAACGTCGGACGAACTTTCGAAAACCGTTAATTATATATACTAGAAAAAATGAAATGAATAATTCCCCACACCAGTGGGGAAGTTCAGTTTTCTTTTTGTGTGTGTGTGGGGGGGGATAGAACTGAAACATATGGGTAAAATTGTAACCAAAAGTGTTTTTGAAATTAAAAAGTTCATGCCAAATAAATATGCAGCTCTATTCATTATTGAGCACTTTTATATAAACACAATAAGAATACATGGGATTATACCATATAATGACATATATATATATATATATATATATATATATATATATATATATATATATATGCGTGTGTGCACGTGTGTGTAAACGCACAGTCCTATTCTATACATTATATATTTTCAACAAATGCTAAGCACACACGTTTATCAACGTACACGAAAACATATTAAGCTAAGAAATATATATTCAAAATATTTACAAAATCTATAACCCACATGAATGTACATCCAAATAATACACGTACAATATGTTTGTGTGTATTGTCTATGTATATTAATATATATATATTATATAGACACTATATATATTATATGTATCAATATATATCATTATTTATTCGCACATACACATATCAATACACTTTATACATACATATATATATATATATATATATATATTTAATATATATATATATATATATATATATATATATATAATATTCTGAAATGTGATTTCTATATATTTAAAAATGTGATTGACCATGTTTTATTAATTGTTGAGATTTAATTATGAATTATTTGTTACGAAATTATTAAAATATTATTCGCTACTTTGCACAACGTTATTGTTCACTAGCAATAAGATCAACTTTATTATTTACTACACAATATATATATATATATATATATACATATATATATATAATTATATGTACATGTATTTTATATATATATATATATATATATATATATATATATACATATATATATCCCTGCGACGTCATAAAGTGCGTTATGTATTATTCTGTGCATACACAATCTATTGGGGGGGGATACATTTGATTAAAATGTTTCGATTGACTAGCATTTAAGTATAAATGTCATGTGTATCGACGCATATTAATGGCCATATAATCTCACTATTAAATCTCATCATTTAAGGAATCGATCCAGTTGCAGTATAATTGTTTACAGTTTAGAAAACAATACACAAACATCTAAACCTGTCGATCAAAGTTATTGTTATGACCTGTCATGTTTACATGTTAGCCGCAAACATGCCACTATTATTATTCTTTAAAACCCGAACTGATCACCCCCCCCCCCAATTAATGTAATATTTACTTTAGTTGGTAAATAAGCCAATGTGTATTTCTAATTTTCGTTTCATCCCGGTTACATATCTTACAAACTCACCCATATTTTATACGCAATAAACTTAAGCATAAAGTAAGAAAAAACACCGAAAAAATATTTCCCTTTTTCCCTTTCATACATTATGAAATTGTAATTTTAGCGTCGAAAATATATTGCGTCGAAGTAATTCATGAATAATATTTTAATGTTACAGGCAAAACGCATAATTTTTAAAAACGGGCATACAATGGACATTAAAATTCAGGCGTACACATATACACACATAGATATAAATATTCACGCACACACACACACACACACACACACACACATATATATATATATATATATATATATATATATATGTGTGTGTGTATATATATCTTGAAATTTTAGATATACATTAATACTGCTCTATCCCTACTTGACAAACCATTATACTACTTTAAAAATGTTTTTGTTTAACATCCATAACCATAGCTTTCACGCCGTAAGTGATTCATCATATGAATCCAGTACGGTAACAATTGTCATGTTTTTCTTACGTTTTGTTTCAAATAACTGTTTAGCATCGAATTGCTGCCGGTTGCTCAAGTAAACGAATTTAACAGATAAAATGTTTCCATTGTTCTGCTTCTTCTAAGAATAAGAATTTTATTGCAGTAAATTAAAATATCTTATCCTGTACAATTGGATGACTCAAGTGACCGGTTACAATTCAGTGCAGAATCCTTAGGTGAAGCCGGAAGTAAACAAATCGTGTCGTGCACGGCGTTAAATCTAAGGTCATAACTGCTTTAAAACACATATTCTCTCTCATATACATATATATATATATATATATATATATATATATATATATATATGTGTGTGTGTGTGTGTGTGTGTGTGTGTGTGTGTGTGTGTGTGCATATATATACAAATATGTATACATATATATACTTATATATATATCCATATATATATATGTATACATATATATCTATACATATATATATATGTATATGTACATATATATGTGCGCGCGCACACACACACACACACACACATATATATATATATATATATATATATATACATATATATATATATATATATATATATATAATTGCCTAATTGCCAGATATTTTTAATTACATATTAATAATTAATCAGTTTTCAATACGGGTCTGAAAGCTTTTACAATTAATTTGCAACAAATCTATGAATTAATGACGTGGAATCCTTTTGATGTGACGGAGGCTTTGTTTGGTTCACGTGAGGTTCCCTTAATTGTCATATTTTCTTCAAATATATAAATGCCTAAAGAATATCTGAAGAAAGCTTAAAGTATACCGAAACGTCATCTGAATTGAATAAAAACTTTTTCGCAGAAAACACAGGTTCCAGTTATTATACATGCCATACAGTCAACTACGCCCCTCTTTCTCTGCATACATATATAGACACCGATGAAGACTGAAGGATCGGTCGAAAATTATGTACTTATAAAAAAAAGTTTTTGAATTTTTTTTCATAATATTATTATTTTGTATTCCTGCACGTCACCAATTAAAAACGAATAAAGGAAAGTTATAAGCTTTTATACTTTTCGCATTCTTTTTTATTCATATATATATATATATATATATATATATATATATATATATATATATATATATATATATGCATAATTATAAAGTAAGCAATAAGAAAATTTTCGACACTAATTTATAATGTTGCTCGCTCGTTGACACTCATCTTTTCTCAAGTATTGATCTAGTTACTGATCTATTGGGCTATAATCTTCACAGAGAGGAAACAAAACCCATACACCGGACTTGTTCGCCGATTAGTGTAAGACGACGTCAGCTAAAAGCCGTCTCTTTTTCTAAGAATAGATTCGAACGCTACTCAATACTTTTTGTCTTTGTAAATGTTATATAATTACGACCTCGTAAAATATACATGGTATTACGTGTGCAAACACAAGTGTCAACAAACAGGAACATCCACATGTGAATATCTATATCTATCTATCTATCTATCTATCTATATATATATATATATATATATATATATATATATATACATATAACAAATTATATATGCATGTATAATATATCTAATATTAGTCTAAAGTAAATAAGTTCTTGATGAGCCGTTCCATATAAGTTATCAAATTTACCAAATTTTCATTACTAATGATTACTATATTGTCCAATTTCTACTGTACACTCTTTAACCCTTATCCTTGAGTGGCCTCTGGGCCTTGATAATGTGGTGATGTCTATGTAAAAATATACATATATATATATATATATATATATATATATATATATATATATATATATATATATATATTACGTTATGTATAAGCTGTTCTTATGTTGATACTTTTGTTTTCCCCAAAAATTGAATAATAAACGATTGTTTAGTCCTTGGATCTGAAAATAAGCAAAACATACAGCGAAATGATGAATGTGATCCATACAAGATCCAAACGTGTGTCTTGCAACATAGATCCTCTAAGCTTAAAATCCTGGACGAGTATCATTTATAATTTTGTTTATTTCTATCATCCGAATTATATAATCGCTTGTTTAGTAATATATTTTCTGCGCAAACAAGGGACATCAACAATAAAAACAACTTAATACTTAAAGAAATATATAGTCGGAAATAAATTGCCAATATTAAAATCATTATATGAATACACACACACACACACACACACACACACACACACACACACACACACACACATATATATATATATATATATATACATGCATATATCTGGATATACACGCACGCATATATATATATATATATATATATATATATATATATATATATATATATATATATATATATATATATATGGTATGAGTAGAATTCCTCGCAATAATGTTTAATTTGAAAATTTATTCAAGATATTTCATCAGTTCTTCCCTACTTCTAATATTACATCACTTTCAAAACTGATCTCTAAAACTGTTGGCAGCGCTCGGCAGTTTAATTTTTGAAATATTTGTTTGTTTGTTTTTTTCAAATGCTTCAAATAATGGCCTTAGAACAGTTTATATTTTACTGTTCTATATAAGCTAAATAAAAAAATGTTCACTGATTAATAAACATGGTCAAAACTAATATTAACCAAAGTAAAGAAATATGGTTAATAAACATTGTTATATTATATGCATACACACATACACACACACACACACACACACACATATATATATATATATATATATATATATATATATATATATATATATGCGCAAAGTATCCATGTAAGTATAAGAATATATGTATTGCTGTATTTATTTATTCACAAATTATAGAAAACAAATCGAATCTACACGCACATATTTATACAATAACTGTATCTTCCATGCATGATATATATATATATATGTATGTATGTATATATATGCATGTGTTCACACACACACACACACACACACACACACACACGTATATATATATATATAAATATATATCAATATATATATATATAATATATATATATATATAATAAAGATACAATTCCTCCAAATGATAAATCGAAACAATTAAATTAGCACAAAAAAATTGGGGTATATCGTTTTTATACGTGCAATGCTGCATCTATTTATGATAGAGCCTTATAAAAATGATTATATTTTAAAGCAAATTTTACTGTTTGTTTGGTGAATAAGTAAAACAATATATTATCGTAACATGCTGAATGATTTTAGGTTGTTTGAAACATAACGTAAACGGAGTGATAATGCGATACTCTGATATGTGAAAATGTTCATGTATTATGATCATATATATATATTATGTAATTGCATTTAAGCTGCTTAAAACTTCGGAAAGTCAAGAAATAATAATCTTATTATGTCTCGGTTCTGACGAAGCGTTCAGTTACAGAAACGTAATTACATTTACGTAAGCCAAATGAAATATGTAATTATTAATAAATCTCTACCTATAAATGAGCACTTTTTTAAATAATGGGTTTTAAATTCACTTTGGAAAAACATTTGAACTTGTTTGATTATATATATATATATATATATATATATATATATATATATATATATATATATATGATATCATTATATATGTATACTATTACACAAATATTTTACTTTACTTTTACTTCAGCATTAACTGATTGCTTCGCCATCTGATTATATATATATATATATATATATATATATATATATACTCTTCATATATATATATATATATATATATATATATATATATATATATATATATACTCTTCACGGAAATTTGATCTCTCCAGAGTGCTCGTAACAATGAGCAAAAATAATTTTTTGAATGTGAATTTTTAAAACTATCTGCATAAGAAGACTACCACCACTTACTACTACTACTACTACTACTACTACTACTACTACTGCTACTACTACTACTACCCCCCATACGATTACTTATACTTTTGCTCTCCGATATATATATATATATATATATATATATATATATATATATATCAGTACCACTGCAAACACTGTGGCCGTCAATATGCAACAAGTCCTGAAACGATATCAGTATTATGATAAGTTTTACTCACTAAGAGTTCTCAGCCGATTCATTTTAATTGATCGTTCATCTGGTATAAACAGGTGGCGTCTCGTGAATCAGAGTGCAAACAAGTCTTCCAAGATCTTCAGTATTGTCCGTGTTTTTTTTTTTCTTTGGTGACTACTGCAAAATCATCGCACATTCTCTCATCAACGATTTTAGACTGCATTCTTCTTGTCAACACAACAGCTTTAATTGGAATTTTAGTGCGAATAAGCCTCCTTAGAATTCCAGTACTCTCTGTACCCTTCCAATCGATGTTTGGATGGCGCTATCTTTTCTCTGTGTTTCGCGTCTCTTAGACTCTACCATCATTTTCTGTAAGACACCACTGTGATTTGAGAGAAATATTCGATTTATTATTATTATTATTACTATTATTATTACTATTATTATTATTATTATTATTATTATTATTATTATTATTATTATTATTATTATTATTGTTGTTGTTGTTGTTGCTGTCGTCGTCGTCTTAAATCGCTTGTCAGTTAAGCGACATTGAATTTAGTTAATACTTAAATGATTGACTGCTTGAGAAGCGCACGTGCTGTAAAGAAACGCTCCACCTCGGGCTATAAATGGGTACAAAGTCTTGTACCTATTTATAGCCCTAGATGGAGTGTTTCCATTTATAGCCCTAGGTGGAGTGTTTCCATTTATAGCCCTAGGTGGAGTAACTTCACTAGTCATGGATAAATTGCGACCCAAAAGTAATTACATTTTTTTTCTAATTTAGTTACCTTCTTTAATTAGAAGTTGGTGTAGTTTGCTTGAAACACGTCTAGTGTGTATGTAAAAGAAAATTTATAGAAGGCAATACAATGCAGAGGTGTAACAGGTGCACACAAAAGGAAATACATGAGAACATATAACGGTGAAATAAGCTATGCAGGTTCACTTTTTATTAGTTCAATATATATGCATTTTTTGTGTCCCTACCTTGTCAGATGTAAGTTCCGTATTGTATGATATTTCGGGAAAATCACCTTCATCAGCTGTGTGGTCTACTTTTGTTCAAACGTGCATGCTGGTGGCTATCGCAATTCATTCAAATCATTAAATCAAATGAAAATTTCTCTTTAAACGTTTGTATTTTAGATGGACGGTAGCTTTCGATTTTGTAATGAGAAATAAAATCATTTAACAAATTGTTACATAAACATTTGTAATTTAAAATGCATTTAGCAAATGCTGCTGCTAAACCACACGTGTGATGACAGCAGAATAATTGAACTCTAGGCGGAAGTTCTGTTCTCAAGCATGTAGCGAAATTCTCCGAAGTATGCAAACGAATGAATAGATAATAGATGTGATGTAAATAAACTCGCTTTAAACAAATTCTCATTATGAAAATATAAAATGTGATTTTAAATACACAAATTATAGTTCATATGGAAAACATTGATTCTTAAAGTATTTCCTTTTAGTTTCATTTTAATTATTCTATAATGTGTAATAATATTATCATATAATGTATAATAATATTATCATATAATGTGTAATAATATTATCATATAATGTATAATAATATTATCATATAATGTATAATAATATTATCATATAATGTATAATAATATTATCATATAATGTATAATAATATTATCATATAATGTATAATAATATTATCATATAATGTATAATAATATTATCATATAATGCATAAGAATATTATCATATAATGTATAATAATATTATTATATAATGTATAATCGTTGATGAGGGGAAGTACAAGTGCAGTAATCTATCAGAACACATTTCGTTGGAATACTTGTAAAAAAATATGTAGCGATGCAACACTACAGTTATGCGACACGGACTGGATTTTGCTAGACTATACGAGATCTTATAAGGTTAAAGGCTCGTTTTTTTTTTTTTGCACTATGTGGAACTTTCGGAAACTAGAATAATGGAGAGGAATATATAACATAGTAGAGTCATATGATAGTTTCAGGCAAAGCTCAAACTATGTGTACAAAAAACGTAATGCCACAGAGGAATAAAAGACAATATCCGACAGTTTTTTAAGCTAATAATTACACAATGCTATTTCCCAACACTCATTCACTTTGTTTAGAAGCTATTAAGATAGATACTTTTAGACTATCCTGGCTAGATCAATTTCGTTTCGCTTTATTTTGGGGTTTTATGTTGCTTATTACTACGAGGTTTACCTTGTTTACTTTACCTTAGAAAATAAGACTAATACAGCGAATACGTTGTTTTTTTTATTACATTTGTAAATTAACACCTTCCACTAAATGGCCACTACAAAAAAGCATAAGGTACTTTAGTCGATTATTTAACTATTATTTTAAAATTTAGAGTAAGAAATCGGTTTCGTATATAAACATAATGTAAAATTATTCCAAGTTTCTAGGTTAAAGTAGGAGTAGGTTAAGCTTAGGTTTAAGATTAGTTTAGAATATTTTTGGAAAAAAATATTGGAAAAAAAAAAGGTTTTCAAAAATAATTTAAAGAAATATTTTGTAAATTACATTATCTACTGAATAACTCCCTCGCCCAACAAAAAGAACATTTTAGATGATTATTTTATTACTTTAGAATTTAGATTAGAGGATCAGTTTCATAAATAAACTAAACATAAAATGATTCATCAGTTGTGGGTCAGACCAATCTTTTTTGGCAGTTAATAATTTTTTTCTACTAGCTGTAAGTTCAAGTAGTTGTTAGTTAGGGTTAAGTATATTTAAAAAAATAATTTATTGAGATGTTTTGAAAAATACGTAATCAAGCTTGTGAAAAATGCCGTCTTTTGTAGGAATTTCTTCAATTCTGCTTTTCGTTCTTACATGATCATTGAATGTAAACATGATTAAAATAAACAACTAGGAATAAAATATTGGCCATGAAAGAATCTAAAATATTTAGTATAAAAGAGTGATCTGAAAGAGTTTATTAATATCGGGTAGAAAATTAACTTAATCTCAGTAAGAGGAGACAATACAAAACGGAGAATGGCCGAAACGAAATTTCTCCAGTCAAGTAAGTTCCATAGCAGCTCTTGTTTTATGATTGTATATGTATATTGGTGCAAACACTGACGAAGTATGTTTTCTTTTCTATTGCTTTTTATGGAGAGTCTGCACTAATCTAACAGAACAAGTAGTAACCATCACTTTTATGGCTGCAAATTTGATTTTAAAAAATGGTCTTGTTCTTACGATTTTGTTGTTGCCATAAAATTGATTTAATATTGGAACGAGGAGACAATACAAAACGTAGAATAAACGAAACGAAATTCCTCCAGTCAAGAAAGTTCAATGGCAATTTAAAATATATGACCAAATGCCATCTACAATGTATAAAATCCTCATTTCTCAGGTGTGCATTTGATATTTTATCTAGAAGAATTGGCTGAAGCTAACAGAAAAGGATGACACGAAGATGTGTTTTGGAAATAGTTAATAATATACTGTCGTATGCGTTGCAAAAAAGTTGATGGTGTCAGCAGCATATGTTACTCACATTTATATCAGTGGTGATATAATCAAAGGAACTCCATATGAATAGAAAGTATCGTTCCTAAGAAGAGGAAAAACGACTTTCCACTGTTTTTAAGGCAAACGATTACATGTATGGCCTTCCGTAGTAAAGGTGGTGATGGTATTATCCACGAATAAATGACCTTGAAATTGTTGTAGTAGTACTTTCCGCCCGGTGGTGATCCATGTCTCATGCGGTCCGCTTCTCGAAAATGATTACCCATGCCTTATCTTTCCTTTCTTATCTTTAAATTTAAAAAGCTAAAATTCAAATTTATAAATTATTAATTATAAATTTGTAACTTATTTTTAAAAAAATCAGTTTTCAACAAAAACAAAATGAATTCCGAATTAAAAGATGTTTAACCTCATATTAAAAACATTGTACTTCAAATAAAAAATCTCAACTTCAAATTTAAAACAAAATCATCAAGAAAATCCGAATTGCAACTGATGAAATGATGTGCCCGTGAAACTGTAACCGTAAACTGAAAAAATTTAAATTGACTCTCTCCGCCGGAAACTAATTTATAGGCATCTTGAATGACCAATGACCTGTTTGGTGTGAACGTTTCCCGTGAATATCCCGAGTATATTATATATTCGAATATATTCGAGACTATGTTTTTCTCGAGTATATTCGTTTTCTTTTTTTTAATTATTCTATGATCATTTTTATGCAATATAAATTAATTTTTATATATTTATATAGTTTTCTCATGTAAAATGAATCGTAAACATCCGGTCCGACTTTTATATAAGTAATTGGACCGATAATAGCAAGTTTTCCTTTGTAAAAACAAAACAAATTTGTTTACATGCATTTCTTATGAATCAGGTGATTCTATTGCTGTCATTCGTTTACTCGGTATCTTTCTAGTCAGAGTTATTTCTAGAAATTAATCGGATATCTACAGGAAGAACCGCGTAAACATTGCTTATATTCTAAGTGAAAGTGTTTTTTGTTTGTTTTTTTTTTGTTTTTTTTGGGGGGGGGGGCGGTTACTGGATTCGAACTTGCCACACTACTTAGCATCCTCCAATGTGTTTACAGAAATGAGATAAATGAATTTTACATAAAATAAATCAAGTAATTTCTTTTTCTTTTACCTAATTTTACTCGGGAATCGAATCAATAAAAATAGTATACAATTCTCTTGTAATATGACTTTTCCATTTTCGAATGTAGAACACGTGATATATTATAGATTTGGATTATTCGAATAACTAGTCTCATCTTTGTTATTATTTTCAAAACGTTTCGACGAATATAACCGCCGACTTTCTTCATGCTTACCTTATCGAACCCGTGTCACAACAGATAGAGGCGTTGTAAAAATCAGTTCGAAATGACACCTTCTGGGGGTGACTCAGTACTCACTAGAGACGATACTAAGAATAACAATTTTTAAATGCTCCTACTCGGTCATGGTTTTACGGAACAAGAACGTCGATTAAATAAAGGGTTCCGGTCGAAATCCCGTATCGAATCCCGAGTCCGACATAAATATTCTAGAGTTCAAAAAGACGACCGTGAAGAAGGTCACAGTTTACATCGATCGAAATGTTGCGAAAATAACAACCAAGATTCATCCTAATATAATGGGCATAAGTGATTAACACAGATTTTTTCACACTTTAGAATATATTAAAAACATTTATTTTAAAGTCCTTTTATATATATATTATATATATTGGGAGTTGGTTCGTAATGAGCCAATTTTAGTATTGGAGTTGCAAACAGAACCTTTTTAAATTTCACGTCATTAACGATGATGAGACGGTTCGCATCAAACGGTCCCAGAAATCAACAAAGGAATAAATAACAGCAGTTATAAGGGAAGTAAAATGCAGCTTTTTGTCAATTTCTGATACAATATTTTATTATTTGAAGTTTTACCTTTCTTTTCTTTTTTTTTTAATTATTGGTGTAATCAAAAATAGTGTGTGTTAAAGTAACCATGATTAAATCAGTAAAATGGGATCATAACGATAATGAAAATAATTTTTTAAAAAGACCAAAAATTAGGTTAGTATCAATAAACCATTTATATAAAGAAATACAAATTATTTATTTTAAATACTAACACATACCACTTGTCTGACTAAGCGTTAAGACGCAAATTTATATTGATTGTTAGAGAATGAGCGAGAAAAATAGATAGATTGCAAGTTTTTGTCGCATGATAATTGCCTAACTTCTCTGCTGATGCTTGCATATTGTTTCGATTTGTCTCTTTATTTTTTTTTAATTTTTCTTTTGAGAAGTGAATCAAAATGGCGAGTTTCATATTATTACGGAAACGTTGTAATGTTTCTATTTCACGATTAAAAGTAATTATTTTTTGTGATTAAAACTAGATTTAATTTCGTCAGATCATTTTTTTTATTCCTGGAAGCGAAAACCTGTTAATCAGAATTTTTTTTTTTTTTTAATTTGAAACTGTTTTTGTTTATTTATCCATTATTTGAATGTTAAACGTTTTAATTACGTTTTTCTCAATATATGTATCATCACTACATTGAAGTGACAATCGTATTCCTTCCCTGATTATCGAGACCGACAAAATTTGTTTGGGTCCGGTAGTTAACTCCCCTAATTCTTAATATTATTACAGAAGCAAGCAACAGTCTAATATGTCGACAAGTTTTTCCAATAGCGAGTTATTTTAAGACGTAATTTGGATGATCTGTTATTTGGTAAATACATAAGAAAGTTAATAAATCTATATTTGGTTGAATGCAAAAGCAAAAAGTTCACAAATGCAGAGGAATTGTTTTGTTTTTATTATATTTTTACTTGAAACGTATGTATAATGTTTAAATGGCTATTAAAAAAAATCAAATAATAGCCATTTTACTCAAATGTCTTCTGATATTCCGATGTGTGATTTTTTTTTAAATTTCGAAGCAGATTTCAATGTAAAAAAGGGTATGTTTTAACGAAAACTGAACTAAAATTCTCTTGCAAAGCCCTATTGTCGAAGTTAACGTTTGGCTACATGGTATGTGTAACACGGATATTCTGTTGGCGACCTTCCATAACAGTCATTTGGTAAAAGTGTCTATAAAACGTAAACGATTGATTCTTTTTCAATAAAGGAATATATTTGTTTTTATTACTCTAATGGAGATTTCGTGTCTGTATGTTTGTCCTTAGAATACCATGTTTCTATACAGTGTTAAATAACAACGATCATTATACACACACACACACACACACACACACACACACACATATATATATGCCATTATATAATGTACCACTATAATATAATTATATAATGTACCAACTATATATATATATATATATATATATATATATATATATACATATATATATATATATATATATATATATATATGTACCATTATACTTAACTATAATTAAGTATAATGACTGATATCATTTAATGCAATGTTCCCTTTAAAGGATATAACCGAGCAATGGTCACAAATATACTAACTCGAAACCTCCATACGTGACAGGTCCCGGAAATAACGCGTGGACCTCGATTTCGTGTTGATTAATCATTACAAACTAAAACAGCGCCTTTACTGCAGAATATTAGCTGTTTCGAACGATTCAGCTGTTTGTAATGTACTACTTTATGGTATTCAAGTTGCTTTCAAATAACGTTACAGACTAACGTTGGAGATTGACGCACGCAAGTGCTCCGATTGCAAGTGGTATCACCTTTGACTTCTCATATCAGTGTCTGGCTACTTATTATATTCTGAGTTCAGAATAATTGTTTGCTTTTTTCGCATTCCTTCTCAATAATTGTAACCACCAGGAATGGCGATGTTGATCACTTTATAAGTGTGGTCTTAATTTACTTATTTAATTGCCTATCCACGAGGGAAGATGTAAACACAATGTCAGTTTTGGATGTTGGGAATACCCAAGAGCGATAGCCTGGATGGGACAAAAATATATTTTTTAAACTGCCTTAGTCAAGAAAGATTTATCTTGTCATGACTGGGGACAGAACAGGTACTTCACGTTGTTCCTGCTTGAAGAGCGGAAGTGTAGGAAAGATATTTTCAACGACAATGATTCGAGGCCATCTGCGCTCAAAGTGATGGGATATTTAAATCTTAAACAGCATCTCTTTTTTTTCTTTTTTTTTTTTTTTTTTTTTTTTGCTTTCCAAGCTTCTCTCGGCCTTATGACGATACCAATTCTTGTCTTCTTTCACAAACCTATTTCACAAATATTTATACGACATTATAAACAATGGCAACATTTTTAGAAAAGAAAACATAACAGTATTTTGACTTTGTCATTTTCTTTTTTTCGGGCTGTAATTGAATTAATAAAAGTTGTTCTTAAAATAAGCATATAAATAAACTTTCTTTTTTGATATTTTTTCCTTGTTTGGAATATCAATGCTCAAATGAAGCATGTCGATTTGGGTTGTTTTTTGCTTGACCTTTACACGTACACGTTTTAACTTTCATGCATCTTTTCGGTCTCTCTCTCTCTCTCTCTCTCTCTCTCTCTCTCTCTCTCTCTCTCTCTCTATTTCTCTCTCTCTCTCTATCTCTCTCTTTCTCTCTCTCTCTTTCTCTCTCTCTTCCTTCTTCCTCTATATATATATATATGTGTGTGTGTGTGTAAATATGAGCAATTCTGATGATTTCAAAAAATTCCATCTATTTACTTATATTTACAAATATGTCATATTTCCCCAAACAATTGTAAATTGAGAGAATCTAGATTTTGTAATTAACAAAGATTCATTAGATATTTAAACAATACGTTTAAACTATTTAAATAGTCACAACAATAATAGAAGGAATACACACACAAATATATATACATACAATTTTTTATATAATTTTTTTTACTTATTTATAAATGTATTATATATATATAATTTCTTATATACATATAATTATGTGTATATATATACACGTAATTATATATATAATCATGTATATATACATATAATTTCTTATATACATATAATTATATATATGCATATATATATGCATATTTATATATATGCATATTTATATATATATATATATATATATATATATATATATGCATATATATATATGTATAATTATTGAGATATATATAATTATTTATATGTATATACCTAAGGGAATTAATATCTGATTGCCCCTTTGCCTTTTTTTTATATTCTCTTTAGAATTGTTTTCTTTTTGTCTTTCTAAAGAGGATGTTGAAGTAAACAGAGTTTCCTGTACTTGCCGCCGGCTCCTATTTTTTTCCTTTCATGTGTTAAAGTTATTCTGTTTTTAAATTTTATCACACAATAATATAAACTTGAATTTTAGGCTTTGTTCATCATTAGTTCTATTTGATATTAAAAATTTTAAATATCAAATATAAACCTTCATTTCTTTTATTATTTCTTCTTGGTAGTTTATTGTTGTTCGAATTGATATATCTATATTGTCAATATTTGACCTCTATATATAATTCTTATATATAATACGCCATCTAATTTTGATTTTAATCTGAAGGATTAAGAATGATGATTTTATTAAAATAAAAAGAGGGAGACACACAAGCAGACAGAGGGAGAAAGAAAGATAACTATAAAGTATTTTCTTTAATAAAGGATGTATCCATTTCATATATTGTTTTCATGTTTGATATACCATTAGGCATAATGGTTAGAGTGTTGACTAATGGATTGGGAGACAAGAATTTAATCTCCAGTCAAATCATATCAAAGACTAAAAATGGTGCTTGATACTCTTTTGCTAAACACCAGGCATTATAATGTAAAAATCAAGGGTAAGTTGAGTAATCATGGAAAAAAGTTGCATTCTCCCCTACATCTCGTTTTGTTAGGCAATTAAAAGGAAAACTTTTCGAAGGTCAGTTTACTTTCGATACACGTGAGATATGAAAATGGCACGAAAATAGTAAAAGCAACAGACAAGAATAGAATGAGGCAATGTAGCACGGTGAAATTCAAATGTACTTTTAAACAACTCTCTTCAAATTTCAATCCGTTGGTGAGAATGTTTCTGTGAAAGCGAATAAAAGAAACGATTCAACGGCTCTTTTTTTTCTTTTCTTCAAATTGTCAATTATCTCTTTCCTTATTAATTTGCAATGCTAACCGCGATATCAACACATATTAACTCGATATGAACACACCTATTATATCTTTCAGTTTGCATATCAGAAGAACGTGTATAAGTGAGCGAAATGCCAGATGGAATAAATAAATAAATCTCTTTTCATACAAAACTCATCTTTATATATATATATATATATATATATATATATATATATATATATATATATATATATATATATATATATGGTTAATCCATCTATATATATATGGTTAATCCATTTTTTTAATTATCTAGCTGACAAAAAAAAAGCACTGGATGAATTATCCATGACAGATTTTTATTAAAAATACGAATGAAAATTTTCGACCGCCCCGTGGCCTTCTAAACTACAAATGCACAATGGCTGAATTTAAAATTATTAGGTCGGTGCAAAAATAATGTTTTTTGAACATGAATTTGAACGTCAAAACGTCATTATTTTTGCACCAACCTAATAATATAGAACCAAAACGTTTTCTCTTCCTCTCTTTCTATTTACTCTTACATACTGAAACAATGATAATAAGAATTAAATATTTCCACTGATTCCAATTTATTATTCAAGTTATTATTTTCATATTAATAATATATACATATTTTAGCCATAATGCATGTCCACATATAATTCTGCTATAATGTATTGTAAGAAATAAACTACAAAAAAAACTTAATAGATACCTGTAACTCATTCGTCTGCTATGCTGGGATTATAAAATATATTGTTTTATTCCCCTCCTATTGGCGAATGAGAAATATGTATACGTGTGTGTGTGTGTGTATATATATATATATATATATATATATATATATATATATATATATATATATATATATATATATATATATATATATATATATATATAAATATATATATATATATATATATATATATATATATATATTTCTCATTCGCCAATGGGAGGGGAATATATATATATATACTAAAACTTAAAAGATATAGCTTTAGGAATAAAACTGGCGAGAAAAATAATTATTATAATTAAATTGGTTTATTGTTGTTATTTATTTCTGCAATAATATTTGTATATATATCCGGTAGTTTAAAAACTTTTTAGAAGCATGATTATTAATCTACAATAATGGAAAGAAACGACTGTATATTAAAAAAATATATATAGTATATATTTTTTTTAATATACAGTCGTTTCTTTCCATTATGAAATGGGAATTTGGGTCGTTTTTTTTTTAACCTTCATCAGTCAAATATGAACCGCGAAAATATTGTTGAGGTGTGATCGTTATTTATAAATGTGTGCAAGAGTAAAGTTTCAACTCGTTCTGTTTATATAATTAAATATTTAATTCTAACATTATCTTACTTAACACATCTCATTTTTTTATAGAGATAATAAAAAATTTTTATAGAGATAATAAAATTACAACGTTGAGCTAAAATGAGTGACCAGGTGAGAATTCTAAGTGCTGTATGTGCTCTCTGCATATGCTGGCATTTTTTCAAGTTGTTTGGTACTTTTCGTTGCCACTGGATTCAAGCAGTGACGATTCAGGAGAGGTGTGGTTGAAGGTTGCTCAAACCTTGCCTCACAATTACTCGCGCAGCTACCCTTACAGAGGGGGGATATCCATTGTCTAATGAGACTGAAAGAAGGCATCGATTAAACTTATAGTAAAATGAACGTGACTCATGTATGAACAGAAATCTCCTGTCTAATAACGTCAAAGAAAATCGAAACGTAGCCATTTTCTCATTTGATGATTGCATAACGGTCCGACTGAAAACGAAGGTGGTCAAGAATTGAAAATTAAACATATCAGACTGGATCTGAGCTGACAAAATTTGAAGCTGTGTTTTATCTGGGTAATCTTGCAAAATGTTTACGATATAGATGAACTTGAAACACTGAGGCAATCAGAGAAAACATCGCTTATAATGCTTTAGTGGAACATACGTATTTATGACAAAATATACACAATTTAAATAAGTCAATCAAAAGTTATTAACATCACGGTTGTATAATGCAGATGTGACTATGTTTTCATAGATCACTATTTCAATCAGAAACTGTATGCGCCAATTGGCCTTCGGGCCAAGATCAAAGTGTAGTATCTGATGCTGCACTTCAATTTCTTGTTTTCTCTCAGTATAGGATAAATCCTTCACGACTGAGACAATTTTTATTTTTGTTCATTTTCTCCACATTAAAAAAAGTGGATGGGTTGTAAATAGGAACTCTCAAAATAATGTTTCCTTCATATATAATCAGATTTTCGACTGATTATATATATATATATATATATATATATATATATATATATATATATATATTTCTAAATCAAAGTTTAGCACAAGAGTATGCAAAGTATTTACAAATGTTTTCAGACGTAACAAAAATTTGTTATAACGGCGCTTTCTCTCTGTGCCATCATTTTAGTCCATCATTTGCACCCAGAACAAACAATAATATCACCCAGGAAAACTTTATCTTCAAACCGAAACAAAACAATATTCTTTCTCCTGTTTTGTTTTAAGTATTATATAATTTATATTACTTTGAATTGTCAATCATTCTATCCAAAATACAACGAGGTTTACGTACGCTAGACTTTTCTTTCATAAAAATGCACCAATGACAAAGCGGTTTTCTTCCAGAAGATGACTCTGATTATTAGAAACCTCGTGAAATAAACGCAGTATAGATCAATGTTATTTTAGAAATGTTTTATTGACCAGACTTATATAGTTTTACTTATTATTTTGAAAAGAAAGATATATAAAATAAATACATACGAAATTTTTTATTCTATCAAATATATTGGAAATCTTTAAATATGCTTGAATGGACGAATATATATATATATATATATATATATATATATATATATATATATATATATATATAATATATATATATATATATATATATATATATATATATATATATATATAAAACTTCGAAACTCCGCGGATTAAGGACTATCCATTTATCTAGTGTTTCCTTTTCAGATTAAATATGTTTTTAACTCATTTCAAAGTGTTTTTTAACATATTTTATTAACTATTTGCTCATATATATATATATATATATATATATATATATATATATATTCATGGTCAAAATTATGAAACACCAATGAAAAATCGAAATTATAATTCAAACTTATATATTTCAAGGTTAAGAATAGTGGAATAAACCTTAATTTTAACAACAATCAATATTTGGCCTTTACAACAGCTTTTATTCGTTTTTGCATATTATTAAATTATTGCAGTTGGTAGGATTTATTTTCTGAAATTCTTCATGAAGTTTGGCCTCAAATTCTTTTTGTAATGAACATTTATGCATTCTCACTCTTTTCTCTAGATGGAACCTTAAAGTTTCGATGGGATTTAGGTCTGGGCATTTAGGGGGCACTTCATCACTGTAATCCCCTTTTTTCTCAAACCAACCCATTGAAACTTTTGGTTGGTTAGTTTGTTGGTCGTTGTTTTTGTTTTACGGCATATCAACCCTTTTCAGGTTATTTAATGCCGAATCCAAAGATTTTGAATAAAAAAATTTCAATAAGATATATTTGTTGTTTTCAAGTCGGTTTCTATTTAACACATATTGGGACCCTAACAGGTACTACCACTCCGGGTCAGAGTGGACCCGGGAGCAATGCCAATTTAAGGGTGGCTTCACACTCCCCAAAGCCTGGGGCCTCACCACTGGATATAGTTTAAGGTCTTTTGACGTTTGGCATGGGTTTTTGGAAGATTACATCAACTGGAATGTTAATATATTAGTCAAAGATGTCCAGCATGTTTGTATAAACAGTGGAGTTCACTCTGCCCTCACATGTGTACCACAGTCTGGTGTCTGAAGAAGCCCCAAAACAATACGCTTCCTCCTCCTCCAAATTTGACGGTCAGAACCAAGCAATCAGGATGGAATGCCTCTCCTTTTCTACGGCGAACATAAACTGCTCCAGGCGTGGCAAAAATCTGATGAAAAGAATAAGAATACAATTTTTTAATAGATGTTATGGATGTGTATTCATATAAAAATTTAAATTGTTCCTTTAAAAGTTTAGGAAATAGAAGCTGTTAACTTACCTCAAAGTTACTTTCGTCGGACCAAACAATTTTGGCCTAATCATCAGGTGTACAATTTTCATGTTTTTTTTTTTTTTTTTTTGCAAAATCCAGTCGTTTTTTCTTTTGTTTTGTTTTTTTTTAGTTGGCCTGATACAAGTATGGCTTCTTCCTTGCTTGCATTCATTTTATCCCGATTCTAATAACCTTCTTCTCACTGTTCGAACTGCATGTTTCCGCCGCTCGGAAACATTTCAAATGAACTACGAAAATGTTCTTTTACACTTTAAACACATCTTGAGTATATTCTAAATATTTTACATTTTAAATACTTTCTGAAGAGGACGCTTCACAGAACGTCTGAAACGCGTTAAAAACGATTTCAATGATTTAAAAACATTATTACAATGATCTAAACACAATTTTCAATGAAAAACCAAAACACGGAATAATAAAATAATGTTAAAAAATACACATTGTTGATGACCCCCCTAATTTATATATATATATATATATATATATATATATATATATATATATATATATATATATATATATATATATATATATATATATATTGCATTCTCCATAAGTTCAACAGCAAGCCCCGAAGAACTTTTCTTTTTATCAGCAAGGGATGCTCTTTTTAAAAGATCTGTCTTTCCTGGCGTAGACTTTTTACAGCCTTGTTTTTGAAAGACTTTGTTTCCTCATACCTTTCAATCATTTTTTGAACTCCCTTCCTTGAACATTCCATCTTCCTGGCAATTTCTTCTTGAGAATATCCTTCACCAGATAAAGCAATAATTTGTGCACTTTTAATCTATGAAAGCTGCTTCTTTGGGGGAATTTTCAATTAAATATACTATTATAGATCTGGCTGGAATCAAATATTATCTGACAAATAAGAAACAACTTTTAGGATGACAATGAATCATTTTGAATAGTGGAATAAATTTAGTATAAAATTCGGCTAAAACTCTTTGAAAGGTCTTTGAAAGTAAATAAGTACTACAATCTGTTTAAAAAATTTACATTTGCTGTCAAGTGGTCACTTTACAACTTTTAACTTTTAAATGCGTATGTTTAAACTATTATCTAAGTTATTTATAGGTAGTCCATAATTTTGATTACAGCTGCATATACAAAGAGAGAGAGAGAGAGAGAGAGAGAAAGACAGACAGACAGACAGACAGACAGACAGATAGACAGACGGAGACAGAGAGAATGAGATAGCGGGACGGTGAATTGAAAAGGGGAATATGAATAGTATCTTTAAGATTTGAACTTATCAAGTTAATCAAAATCTCAATGTACTAGATAGATCGATTAAAAAAATAGAAAAATAGATGATGAAAATAAAACTGAAAATGTTACAATATTTATTGATCCTGTTAATTCTGCATGGTAACTCATCGAAGTTAACAGGACTCCAGTGCCTTAATTTGACTTAGAAATTAGACAAATCTATCAGTGTAAGTATATTTTGTATGTTGTTTAAATCTAAATAACCAAATTCGTAGACTAAAATTGACACCCAACAAACAAAAGAAAAACTCTTTTATGTTTGTTCGTGTGCAGAATGAGTTTTTTGGACACCCTCCGTTCTTGCTAATGCTTTCTTCATTTCCATATTTCTTTTTTTCGCTATCTTCTTTCTTTATATCTGTTTCTCTCTCTCTCTCTCTCTCTCTCTCTCTCTCTCTCTCTCTCTCTCTCTCTGTATATATATATATATATATATATATATATATATATATATATATATATATATATATATATATATATATATATATCGTTTTAGAAAAAATCAATTTTAACGATACATATGTTCCAAAACATTACTTTTTGTTTTAATTATACTGGCTGCAAACCTTTTAGAAATATAATTAGCAAAGTAGGTTTGACTGGAGAATATCAATGAAAAAGTGTTTAATTCTGTAGTCAGATCGTTAATCGGTTTAAAAATTCTCTTCTTCATGTCGATTATACAGGTGTCGGCGGTGATCCAGCATTTTTCAAATGGCTAGAAAATATGTAGATCAAATCCAAGTATTAGATGGTATACGGTTACAAAGGCATCGGCGGTGAGCCAGTAGTTTTCAATAAGCTTGAAATTATGGGGAGAAAATTCCAGTGTTGAATGGTATACAAACCAAATAAATCCTATTTGAATTGGGAGGAAACTGTATTGCCAGTGTCAATTTAGTAAAAGATCAACGATGACTGTCAGATATTTGTTTTCAAGAGGAGTTAATTCTCAGTGACGTAAAGACATAATTGAAGGAAAGATAACTATGTAATATAAGTATGTTTTTATAATAATTCTTCGTCTATAGAGGTTAGAGGTTTTGCTATTATTGATTCAAGTGCAAGAGTGTGTATCTTAACTCTTAAATCTTTGAACAGGTTAATGATTATTATATTAATACACTTGATATGTCTAGCTATAAGGGAAAATAGTTTTCTAGGATAAAGAATTAACCTTTAAAAAATATTAACATAAGAACACGTAATATGGTAAATAATAATTCTGCTAAGAACATAGCAGTAGATAAACCAACTGAATGGCATAATAAGACCAATAAACCTAATACACAAAAGAATCCTGAGAAATGGAAATAACTACATAGCAGGTACAGTTCTTCCCAAGTGTCCAATTAAATAATAACGCAAAATGATACTGACTAGAAGAAAAATGATGTGGCTTAAGCTATCTTTCTACATTCATGTATAAAAAATTCCTCGAAGAATATTATAATAGTTAAAAATTATTATAATAACCACAAATATAGTAAACTCATTGCCAAAAATATTATTAAATTATGCTACTCTACGGTACATAATTTATGGCAAATTATAGTAGCAACAAATTATAAAAACTAGAACTCTTCACGCTAGTATCCAGTCACTCCGCCCCGACGCTCTCTAATTGAATGTATTCCAAAGTAATTTATCACGTAATTTGCTTTTATATGACTAAACTAAAAGACGACAAATTAATAATTTTTTATAAATAAATTGATAGAATTAAAAACATAGTACAGAATGGTAGATAAATAAATCCTTTTTTCAATATTTCTGGTTCGCCTTATTTTAAACACTTCATTAAAAATGTCTCATTTTTCCTGTTTGTCTCAGATATATACCTTATGAAGTGAAATCGATCTATTAAGTTTTTTATCGATAGATTTCCTTTTAAAAGATATTCTTTTGCAAATTTTTTCACAATTGTGAAACCCTGGATACCTTACCTGGGCGGGTTGAACCGGCTTCTCCCGCAGGAGGAAGTTTCGTGCGATTATGAAATTCACTAGTTGAACCCCAGTCGCTTGTATATCCTCATCATGGAAGGTGATGACGTTAAACTTTATATTTCTTGCAGGTAGGTGTAGGACATAAAGTGCCTGGTATTCCCAGATGGTCACTCATCTAGTACTAACCAAGTTCAACTTTGCTTAACTTTGGTAATCTAACAAGTACATATGTGTCAACATCATTATACCGTATTTCAACACTGAATGCTTTTGCCGAAGTCAACAAACTATCAAAAAAATGATACTGTGATGTGCTGAAATGTCCCTATATTCTCTGAATACTACTCACTGGATTTGCATTTATATCGTAGAGAACAGCGTCAGAACCCCTGATTTTAGGCTTTTCTGATCGTCAACATTTTTGCAAATCGATTTCATCATCTGTTTACTACAATTTGATTAGTTGAACTTTAGCCTTTCGCACTATATTTTTAGTTGCGTGAGTGTTGTTTATGGCACAGTACGAACTTGTAAAGCATAAGTTTCTGAATTAGATAACTAAATTGCATGAAAGTACACATGGAATGAAACCATGAGCCTATTTACCTACCTCTTTACGGTGGTGGCATGCAACATAAGGTTGATCATAATGAAGGGTTTAAGCATTTTTAAACGCCACAAGAAAGACCATGGGCTTCTAGCGATCAGATTCGAGAATATTCATTTCGAGTGTACAGAGTGACCAAAAAAAACAGGCCCTAACTCTAATTAGTGTTTTGTCCGAATGGAATGAAACTTTGGTCATAACTAGTTTATTATATTCAAAACATCACATCAAAACACTAGGGTCTTTGGCGTTTTTTTCTTCGTTCTACAGCATATGTTCTAGATGGCCTCCATTTAGCTTTTGTTTTTTGGGAGTCACCCTGTATTTCAGTAAGTGACTATTAACTTGCCTCCACACGAGCGCAAAGATTTTTTCTTTCTTCATCAAAACATTGCCTAATGACGTCATAATGGATGCGAAGTTGCCTCGCAAGGAAAAACACGTTAGAATATCCAAGCAGATTTTCCGGCTGATTCCTATAAATAGTTATCGTCCATCCAATGTTTCGTATGAATCATGACATATTAGGACATCTGATGTTTCGATTGAGATAGGCTAGAAAATGGCAGGATGTATATGGCTTACATGATTCGTCTCGTAGCCATATCAGTATAAAAGTGTTAGAACAAGTGACGTACCAGTGGCATATTAGTGGCATTCCAACTCGAAAAGTAAAAAACTGTCATGCCGTTAGATCAACCCCCATTACACACTCCAACGATTCTTCTCTCTCTCTCTCTCTCTCTCTCTCTCTCTCTCTCTCTCTCTCTCTCTCTCTCTCTCCCTCCCTCCCTCCCTTTTTATCTCTCTCTTTCTCTCTCTCTCGCTCTTTCTCTCTCACTCTCTCTCTCCGCCAGCTAATTCGAGAATTGATATAAACCTGGCCTCGTTTGACTACATCATTAGGTACAAAATGTCGAGGCAGATGACTGACGTTAAATCAGCATAAGATAGGTGCAGGATAAACTCGTCAAGGGTTGGGAAGCAGTGGAATCGGTGTGAATAATATAAACAGAATACAAGCCGTTGCAGCAAAATAATTCTGATAATCTTAAAGATTTCCATTTTATGATTTTGTCTTATATCTCTTTTCTTGTTGAATTTGAGATAATAGTAAACTCTAAATTATACGTTCATATCTGGACTTTTTGGGGGTCATTTGGTTGGTTCAATGAAGTCAGGAGTTAAAATTCTGAACAAACCAACTAATGTCGTTGGATGCATGTCTCAACATGGCTACAATTCATATCTGATCTTTCTGTTTTGTCTGAGATAAGAGGGTGTTTCAACGTCTTTGTAATATTCTTCACGATTTTGCAACTCTAGATGATTTTCCGAGATCGTGAAGGTGAAAAACAACACATTGGCCTGTGAGATGTGATACTTTATGAATGCTACTCATTGGATCCGTATGATACATGCATCACACATCTGTTTCGTAGCTACATCAAATCATCTCTTATTATTATTATTTTGTTTATGCTGTGGAACATTTGTATATGGTAAAATGCGTTTGTAAGTACATAATGTTCGCTAAAATCTAACTAAACCGGCTCATTTAGCATAATTGTAAACGTGTTCGATAATGGGCTGAAAGATCGGGTTTCAAAACTCGGTCGCGTCATACAAAACACTTAAAAATGGTACTTGATGCCCACTTGCTAAACACTCAAAATTATAAAGGGAAGATCAAGTGCAAGTGGAGTAATCTTGTTAAGGAGTTGCGCCCTCCCTTACATTTCGGTGTAGCAGCTAATGCAAACGGAGATTTCGGGCTCCCCTCGACTATAGTCCGCCACTTAGCTTAAATCTTTTCTGGGTGTTGTGTGGCAACCTGTCGATGAATGCCAAATTTGCATAAATCAATGCTCGTAGAATTTAGGTATTTTCTTTTCAATGGCGTCGTGTAACAGTGATTAGCTATTTTCCGTCAGTGAAATAAATATTATTCAGATGTGATTTGGTGATGTGCCAAGCCATCAAGCCACTAAGTGCATTAATACGTATATGACAAAATGTGTGTGGAAATACATAATGTTGGCTTGCTTCTTTATTTCCTGATTTTCTAGAACGTTCTGTATAAAAAGTGAACTCTGTAAAATGGCGGAGTTCGAGACGCAGAACGTGAATCAATTACTTTCTGCCGTTAATCTATTTAGCGAAACCTCATCAAGTTCAGTTTGGGTGTTAAATGGTTCGAAGATTATTTAATAGCGATTGACAACAGTGCCAAAATGTCTGAGTTGAAATGGGGATTTCCAACTAAGAATATATGCTGACGCTTTGTAATTTTCAAAAAAGAGGAAAAAATATAGAAAAGGTAGGGAGAAATATGGACGAAAGGGGAGAAGAGATACAGAAAGAAAATAAATAATAGATTAGAGAAAAAAATAGAAAGATAATTAGAAAGTAAAGAGGGTTAACTTGAGAGGGAAAGGCAAGAAACTAAGGAAAATGACGAAGAAAGAGAAGGAGAAATAAAGAGGTGACAGAGAGATAAATGAAAAAGAAGAAGATATACAGAAAAGGGGAAATAGAGAAGTAGAAAGTAAGAGGAGCGGATTTGAAGAGAGGAAAGTTGGAAAATAGAAATAGAAAATAAGAGAAAATAAAGATAAATAAAAAGATGGATATATAGAGGCGAGATGTAAGATAGAGGAAACAAATAAAAAGAAGGAAATAGAGAAAGAAGAGAATTAAAAGAAGAGAAAAAGGAAAAAAGAAAACCGAGATAGGAGATAAAGGAAACTAGAATATATATATATATATATATATATATATATATATATATATATATATACGTTTTATTTTTTATTACCGTATCTTTCTGTTAAGTTACATTATTGTTTGAAACAATAATGAAACTTAACAGAAAGATACGGTAATAAAAAATAAAACGCATATTTGCTCTAGAACAGTATTGAGCACTTTCTTCAGTTTTTATTAATTACCATTTCCACTATATATATATATATATATATATATATATATATATATATATATATATATATATATATGTATATATATATATATATATATATATATAATTATTTTTTTACTATAATAATTAAATAATTAAATATATATATATTAGTTTATGGAATAGTGGATAAGAAAATAACATACTAGTAAAATTAAGGACATAAACATAGCCTTGAAGCTGAACCCAGATATTTTGTTCTTTATAGCAAAATGAAATTTATTAAACGTAATTCGACAGTTTCTATAGTGAAAGTGTAGAAGATGAACCAAAGAGGGGAACGATTGTAAGGATAAAGGCGGAAAAGATGTATATAGTTTGTTGAGTACGTGCGAAGAAGAGTTGTAAGGCAAGGTAGAAGTAGGAGGTAAGTAGTGTGGGTGGAAAAGATGCATGGCGGAGTGGTCACAGTGGTAAGTAACGAGGGGGGGTAAGAAGGTAAATAAATACTAAAAAAACACTGTGTGCAAAGGAAAAGAAAGAAAACAAGAAAAGGCGTGAAGGGAGAATAGAAAAAATAGAAGATGAAAAACATGTGGTAGACAGAAAAAATAAAAACACATAACGAAAAGGAAAAAAGTGTGTGTGTGTGTGTGTGTGTGTGTGTGTGTGTGTGTGTGTGTGTGTGTGTACAAAAGGTTTAAATATGTATACATACATATAATTATAATAAATAATAATTATTCTATTATACCTACAGACACTAGTGTTTCATGCTTACGTAATCATTATTGTAGGATGACAATTCCTGCTAGTCGGGGGATTCGAACTCAGTTACGAATCCACCTTTAACTCTATTTGCTAAGCCAATACTAAGATTTCAGCAATCCCCTTAACCCTAGATTACATAAACATCAATTAAACTCCGCTATGATCAAATCTTTTTTGTCATCAAGATATTAACTTTAGTTGAGTGAGGGGTTGCTGCATTCATCACGTTTTAAGATCATTTTTCGACTTTACCTGTCTTCCAACGAGAACCATAAAAGTCTGACACAAGTTTTTCAAATATGAAAAGCGCCGGCTCCAGACCCGTCACCAGCTCTATCAAAGGCGACGTTTTTCAGTGTGTCACAATATTAAGGAAATACATTTTATAAGAGTGAATTGTAAATAGAACACAACACGATATTGTACACCATATTATTATGAGCAGCACTAAATCAAAAATAAACATAAATCAGCAACAACTTACATATACATAATTTCGAATCTGAACATGCACATCAGTCCACATCAATCAACCAGTGATAGTAGTAGTACTACTAATAATAATATAAATAATATAAAAGAAAATAGACGACGTAATTTTATATGGTTCAACTCGCCATTATGTTCAATAATATTCCTAAAGAATACTGCCATATTGTTGAATAGGATTTCCTTCAAGATCGTAGATTAGGTAGAATTATCTCGTTATGCTCGTGGTACAAGCAAACAAGATCTGTCAAACAAACTATCAAATTGCCACTCAACATCAATTTCAACGATTATAGCTACTAATTTGTAGACGAAACAGTGCATAAAATTGTATGGGTTTTGTGAAAAATGTATGAAAAGTTATATCTGTATATAGATACATACATAGACACGCCTCTTTTGCGATGAAGTTCCACAAAAAAGTCAAAAGCATTACTTATATTTTTATGTTCTCGATTGACTTCACTTGCAAGAACAAAATCAGTTATGAAAATGCACGAAAGTGTGATATTTGCTCTGCCCTGAGTTAGTACGGGATATATCATTCTAGACTAAAGCGATTTTTTTAAATTTTTGTCCACATTCAGAGTTGCCCTTTTTAGAAGCTGGATTTTATCCACATGAAAATTTCGAATTGTTTCTCAACTGTTCCATTAATTCAATTCTCTAATTTGTAATGCAGATCAAAGGCAAATTCATGGTCGTTGACTCCTTTTGTAATGTGGCTGTTACGCTTGAACCGTGTTCGTTAAAGTTCAAACCTCTCTCGGACTCACACGCCGTCCGGCACAGTCGAAAAGGAACAAACAAAAATTAATCCGACTCGACTTTTCTTTCTTTTTCAACACAAGTCGTTTATTACCGTTTTTCTTTCACCCTCTCTCGACATCAGCTTAAAAGTCTCTCTTTCTGCGGGGCCACATGTCCATCTCACCTGATTAGTTTCTCTTTCTTCTCCACTACACGCTGGCCATAGACAGCCATTTCTCGTCTTCGACTTTACACGTCCATCTTTTTCAACGGCACCTTTTATTCTCCCAGCCACGTGATGTCATTTCTTTATTTTCTCTTGTCGTGCCAGCTTGCGCACACTTCCTAATTTGCATATGTGTATTTTTCGGCTGCTGCTGCTGCTAATATCCTTGCAAGCCAACTATCTTACAGCTCCTGCTGATATTTTCCCACGCGCTCATATGCGCTCTGTTACACTTGGCTGTGAGACTGGTTCCAGCCATCATTTGTTATATGTTGAGTTTATACATTTACAAGATATTTTTGGGCTTAGATTTCCAGTGCTAGCGTTTTGACATATTAGTTGCTTCAGAGCTCTGAAGAAACCAATGTTAGACAAAAACTATTATTATTATTATTATTATTATTATTATTATTATTATTATTATTATTATTATTGAATATATATAAAGTTAAAATGGTTAAAAGTTATACATGGACTGTATAAATGTATTGGCTGAATATTGGCTGCATAATAACTGTGATCCGTCGAAGTATATTGAGCTGAATAGTTTTATTGATGTGCGAGTCAAAATATTTTTAAAACGGCTGTGCTGTTGGAAATATCGTGGAAGTTTGTGTTGACGGAGTCGGCGGTCAGTTATGTAGAACTTAAGAAATATTTTATTTTTTTAAATTTAATCACTTTTATATACGGATTTTCTCATTATATATACACACATATTTATACGTATATATATATATATATATATATATATATATATATATATATATATATATATATAGTGTGTGTGTGTGTGTGTGTGTGTGTGTGCGTGCGATTAAAAAATAGAAAGTGGAAAAACAAAACACGATTTATTATAAGGGTTTGGGTTGGCAATCGTGCATTAAATCAAATCAAATGGCAAAACATGCAGAAGTGCAACAAGCCATGTAAATGACAAAGATCGTTTGAATGGTTTAAATGATGATAGTTTTACTGGGTTGAATTACAAGGACCGAACGCTTGTAGCAAAACTTGTATAGAAATCGTGTCAGCCTTGACAGTTTACTAAATAATACGAAACGTTTTAAATTCTTACAAAAAATGTCGCATTGTTTTTCCATTTTACCATAATATGCCTGTTATATGCATATACACACATACATACATATATACACATATATATATATATGTTTGTGTTTTTATGTATGTATAGAATGGTTCGTATATAGAATGAATAGATACGCATAAGAATAAACTAGTTAAGACATAGGAATATGTTTTAATGCAACCTTTAATCGTGTAACATGTTAATCGTTTGTTCTTATGCTTATCCGCTCATTCCGTATATTAGCCATTGCATTTTTGTTGGAAATTTTTATTTCCTTTATTAAAACTTATATATTTGTGTTTATGTTTGTGTAATATATTATTCCGTAATATACGCAATATATTATTTTTTCATATAACCATATATATATAACCATATATATATATACATATATATATATACATATATATATACATATATATAAAAGTACATATATATATTAAATAGTAATTACATATATATTATATTTATTACACTTTTTCATATATATCAATATATATATATTATCTTTTATATACTTCAAATGCCATATTCAATATATAATATAATTTTGAAAGCATTGTTATTCCTTTCCGTATACACATTTTATCCTGTTTACAACTTATTTACATCCAATTCATGCAAACTTATGTTGATGGTCAAGTTATTTATTCATTTTGTAGTTACTTGTGCACATATTAAAGCTTTTTTATCACTTCTTCGACTTCTTTTTGCTTATTGAATTATTAACAACTTTGTCGTGTTTGTGTTACATGCTGCGTCTTCCGAGGCGTGTGTACTCCATTATACACACCGCGGCTGACCGTTACCTTCGTAAAAAGTAAGACCTGTTCCCTGTTCAAGTGACGTTATGCTCGTGGTACAAACAAACAAGATCTGTCAAACAAACTGCCGATAATGAGAATTAGAACTTTTTTTACAAAATGCATTGGAAAACTTCAAATTGTATTTTAAGAAACCATAAGGAAAACAAGAATTTAAAATGAATTGCCGTGTGTTATTGTTGCGTTAAATTAATTGTAGTTTCATGGATTTCATAGCTTAAAATTCGTTTATTTTGATTATGAAATATGTTAATGTTTCTGAACGTGAAACGCGATTTAAACAAAGATATTAATTAAACCAGAATTTTATAGGAAAACTAGCGAATATGCCCAGCGTTGCCCAGCATTAAACGTAACGTTAAAATTCTTTAAAACAAAAAAAGTTTTCTAAATGTCTGAATATCCTATATACGAAATTTCAAGTCTGTAGATCAAAATTCCATTGAGTATGAGAAGTGTCGCCATGCACACATTCTCACTTTTATAGATGTATATAAATTAAAGCTAATAAATGTGTGTTGATTTTCCGTTAAATAACGATTCTAAATAACTACTATGATTACGTTTATTTTATTTTATGCGGTCATTATTTTTTTTTTTTAATGTAGTATACACGAAAACTTTCTGGTAGAAATAATAAACTTGATATATTCTTTTTACAGACAAATATTTTTACGGAATTTAAACGAATAAATAAGTTGAAACAATTATCGTAGTCGATGCTAAAAGTTGTTCAGCTCCACCTATCGATAAAAGAAGATAACTTTAAAATATATAAAAGATGTCCAACGAAGAAAACAGATTAAAAAATAAGCTCATGTAAAAAAAAAGAAGTATTTGCTTTAGAGTTTTAAAATCTAAAACAAAAATAAATTGAATTTTTCAATTCTCTCTGAGAGACATTTGCGCTGGGAATAACTAAGAATTCACTTTTTGTTAATCCTCATAATAAAATATAAAGTTAAAAGAAAATAATTCAACATGTTTTCTGCGTATATATTATTTAATTGGAATTCATTATTGAGATGAGCTTTATTAATTTATTTATTTATTGCGGACTATTATCCTCATCTTCTTTCACGACGTTTCGGCTAACTATTCCTCTGGCCTGGTGGAACAACAACTAAGAAAGATGAGGATAATAGTCCGTAATAAATTAATGTTTTCTGTATTATTAAAAGCAAAGATTGTAAAAAATCTCATTTAACAGTATAAAAAACGTGTGTATTTTAACTTAAAATGTCTAATTTCAGTCATGTTAAATTTTGTTCATGGACACACACTTTAATTGGTATAACGATTGTTCCTTTCACATTATCGGCAGTTTGTTTGAAGTTTAAATTTTGACAATGTTATCAAATAACACGAAATAAGTTTAAGTTTTGATCAAATAAACTTTTAAAAATAAAATATCCTCATGTATCGTACTACACGTTCTCAGAGTAAAAGTGCCCCTTTTAATCAAACGTGTCGTTCTGCTAATACCAACATCTGTGACGTCAATAAACCAAACTTAATGAACAGGTCTTATTTTAGGAAGATCAGGAACTGAGATCCCTTCTAGTCGGCATCATCTATGGCGATTAGTAAGAGACATACAATAAGAAATGGATCACTTTGTTATAGAGAGTGAGAGAGAAAGAAAGAAAACGTCTTGGACCACAATTTTATGCTAGCTCATCTTGTTCGATTGTCCAATTAGGGTATTGGGACACTGTATGCATGCATGTATGTATATATCTATAATATAAAGCTGAACGTCTGTGTGTGTGCCTGGTCACGAATAGGCTCCTATATGGTTGACTACTATAGAAAACTGATCACATATAATGATAGAAGATGTATCGAGACACAGGAATGGGTATGATCTGGCATAATGATGATTCATTAAAATTGTGAGGTTTGTGCGCCTGATCCACAAAGTATGGAAATAAAAAAAATTAAAAATTAAAAATAAACGTTTACAAGTGTTTTTGATATAGATGTACATAATAATACTTTGATAAATATGTTTTAACTTAAATAGGGAAGGTATAATAAAATTGTGGCGTCTGTGTTCGCGCCTGGCCTCCATAGAATGGAAATAGGCACAAACTTTAATAAAGACTTTTCATATCTATCTGCATAAGTATACTTTGATAATTATGTTTCAGTTTGAAGAAATATGGTATAATAAAATTATGGGGTGTTCGTTCGCGCCTGAGCTTCTTAGAATGGAAATATGTCACAAAGTTTAACGAGGTTTTTTAATATAGATCCACAGAATAGTGTGATAAGTGTTTCAGTGTGAACAGGTATGGTATAATAAATCATGGGGTTTATCTATTTTATTTTTACTTCCATTATATTTTGCTTTGGTTTTGATACCCCCAAATTCGAAGCTATCTCTTTACAACCCTTCCTTTTCATAACCTATCATGCTTTCATAAATCAGAGTCCATTTTCTGTAGGCTGTTTTTGAACCCAGTAACCCAGTCAACGACGGGTACTTTTGCTAGTATATATATATATATATATATATATATATATATATATATATATATATATATATATATGTGTGTGTGTGTGTGTGTGTATTATATATATATATATATATATATATATATATATATATATATTTAAATGGACATTTGTTGAAGTCATTCGCGAGAACCACTCCCATGCTCCGCTGGTTAGAACTGCCGACTATCAACACGATGGTTGTAAGTTCAATCCTCGTCTAGAGAAAGGCGCTAGTCTAGCCGCACTGATGAGCTGAGATAAAACGAAACAAGTTGTTCAGTTCCACCTATGTGGATGACTCTCTCTCTCTCTCTCTCTCTCTCTCTCTCTCTCTCTCTCTCTCTATATATATATATATATATATATATATATATATATATATATATATATATATACTTTATGGTTTATACGGATCATTACACTGGATTTAATTTCGGACTCCATTCTCTCTAAAGAACTTGAATTTTCATGCAAGCTGAAATATTATACGGGGTTTGTTTTTATATATATATTTTTTTACATATCTAACATTTATTCACCTGTTTTTTCTTGGTAATTTATGACTACAGTATATAGCGGTTTCACTTAATGTCATTACTAGCAAATTCTAGCATTGCTACAAATATAATTTGCTGATTTTTTGTCCTTTGATGAGAAGAAAAGCAAGAATAGCATTCTTTGAAACTCCGCGGAATAAAGACTTTGTAAATTGTTTTGGGGGTATTCAGTCGAACAATAAGTTTGGATTGTAAAGTTCAACTTACAGTTTTAATTTTTTTTTCTTTTATAATAAGCTCTACTCTCTATTTCGTATTGAGCTTTTTGATTCGGTTGAGATTAAATTATCTATATATAAATACTAATATTTATATTAGATTGAAGTATGCCATTGCGTGTATCAGGTAAACACTACATGCTTTTGATTTCATTACTTACGTATTTATATATATGTATGTATGTATGTATGTATGTATGTATGTATGCATGTATATGTATGTATATATATGTATGTATGTATGTATATGTATGCATATATATGTATATATGTATGTGTATATATGTATGTATATATGCACGTATTTATATATGTGTATATATATTTATGTATGTATGTGTATATATATATGTATATATGCATATGTATGTATGTATATATATATGTGCGTGTGTTGTTGCTGTTGTTGTTTTTGTTGTTTCATGCAATGCCAGTATAGACGCAAGGTGATACGCGAACAAATTTCGATTGCAAGAGTTCGGTCGGCCATTGCAGCAACCAGCGCGGTTCCTGCCAGACCAGTTTCCTCTTCAATAATGGATTTCAGTGTTGGACATCGAACTCTCCTTTTTGCATCTGAAGTCCAAAGTAGAAGCTTTCCTGCCGGTTCATCATGGTGAGTAATATGAACGGCAAGTGCTAGACGTGTCTGGAAAACACGAGGTAGGGAACCATCCAATGACTTGTTTGTTGGGTGACTTTTCCAGGATATGTTGTAGGCTAGCATTCTTGCATATATACTATCGAGATGTTTTTAGCGTGATATGCTTAGCGTCATTGATTCTGAACCGTACAGAAGGATTGACTCTATACAGACTTTGAAAGCCTTGGTTTTTTTTTTCTTGATTAAAGATTTCCATATTTTCTGCAAAGAATGAAGTGCACTCCATACTAGTGCAATCCTAACATTTATATTGTGTTCGATTTCGGAATAGCCTCCCAGATATTTGAAGCCGTCAACACAGCCAATTTATGATCCATCCGATGAAAGCAACGGTGCGTTAGAAGATCGATTAGACACAACCCAATGTCTTGACAAGCCTTCTCGACTCGTTTCAGAAGATCCTGAGCAGACTTAATACAATCCTCAAGGAGTGCAATGTTGTCAGCATAGTCCAAGTCCACTAGCATTTGAGCAAGGTGCCTACTGTAACGGCATGGTTTCAAAATAAGGCCATCACTACTGGTGATTGATGTGCGAAGCGCATAACTGAGAACAATAATGAAAAGAAAACATATGTAGAGACCAAATAAATAGATATGTAGAGACCAAATAAATAGATATGTAGAGACCAAATAAATAGATATGTAGAGACCAAATAAATAGATATGTAGAGACTAAATAAATAGATATGTAGAGACCAAATAAATAGATATGTAGAAACCAAATAAATAGATATGTAGAGACTAAATAAATAGATATGTAGAGACCAAATAAATAGATATGTAGAGACCAAATAAATAGATATGTAGAGACTAAATAAATAGATATGTAGAGACCAAATAAATAGATATGTAGAGACCAAATAAATAGATATGTACAGACCAAATAAATAGATATGTAGAGACTAAATAAATAGATATGTAGAGACCAAATAAATTGATATGTAGAGACCAAATAAATAGATATGTAGAGACTAAATAAATAGATATGTAGAGACCAAATAAATAGATATGTAGAGACTAAATAAATAGATATGTAGAGACCAAATAAATAGATATGTAGAGACCAAATAAATAGATATGTAGAGACTAAATAAATAGATATGTAGAGACTAAATAAATAGATATGTAGAGACCAAATAGCAAAGACTATAGATAAATAGAAAATATACAAAAGTACAGAAATATATAAATTAAAAAAAAACTATTTCAGTCTGAACTGTTTTGTTTGCTTCCTATATATTTCTTTAGTTTTGTATACCATAGTAAAAGTCAGCGCCTGCTGATGCGGTCCATGTTTGTATTTACGGCGTTGTTATTGTTTATTCTATAAGTTCTTGCTTGGCCTTTTGGTCAAGATCAAAGTGTAGTATCTTTACCGGCAGATACTGCAAGCTATGACTAGCTATGACTAGCAAAGACCAGATGTGGGGGCAACCCCACATGCCTGACCATTAACCAGCTCCCATTTCCCACCTCTCGGGAGCTGGTCCCCTTTTTCCCTTCCCCCTCCCTTCACTCCTCACATTAAAAATTGGCCTTGTGCCTAATTTGCTCGGTGGGGGAGCAAATAAATACCATCTGTTCCGGCAGATGCTGCACTTAAGATAATTTGTACCAGTCACTGGAGGGGAAACCCTCTATACTAGGACAATTATTATTTTTGGTAACCAGAGTGACCCCTTTTAGGGGAGCTGGTTTTTACCTCACATTAAAAACGGCCTTGTGCCTAATTTGCTCAGTGGGGGAGCAAATAAATACCATCTGTTCCGGCAGATACTGCACTTAAGATAATTTGTACCAGTCAATGGAGGGGAAACCCTCTATACTGGGACAATTATTATTTTTGGTAACCAGAGTGCCCCCTTTTTGCCTACTTTAAGGGGAGCTGGTTTTTACCTCACATTAAAAACGGCCTTGTGCCTAATTTGCTCTGTGGGGGAGCAAATAAATACCATCTCTGTTGACACTCTAAAATCGACGAACCCATATCGTAACTGTGCTGACACTAACTGAATCTGCTTCGTAAACCATCAACAGGCGTCGTGAATGTTGATCGGTTCAATTTTTCTGCATGGAAAAATCCAATAATGTACTCTGCTTCTGGCGCAATTCCATGACAGGAGTTGCTTCCTAAGAGTCTCAAAGCATTAATATCTGCAACAGAGAGATAAACCTTTTAAGCTGCGAATGCATAAAGTTTATCATCATAAAAATGTAATTTGCAATTTTCTCTGATTCATTCGAGTGGGGAGAGTGTTATTTAAATCTAGATATTTACTATGAAAAATGTATTTTTCGGATTAATTTTTATTACGTATATATATATATATATATATATATATATATATATATATATATATATATATATATATATATATATTAGCAGAGATACCCGACGTTGCCTGGGATTGAATGATGATCAACGAATATTTCACAGTCCTATATTTTTATTGTCATCGAAATCCGTGAAATCGCCCGGGAGGAAACGTCACATGCCTCCATGTTGTAACTTAGTCCAAAATATATGTTATTCTACATTGCACTGTTTTTTTTTATATAAAATTATTTTATATAAACTTCTTTCCAGGTAACGAAAAATAACATTAAGAAATTTACGTGCGGGGTTTGAACTCACAGGCCACATCATGCAAAAAAGAAAAATGTAAATTTTAAATGGTTATAAAGTTATTTGCAGTTAATGAAAATAAAATAAGAAATGTACGTGCGGAGTTTGAACCTACAGACCATGTCATGCAAAAAATAAATAAATACACGCTATTAACTTACCCACAGTAGAATTTCCACGGCCTGTTATTCTATAATTGTTGCTAAGCGACGACAGGAAAAAATGGCTTTACCGATGATAAATTAAAATAACGGTTTCAATTATCGATTATCAGTAATTATCGGGGATATTCTGAGACAAAACTTAACTAAGACCACTCCTAGAATTATACATTAAAGGTCTGTAAATTTTAAAGAAAATCAGTTTAGCCGTTTCGAAATCTATAAGAAACGAACTCACACACACAAAGTTGCATTTATATAATTGTAGGGATATACTTTATATACATATATGCGTACATACACACGCGAATTATTTTTGCATGCTATCTTTATTAATAAGACAATATGTATGATGCGTTATAATCAATATATTATATAATCTTTATATGCATGATACGACATATTTATAATCAAGAAAGAATGCATAATAAGGTTGGTATAACATAAACAGGTCAAGTGCTCGTACGTGGTTTTCCGCTTTCTACCAATCTCTAAGATAATTGTCATCTAATATAAAACTAACATCTTTGTGAAACATCTATCTTCAGTGTCGTGTGTCAAAACTAAAGCAAACTACACATCCATTTCCTTTTAGTAAGAGGCATCACGCACGTGATTTTTTATAATAAAAAGATGCATCACACGTGATTTTTTTAAAATAAAAATAGACACTTACGAAAGTGTACGTTGTTCAACGTCGTTCTTGAAAAGCGATTTGATTGGCGTCGTGAATGTTGATCGGACATAGCAACAATTTAATCTAAAAATTGATTAGCATTATTTACTGAAAAAATCTTTCCGAGATTAAATTATTTTTTCTTTTAAATCAATCATGAAAACTATCTAAAAATACGTCCGCACAGAAAGATTTTTGGAATGTGAAGTTCAACGTTCTTTTTGGTACATTTACTGTCATGTAAGCGAACTTGAGAATCCCTGTGGGGTATTTGCAACATATTCTCTCTCACACACACACACACACACACACACACACACACACACACACACACACCTGTATGTAAGTGCGTGTGTATATGTGTGTGTGGAGTAGGTATTTGGACGTCATTCTATTTGCCCAAGGAAGCATTTACGGTTGTTCGCGTGTGTATGCATATATTTCAAAGCATATATATATATATATATATATATATATATATATATATATATATATATATATATGTATGTATAGTCTTTGAAGTTTTTAACCTTCAAAACTATACAAAAAAATATTTTTTATCATTCGTTAGAAAACCATCTAGTCAGTAAATCATTTAATCACCTGCAATCACTGCATCAACTCGCGCTCGAATTTACTATAATACCAATAATTTATTTTTCAAGGGATCATCAGTTGTTTACCATGAAACACTGTTTCGGGGATTTAAAAACAAATATATATATATATATATATATATATATATATATATATATATATATATATATAGCATATATATATAGCATATATATATAGCATATATGTGTATATATATATATATATATATATATATATATATATATATATATATATAAGTTGACAAAAAGGTTTTTGCGGAATTTTTAGTTTTTATTTCAAATGATATATTTTCAAATAAGTTTTTGTTATAGTACCTTTGCTTTAAATAGCGTTTTCCCTCTATCTAATTCTTTAAATTACACTCGTTTTAAAACAAGTATGTCTTCTTTTCAGAAGGTTTGATACAAGATGGAAAAAAAGCAAAATCGCACAATTTTATTATTTCAATTCAAGCTAGATCTAAAATTTGCTGAAACAAAATTGCGATATCAATGAAGGGTTTAGCCCAGGAACCACTACTGAACGTACAACACAATTGTGGTTTAAGAAATTTTGTTGCGGCGACAAGAATCTTAAAGATGATGAGCGTAATGGTCGGCCATCGGATATTAACAACGATCAATTAAGAATCTTAGTCGAAGCCAATCCACGCACAACTGTTCGAGAACTTGCTTCTGAAGTAGACGTTACCTATACGACGATTCCCAACCACTTGAAAGAGATTGGAAAGACAAAAAAAAAAAACTTGATAAATGGGTACATCACCAATTGAACAATAACCAAAAGAAACGCTGTTAAGACGTGTCATTTTCTCTTCTTTTACGCAACAAGAACGACCCGTTTCACGGCCGGGATGTGACTTGCGATGAAAAGTTTTTTCTTTTCTTTTTTTGTTTGTTTTTTTGTTACGACAGCTGGTGACGAAGCTCCACAAGGTTTCCCGAAGCCAAAGTTGCACCAAAAGATTGTTATGCTGACTGTTTGGTGGTCTACGACCGGTCTCATCCATTACAGTTTTTTGAATACAGGAGAAACAATTCTGGCGAAGAAGTACTGTCAAGAAATGCTTCAACAACAACACCCAGCATTAGTCAACAGAAAAGGCCCAGTTCTACTCCACGACAATGCCCGACAGCACGTTGCTAAACAAACCCTGCAAAAATTGAACAAATTGGGCTACGAAACTCTACCTTACCGCCATACTCTCCAGACCTTTCATCGATGACCACTTTTTATCGAAAACTTTGTGTGAAAAATACTTCAAAAACCTAAGTGATATCAAAAACGCCGTCAGCGATTGCATCGCCACCAGAACACAAGATTTTTACCTTAGTGGAAAAAATTCACTTGGTTTGCATTGACAAAAGTGTGTTGATTCTGGTGGTGCTTATTCCGATCAATAAACTTTTGTTTGAGCCGAGATATGTTCATCTGGACGTAAAAGGTAAAAACCGCAAGAACTTTCTTGTAAACCTTAACCATAAAGAATAATTATTATTTAATTATGATTATCAAGCCCCTTTAAGATTACTAAAAGAATGGGCACTGCCAAGGAAATAAAAACTAAAATGCAGTCAACTAGCGTTCATGCAACGTTTACGACTTGCATTTGTTTGAATACTCTTGATTGTTTAATGTCTCTGTCCGACTTTGGCGTTTATTAGTTGTTAATTCTCTTTATTCGCGTTGCAATTATTTAGTGGCCAAAACGTAAAAGAATTAGCAAGTGAGATCAAAGATGGCTTTGTAGCTGGATTCGAATCTCCTGACTAGCAGGAATTTTTACCTTCTACACTGATGATTGCGTAAGCATGAACACTAGTGACTGTAGATATAAAGAATAATTATTACTTAATTTTCATTGTATATATATATATATATATATATATATATATATATATATACAAGTTTCCAGACTTTTTGTATAGGCATTTAAAATTGTCGTAGACTCTTAAAAATTCAGTATGATATTGCTATACATCTTTTGAGATGATTTATCAATATTTGTGATTTCAGGTTCAAGTGAAGGAATTGTAATACATCCTACTAAAACCTACTAACAGGAATTGGAATACATCCTACTAAAGCCTGATTGTCACAGTTGGTGAATTTAAAAATGCAATCTGGACGTGATGACGCTTTAGAAGAATGATATGTAATAAAATGCTGTTTTAAACTTAGAAAAAAATGACACAGAAATACTTCAGGCTGTTTTTGGACCATCTTGCATGAATAGAGCATCAGTTTTTGAGTGGCAGAAGAGATTCACGGAAGTCAGGTAGTCTGTGAGAGATGATGAGAGGCGCAGGAGGAGTAAGAAAGTAAGAACACCAGAGTTGATTTGCCAAATAAATAATTTCATTGATAAGAACCGTCATGTGTTTATAAAGACAATAAATACAACGTTTGATGTTAGTGTGGGAACTGTACACACAATTATTCGTGAGGAACTGAAGATGCAGAAGATTTGCGCGAATGCACCAGTCTTAAACTGCATCCTTGTCTTAAACTATTTGACCAAGATTGACATCAAGACAGTTCCTCAACCTACCTATAGTCCAGATCTTGCTCTTTGTGACTTTTGGTTATTCATTAAGTTAAGAGGCTGTCCTTATGAGACAATTGAGGAGATGAAAGAGACTGTGTCGAGGGTCGTTGACACGCTCGCGCATGAGGACTTCCCTTTGGCCTTTCCAGCAGTTGCTGAAGCGGTGCAGGTGCATTGAAGCGGAAGGAGATTACTTCGAAGGGGACTAGAGTCTCATGTATGTACAATCAATAAAAGTGTCCATACAAAAAAAAAACATCTGGAAACTTATTATAGGCACCTCGTATATTTTTCGAGCTCATCCAACATACTCCTATGCAACGTCGAGTGAAATATATATGTGTGTGTTTTATTTTTTATTACCGTTTTATCAGTTTAGTTACACATATTTCGGTTAACAAATCGTATTAACGATCTAGTAACTTCGTCAGACTTTACAGAAATGGTTATTATGGTTGGAAAAATGATATTAGAAGAAACACGAAAAAAGTGAAAAAAAAACGAAAAGGGGGAAAGAGAAAGGAAAAAAAGCGGAAGTCAACAATAGTTAAGTTTTAAGGTTTAAAAAACATTAGATGGTTGTGGGGGTTAGTGGAAGTTTATGAAATTCAGCTAGGCGCGGATAGAAACATAAGGAGGGGGAAAGAGAGTGAGATAAAGAGAGGGGTAAGGAAAGGAGTGGGGAAGAATTACAATTTTAAGTTTTAAGATTTAATAAACAATAGAAGGTGGTGGGGTTAGGAGGGTTTAAGCTGTTCAACCAGGCACAGGAATATATGAAAGTGGTAGAGAGAGAGAGAGAGAGAGAGAGAGAGAGAGATTTTTTAAAAAAAGGGGATATAAAATGGATGGAGTTTTTGGGGCGGAGATAGGGGGAAGAAATATAGAGATAAGCATAAATACCGAGAGGGAGAGAAGCTAGCGATTCAACACGTGGCCCTGTGCTTTCGTGCTTAGGAGTTGTGTACGTGTCAAATGTGTTTTGACGTGTTAAGGGTTCATGTAGATTGGGAGAGGGCGCTGTTTGCAGTAACTAAGAAGCGCCTTCTTGAAGCAGGTTGAGTTACATCGAACTCAAATATATTTATCTATTTAAATGCATTGACTATTAAAGGTCTTTAAGAAATTAAAGTGGATATATATGTAAACATATATGCACATACACACACACATATATATACATATATACATATAGATATACAGTAAAATATGGATATACACATACATACATGCACACACATATGCACCCACATACACACACATATATATATATACACATACACATAAATATATGCACACATACACAGACATACACACATATATATATGTATAAAACGCAAAACAATACAACAATAGACATATCCATACCTATAAGTAAATAAAGTTAGGATATATAAATAGGTATAATTAAATAAGCAAATAAAGTTAGGATATAATAAATAGGATATATAAATAGGTATAATTAATTAGGCAAGGTTAGGTAGAGTAATAAGTATGTTTTAAACTTTTGCTAAAGTGTTTCTCAGCATAATTTATTAAACATATATTCTTATATATATATATATATATATATATATATATATATATATATATATATATATATATACGTTTGTCTAATAGATACACCTATGGCTGCTACTAACAGCGAGTTATTTTTGTCAAGCAAGCGGGTGCATTGACAATTCCAAGCGATACGTCTTACTCTCATGCTAAAAGACACATGCAAGTACAATGCGAAAGTAGGTTAAATGTTTCAGCAGATGGGCGCATTTCATTCGTCGACTTGATTGGTTTGTACGAGTAATCAGCGTTGACTGTGTTGCTTTTCTGATCGACTAAAACGACTAACGCGTAACCAAACCGCAAGATAAAAACAACAGAAAAAATGGAAAAAATAAAATAATAATAATAATAATAATAATAATAATAATAATACACGGTCCATCTGCTAAATTAGAAGAATTAATTAAGACAAGATATCGTTTTAGGATTGTTATCGATATAATAGCATTATATATGACTCCATGATTTGATGCATGCGTGTCCTCTGTGCAATTATTAGAACAATTTAACTGCGAGGACAAAACGTTTCGAGTGAAATTTGTTATCAAGATAATTTGAAGGAGACACCGTTTTTACTCTAACATAAGTTCACATAAATATTTAAGTTGGTCCATCCATTCGTCGGTATTTTTATTTTGAATAGAAAATACTATAAGTGACGGATGATGCCGGAAAATATCGGATGTGTTGCACATACACAAATTCAGGATTCAGGCAAAGCCAATTGTCAAATTCGATTGCTGAGCGATGACGTCAACCCTACGTTCCGATTGAAGTATTGGGGTTATAGAAAATGACATAAAAACGTATACAATGGGGCGAAATATATTCTAACCTGGATTGGAATTGCTAAAAACGCAAAATAATACAACAATAGACATTCCAATTAATAAGAATGTCAGTATAAAAGAGAGCAGACATGAGTTAGAGAGAGAGTTCAGCGACCGAACATTGAAGATATTTTCAGCCTCGCACGCAAAAATCAACACGTTCTATCTACACACCTTGCCTCGCTTGTCATTTAGTAAGTCTGTCACCAAATAACATATTTGGTATATAAATCATTGATTTTACAAACTATAGCGTGAATGATGTTTAATTAGAAATATATGTCTAAGATTTAAAAGTGCAACTCAATTTCTATTTACATTCAACAAGCAACATTCATATAAAAGTCAATTTTGTATGTAAGATTATCTCGTCCAATATTCGAACTGTGATTTATTTTATTTTATAAATCTATCGCATATAAAAATCCATGTCGTGTACTTGTTGACCTTGCAAGCTCCGTTAAAAATATCGCTTTTTACTTCTGTACAAATCGATCTTGCAGATAAATCGATATTGCAATAACAAGTCAATTTTGTTAAAACAATCATCGTATTTTTAGTTATCTTTTTCTGTCGTATTTGCCATGAAAGGTGCTCGACTGGGCTTCAATTTTCGGTTTCTTTCTGTTAAACATTCAGAATAAGAACTCGTTTGCCTATTACAACAGAAAAATACTATTCTTTCTTCTCTCATCTACTTAGCGTCAGGTGATATTTATAGGGATAGATATTTTTTGCAAGTGCGTTCCGTCTTTAGAACACATTACTACGAAAATGCTTGTCTGCTTATTATAACTCACTCGTCTTAAAATCTAATGTCAACAAATTCTGCTCGTAAATCACGCCGTTGGTCAGTGTAAGTACTCTTACCATGTTTCTCAGCTTTCGACTGATAACCTTTTTGTTACTATAACCCTTAGTGACCCATGGTTTTAATAAGTCGTGACCTAATAGCTTATGTTTCTTTTTTTAATTTTACATGTTGATCTTAGAGTTTTCGTAAAACTATTGGTATGTGTATAAATGTCGGTATTTCGTAACTCCTAGATTTAAAAAAACAAACAGAATTGTTTTCGTTTCAAATCCGACCTTATATTTAAATCAATCATGTTTATTGCTGTTAAAACTCCGGGTTTATTCGTGTACAAGTGTTTGATAGTCGCATTGTCTAAAGCATGTATAATCCAATATACACACACCACGATGAACCACACTTACTTGTCGTCATCTTCATCTCAATTAACAAGAACACACAAGGGCTTCTTTTCTTGGGGAATTGTATTAGCCTGGAAACAGTGAAACATATGGCCACATATATTAGAGAAATATCGACATTAAGAGAGATTTTTCACTGTGTTCTAACACCGTGAACAATCTCTCTTAATGTCGATATTTTTCTATGAGAAAGAGAGAGATAGAGACATCTTGGGCACTGTTTTATAGTAGTTAACATTGTTCTCCCGACCCAACCAGAATTCACCTTTCCGAATAAATCATAACTCATATTCCTAACTTCCGGTTACTCGCTGGAATCATCCTTTTGAACTCAAAACTGTCAACGATTCCCTCCATCCGAATTGGAGACTTTTATTATGTAATGTACTTTTATTAGTGTACTTCGATTTTTTAGCTCGTTTTCTTAATTAATATGAATCAGCACAATTTCCAAATTTAATACGTATGTAACGCTTTATTCCCATCAAAAATTTATTACCCTCGCAACAAACACGAGTTAATAATTAAAAAAAAATGAAAGAATTAAAACCAGAAAAACAGAAAATAGATATGGATTTTTATATAAATAATCCAAAAGAAACGTAATGTAATATATTGTTGAGACTTTTTGGCATAAAGTCCTAAAATTGCGATTAGAATTTAATTTACTAAATCTGTTTTTCAGAAATACAGATTATAGAACGCAAACTATTCCATAAATTCTAGCAATGTATTCTTATATTTACAGTTTAATATTCGTAAAATCATTGCATTATTATGAATGTACGCATAGATATGTTGTGTAGCTTCACGCACAAGATATTCTCCTTTTTATGAAACCCGGTTTATGAGAAGCCTAAGCAAAATAAGATATTCACACCACAAACTCGTCATGCTATTAAAAATAAATTTCATTTTTTCCTTTGTGTACTTTTTCATCTTTGGAATATATTGATAGCAACACTTCGCTTCAGGTTACAACATGGTCGTCTTCTAATTCAATGTCAACAAAGTCCATCTTATGGAATCAAATTTTATTCATTCTATTTATCATGTTCAATCCTCTTATAATATTATTCCACGTTCAAATGAAAATCCATCGATCTCATTAACTTTTATTCTCGAGTTGCTTTTGGCTTTGATAAAAGATGACTTATTAATAATGAAAATGCAACATGACACAAAATGTTAAAGACGAGTGATGTTTAAAATCTTTTCGCAAATGAAATGTAGAATGACTACTGTTAGAACAGTCTGTAAGTCATATTCCAGAAACAAAGTTGATTATAAAAATTATTCCAGTATTCATATCAGGATAACTAATTATATCAAAACTATTTTCATAAAATATTCGAACATAAAATACAAAAATAATCAAATGGCTTGAAGGAACGTTTACGAACCGAACACACTATTTTTTTTATTACTGCCACCAAAGCGTAGGTTATGTTTTTGGTCGCCACTGCGTTTATTTGTGTACAGATGATCTCATTAAAACAAAACAGATACTACGCCACCGCTGCGACGTCTGCGGAGATGGTCTCATTACAACAGAACATATACCACACTGCCCTTATTAAATTGAGCATCAGAAAATAGTACTATAGTGCTTAAGTAGACATTCTGGCAGACAGGCGCACATCACAAGTATCACAACATCGATTCCGATTGCCTGGGTAT
>NC_136488.1:118312631-118780131 GCF_053919585.1 Euprymna scolopes
TAGTAGGTCTGTTTGTCCGTGCAGCTAATTTCAGACACGATTGAAACTGTTAAGAAATCTGTTTCCTGTCCGTATAGCTAAATATTCGCCATTTCAGCTTTGGTAGCAACACTCAATTATTCTTGAGACGATTGACCTGACAAAAATAGTTGCAGCATAAGTTGAAATTATTCACGATTTAAATCCATTGAAAGATTTTTTAATCTCACTGAGAGATTTGCGCCCATCCTCCTCTACCCCGCTTACATCATTTTATATCTCTAACATACACGTTTCCACTCCTTTCTTCGTTCGACATCTTCGTAGTTTTTATTAGTGTCATTTCTAACGTTTCTCATTTGAGATGAGGGTCAGACAAAAAAGCATGTAAGAGAACGCTTATGTATACGTAAGTGGAATCCAAAGAATTGGAGTAAGCATGTTCAACCGCGTAGAATGCTGTATTCTTATACGAAAATCTATGCACCAGTCTTTTACCAGTGTTCAACTTATGAAGTTTCGCAGAATATTCATCTCAATAGATCAACAATTCTCGAATTCTCTTTTCAGCAACTTTATTGCGGTTGTTTTCCCCACCGGAAAGATGCACGCTGGTCCATTGTTCCTTACATTTGATTTGCTGATCCGAGTGCTTCGAGCCATTACGACCGGTCGACTCAACACTCTGTCTCCTCCAAGCTCTAACCACTCATTAAAGCTCTACATTCCTTTTCAGTGTGAAAGCAGAATTCCTCTCCTGCTCTCATGCACCCATATATATTTTATCTCATATTTCTTTTATTTTTCTACTACTTATCTGAACTCGACTGTTCGGTTCTATAAGGTTCAAAGCTTTACCAGCTTAGTTGTTCAAAAGGCCAGATATTATTTTACAAAAAGAAAAAAAATAACGTTTTTATTATCATTTATGACGTTTCTCTTTTGAAATAGGTCAAACAAAAAGGCTTTTGAGAGTACACTATCAGCATAATCTTACTAGTTTATCCTAAATGCTTATATTAAGCATTTTCAGCCATACCGTAGTCTATGGCGAAAATGTATGCAGCATTCCTCATTCTCATCGGCTATCTCCTCTTCAGAGTGCTCAGCCCAAAAAGTTTCGCTGTACCACATCTCTTCGGTGTGGCTAGCTAAGCAAGTAATTCAAGCTGAGATTGTGTGATATTCTGGGCTGTATATATAAACGAGTATGTATTACAGTTTACTTGTATATATAACCATTTATGTGCTAATGTGTCTATTGAATGTGTATATATTTATAAGTGGGTATATGATCGTCTAGTGTTCTCGTAACTGTACGTGTCGATGTATTCTCAGATACATTTCAGCAACAGACATATAATATTTATACGAAAATCTATGCACCAGTCTTTTAGCAGAGTGCTCAGCTCATGAAGTTTCGCATCACAACTCTTCAGTGTGGCTAGATAAGAAGAATTCCTCTCCATCCATATCCATTTCATCTTACATTTCTTATCTTTTCTATTACTTATTTGAATTCGACTAATCCATTCTATAAGGCTCAAATTTCGACCAGCTTAGCCTGTCAAAAGACCGGTCAATATTTTGCAAAAAGAAAAAAAAACGTTTTTATTATCATTTATGACGTTTCTCTTCTGAAGTAGGTAAATCAAAAAGGCTTGGAGGGTACGCTACCAGAATAATCTTGCTAGTGAACCCTAAATGCTTTTTCAGCCGTACTCTAGTCTGTGGCCAAAATGTATGCACTATTGCTAATTCTCATCGGTTATCTCCTTAATTAGAGCGCTCAGCCCAGAAAGTTTCGCTGTATCATATCCTTTCAGTGTGGCTAGCAAGGCAAATAATTCAAGCTGAGATCGTGTAATATTCTGGGCTGTATATATAAAAAAGTGTGTATTAAAGTGTACTTGTATATATAGCCATTTATGTGCTTACGTGTCTATTGAATGTGTATTTACAGTTGTTTTCTCCACTGCGAAGATGCACATTGGTCCCCTTGTGGGACCCTTGCTGCGCTGGGTGCTTCGAGCCATTAGGACTGGTCGGCTCAACTCTCTGCTCTCTTCAAGCTCTAACCACTGACTAAAACCTTACGTATGCAAAACATCTCCCTTCTAATAATGTCATCAACACGTATCACTTGTGACTACTGCTTGATGTCTATCACGTATACTTGTTTATCTAACTAACATTCCTGTTTGTGTTAGTTATGAAAATTAACATTCCTTTTCATTGCTAACATAAATATTTTTGTTAAAGCATCTTCCCTGAATATTTCCTCTACATAATATTGAACAATAATATTAATAAACGATCAGGATTATCTGGTGTTGCCGGGCACGCCAATATAATAGTGCAATCGAAATTTGGCTGATTTCAGAAGCTTTAGGCGTCTTGGCTATTAAGCTATCAGCACAAACTTACTACAGCAAAGCCGAATTTCTCAAAATTTCCGGAACTGTTATACCAAGTAATGTAAGAGCTCAGGTCATTTATGATAGGTTTTGTGTATCAACAACCGAAATAGTTTTATTAGAATAATAAATAAACATTGTTGTGTCTAACATATAAAATTATATTGTCTGATTTTCAAAGTCAGATATAAATAGCATCTAAGTTGACAAACCAATATTTGCTTCTGACTAGCCAATACTTATTTGCTATTGTTGTGCCAGCTTATCGGCAATACTATCAATAATTTCCCCCACTCTTTATCTGTGCCTAAACCTAAACGTAGATTCCATGAACAAAGCTTCTTTCTTAGAACTGCACGCCTGTGGAATTGTCTTCCGTTTTCCTGCTTTCCGGCTGACTACAATATGGTTGTGTTCAAGTCTAAAGTAAATAAGTTCTTGATGAGCCGTTCCATATAAGTTATTAAATTTACCAAATTTTCATTACTAATGATTACTATATTGACCAATTTCTACTGTACACTCTTTAACCCTTATCCTTGAGTGGCCTCTGGGCCTTGATAATGTGGTGATGCCTTTGTAAAAAAAAATAAAAATAAAAAATAACGTTCTTAACTACAACCCATTTTAAAAATTATCCAATGAAACGTTTTTGAATAAGCACATAAAATAGAAATCAGAAAATAAATAACTTTTTTTTAAATTGAAGAATATAATATTAGTTTCTACCTTAGCTTTAAAAATGGAAAACTAATATTACTTCACTGATTTCAGGCAATGCCGAATAGATATAGCTTGTTTCATATAAATACTAGTTGCAAAAATTGTAGTATATATTTTATTATTTCCAAACGTTTTATTGATAAATTCACACAGTTTGCTCATACTATAAATAATACTAATACTATTGGCAGATACTGCTGATGTTTACTTTCACTTGAATATATACTGGCTTATCTCCCCTTGCCATAAATAACTATTTACACATGTTATACTAGAAATGTATAAAATGAGTATCTTTTAATGTTTAATGATTTTCATGTTTTTATTTAATTGTTTGTTTATTTTCTAACATTATTTTTCAGAGTTTGTCCAAATGATGACCATCAAGTGACCCTGGCAAACCTCAGACGTCGACAACCACTTGGATGGGGTAAATGAGAAGAAAAAAGAAAAAACAGCTCATCTCAGAAAGAAGGAATCATATAAAAAGATTAAACACAAAAACGACAGAAAGAAACATTGGAATTTTTTAAGAAAAAGAAGAAAAATGAAAATCACAAGAAAATAAAAACGTTGTATTGCTTTCTTTATATATATATATATATATATATATATATATATATATATATATATATATATATATATATATATATATATATATATATATAACGTCTATTTCCATACGAGACATTATAAACCTCGGTGAAAGAGAGTTTGAATGCCGAGCAGAGGTGCGTCTCCCTCTCTTTGTCTGTCTCTCTTTTGCCGGACGTCTCTTTCTTTTTGCTGGACGTCTTCCTACTGATCAACACCACAGCGATGATGACGACGATGAATGACGATGAAGATGATGATAATGACTATTTCGAACGCTAACACCAACTCCACCATTTTTATACACAGCAACATTATTATTATTATTATTATTATTATTATTATTATTATTATTATTATTATTACGACTACTACTACTACTACTACTGTAATTCTGAAGAATGGATGTGGACCATAATGTGTCCCATATCTATTCGTGTTTTAACTTTTCTTCAGCTGTGGACAAAAAATTTCTCAATTAACAAAAAGTCTACCCTAATGCACGATATCTTGTTTTTGCATGCATGTATACATAACAATTATTATTATTATTATTATTATTATTATTATTATTATTATTATTATTATTATTATTATATTAATAAAAATATTTTTGAGTTAAAATAAGATCCAGATTTTTTTTTTTTTCGTTTTAACTGTTTGTTATATGACCCGTGAACCCGTTCGGTTCATTATTGAAACATTGTAAATTGTTGTATATATTTTAGATATACATATATTATTCCATTCACCTATTTCTTCTTTATTTGCGCCATTTATTCATTTACATCATCGTCTTACCCTCCTTCTCTTATTCTGCTACTACTGTTAATACTGTATTTGTTCCACTCCTCACAACACTTCTTGTCTGTTATTCTTAACGATTATAGTAATTTGTACACGCTTTTCATAGTGCCCAGCAGCTAACAGCCCCACGGTCATCGGGAGGAACTACTTTGCAGTTTCGGCTCCTACTCCTTATGTTTGAGAGTTCCTCTTTTCCCACATATGCATTCATCATCATTGTCTACTTTCCACCATACAAGATTCGCCAGAGAAGGTTGATTTTATTAGGAACGAAGTTATACTACTATCTTCCAGCTCATCATACACTCTTCCCAGGGAACATACTGAACTTTACAACATTGCATTAGATATAGATATTTTTCGTTGTTCTTTGTTCTTTATGACAATCTCAACAGAATCTCTTCTTTGTTACTCATACAAAAAGGTCTAAACTTATGTATATTTAGTCCTTTACTTGTACAGCATCAACAGTATCTGGATGATCTAATAGATTAATAACTGTCTCGGTCGCCTTTTCTGCCTTCCATCTCTTTCCAATTCTTACTTCAGTTGGATCATCTTTAATCTCTTGGTCATTAGAGAAACAGAGCATCGTGTCTGTCCTTACTTTTGGCACTTTGTACTCCTCAACAATTGATGCAATGGGTAGCTTCAACTGTCCATCTCTTCCAAATAATGCCGAGTTGTTCGTCAGTCTTGGTAGTCCCAACCACTTCCTTGTGTACTCTCCACACCGTGGTTGAGCTGCTCTATTAGCATCAGTGGTACTTCATACATCTGCAATGACGACGTTATTAGAAGGTATAGACCAAAATGCAGGCACCAACAATTGTACTTTTCTGGTAACTCGGTCTTATCAATTACCTTTAATCCTTCCTCTGTCTGTCGGTGTATTTCATCTCCTTGGCGTCTGTCATTTGATGTGTCCCTGCCCCATCTTTTCAAGCTTTTCACTGGGTTTTCTTTTACTGTCAGAATCATTTCTCCTCTGATCATATAACTATTTTCTTTTTGTTCAGCTTTCTGATAGGTTTACGCTTCTTGATGTTTTAGCCTTAAATCTCGTTCTGAATTGTTCAATAAGCTGTTTTAATTGATTTAATACTGTTTTTATTTCTTCTGCCTTCTTTCATTTATACCAACGTCATCAATAAATTTCTTAGTAAGTCTTTACAAGTTTACTCTCACAATTTATTGATCTTAACAACATTTCCATCACAAATATATGATTTGATCATATAATTTATCATTATACTCTGAACGAGTGTTGGAATCCACAGTCTTTGGAACTCCATTGCGTTATGAATCATTTCATGTGAGATTGAGCCATATGCGATTGCAATTTCCAACTGTACAATTACCAAATCCTATTTTTCTTTCGTGGCTTTTTGAATACTCTGCCATATTGTATAAACAAGCTCAATATAGCCAGGTATTTTAGATATAGCCGCTTTTCGAACTAACTCATTGATGAAGCCATTGCATTAAAAATACTTTATTCTGTTGGCAACAACTCCGAATGTAATCTTCCCATCGACATTTCGTATGATATGGGCCGGAATTGTCCTAACTCCTTGGCCTTTTTCTTCCGCAAAACACCACCTTCCAGCAACATATTTAGCTGTTCACATCTCTCTTATCAGCAGAAAACGCCTAAATCGGGGGCATTATGAGTGCTGACACACTCATTAAGCCTAGGGAAATCTTAGCTGTTGCCTTTTTAATAAAAAATATAAACTTCTCCTTTCATTGCTTACATGAAACATTATGTCTGGTTTATTATACCTCGTGTCAACGGTATATTCTTTTCTCTGTTTTTATCGCAGTGTCAGGTGTTGTCAGGTGCTCTTATTCTTTTTGGACCATTTCAACTTTTGACTCTTACTCTCTGTGAACAGATTCTTAGTAAAATTGTATGAGTTCTTTACAAATTGCTTCCTACGCTGTTCTCTTTCCCTTCCTCTCATTCGTTCTCCTGACTTCTCTTCATTTCGTCCCTTCACATTACATGTTCATACACTTACTTCAACCCAACTTTTTCTTCTACAATTGCTTTTATTCGCCATACTTCTTTAATGCCTTTTTCGCTTTCTTTATCACTGCGATTTTATTTTCCTCGTGCGTAGTTGAATAGCTTTCCTTTGTTTTGGCAATTCTTTATTTGCCTCAATATTTTCTAACCTAATAGCTAGTATACATTGTAAAAGAAAAAAAATAAGGTACACGATTCATACTGAAACATTTGACTCAATATTAATTAAAAATGAAAAAAAGAGAATTTAAAGGAAAAGTTGTGTTGTTTATGCGTTAAAAGTAAAAAAAAATATTTCGTTGTTTCGTGAATTTTAAAGAATAAAATTCGTTCATTATTTACGAAAAAAAAAAATTGCATTACGTCCATTCTTCGAAAATTAAAAAAAAAAATATGAAGTTTGTTTTATGAAATTTTCGTTTCGCTAATCATGCAGAGTACTGTCTCAAGTTTCATGAATGATATTTTCTATTTCGGAATTAAGTTCATTATTGTGCTCATTTGCATACATTTGCATAAGCATATATTATACAGGAAATATTAAGCATTTTCCACATTTTACTGATGGAAAAGATGTGTTTATTAACTTCTTTTCTGTAATATATAATAAAACCATGTTTGTTTACACCTTTTTAAACATATTTAGCCTAAGAATGATTTGAAGCGGACACACTTCAAATCATTCTTTTCTTTCTTCAATAGATGATTTTTGTTAATTTCTCCAGCTTTACATGAGTGCTTCCTTTTCAGTGTACTGCCATTTTTGCCATTTCTACACTAATGGTGTTTTAGATAATTTATCATTAATCTTTGATCGATTTATCTTCTTGTATATCTATTACAAAGTTTTTTTTTTTGTGTCGGTACAAAAAAAAACGATTTCGCAGTTGTAAATTTATTTTAAGGCTGCTTTCTACCACCCTTAATATCATCTATGTATATAAATAAAGCAGAAGACATCAGATTCCCTTGTTTATCTACTATCTACGTTCTAAATGTCATGAAAATCTGTATATTTCTTTTAAGAAATTGGTGGATTAGCTTCAAATAGAACTCCTGCCTCAAAAAAAAAAAAGATAAATCAAACGTGACTGATCCAACTTCCTTAAATAAATCAAATTAATAATTCATGTTATTCATGAGTTTTCTTTAATTAAAAAAAATGTCAAAATAATTAATTCGTCGGATTTGAATCCGGAGGAAACGGCAACATACACAAATTATTAACAACGATTAAATTTCAATATCGGAAACGCATCAGCATAAATAATCAATGCATGCGAATAAACCGAGAGGTCACATCTGCTGAAACTTAGAAGAAGTATCACGATAAAAGTATTTATGTAAATAGTGAAGAAAAGGAAACCATGCGCTCCTGCATTGAATATTGTTGCCGTATTGGGACTAATGCATCAATCACGAGATTTTCTAACCTAATAGTTCTCGTATGTTTTCCAAGCTTCTGTCTCTGTCGAATCGCTAACGTGGTTCATTTCTGTCCTTGGTTTATCAGTACTTCCCTGATGAACTTACTGCACTGTAGATGTCCGTAGAGGCCAGATTTTCCAGTCATATAGGTTCTTCCCTTTGGAATTTCCTCCTGCTTCCTACTTTTCTCATCTTGCCAACATAAAAAGTCACCATTGTACCGTGACCGTCGTAAATAACCAGATCCAGATCTGTTCACTGAAAAATTACGTCACGCCTGAGGTCATAACAAGCAAGATCTTTCGGATAGTCAGATATAAGGAATATAGTCGATTAAGAATGAAAAAATGTTCCGTAAAGCATAAGAAAACTTCAAAATGGCATTGAAAAAGAGAAAAATAAGCTACGCGATTCATACTGAAACAATTGACTCAATATTAATCAAAAATGAAAAAAAAGAAGAATTTAAAGGAAAAGTTGTGTTGTTTATGCGTTAAAAGTAAAAAAATATTTCGTTGTTTCGTGAATTTTAAAGAATAAAATTCGTTCATTATTTAATTTTTTAAGTAAATAATGAACGAATTTCATTCTTTATGCATTACGGCCATTCTTTGAAAAGTTAACCAAATTAAAAAAAAAATGAACTTTGTTTTATGAAACTTTCATTTCCGCAATCATGCAGAGTATTGTCTCAAGTTGCATGAATGATATTTTTATTTCTGAATTAAGTTCATTGTTGTGCTCAATCTTGAACAATTAAAAATGAAAATAGTCATACATTAGCATAAGCATATATTATACAGGAAATATTAAGCATTTTCCCCATTTTACTGATGGAAAAGATGTGTTTATTAACTTCCTTTCTGTAATATATAATAACACCATGTTTGTTTAAACCTTTTTAAACATATTTAGCCTAAGAATGATCTACGTGATTAAATCATAAGAAAATAATTAACATACAAAGTTAATTATCTCTAAATGTCACACACGTGACCGTAAAACAAGAAACGTTAATGCTAATTAAAAACATGAACCATTATCAACTTTCTTTTTCATGTCAAAAACTAGTTTGATTGTATCTTACTTTTCACCAAATATAAGCACTCTATATTATCAGACTTAATTGATAATAAGCAAATTAATTGGTCAAACACGTGACCTGTGGTCACGTGTTTGACCTGCAATTCATTTGCACACGTGGTTAATGTATATCATTGTCTCTTTTCATGGCAACAATGTATCATTCTTTAGATTTATTCAATTAATGTTACCCTAAAACAATGGAGTAATTGTGTAGTGTCCCGCTCTTGGGCTCCTTGCAGCTTTACACTTCACCTAAACGCACAAAGTTGCTTGTAACTTTCTTAGCTGGTGAAGAGTCGATTGGATAACTAAATGCTTTTGCGCAAGCTTTCAGAAAACTGCTACATCTTTAGCTGTTTTGGGTGGAAACGATACTTAAAAGGTAAGCATATAATAGCACAATGATTTTAAAATAAAAGATCTCAATATATTGATTACATGTATATTTGATTTAAAGATTTGTTCTTGGTACCTTTGTGTGCCACCATGTATACATAACCTCAACTACAAAAGATTCTCTCTATAAGTGAAACCAGATATCGAAGACTCTGCATTACATATTTGATTTACTCTGTCAAAATAGACTAGCCATATGCAGAGATTAAGTGTAAGTAAAAGGTTTCTATACTGTATTTTTAAAGTAATCAGTTTTCTAACAGTAATGAAGAATATATTTAAGCAAATCAAAAATTAAATGGCTGTGCTTAAAAAATAAATGACAGTAAGTCAGATAAATGCTTTTCGTAGAGCAGCTGCTGAAAAAAAGCGGAAGTGCTTATAAACTTAAAGCAAATACACCAAAGACTGCTCAGAAAATGTACAAAACTCCTCAATAAATTTTTGGCAGTGCAGTCAAGAAAACTGAAAATCTACTACCCGAGGAGGAAGAAGAAAGTAGTTAGCAATTTAGCGAGGAAAATTGGCCTGCACATTCACTAAAATGCATCATCATCATCATCATCATCATCATCATCATCATCATCATCATCATCATCATCATCAACACCACCACCAACAACAATAACAACAACAACAACTGCTCGCTCTCTGTCAAAAGAAACTGAGAATCTTGTGGTGAAGTTTTATTATGATATGGTTGTGTCCGATGAAGCTCCAGGCATAAAAGATAGAAAAACTGTTTGGGAAAAGGGCCTGAAGAAGAGGATGAGAAAATTCTACCTCACCATGAAGTTGAAAGCGGACCATGTCTTATTTCAAGAACGTCATCAAGATAATGCAATCAGCTACTCTGTATTTGCGAAGTTGCGATCACTAAATGTCCTGTTTCAGATAAAACCATTGACAACAGAAATTATGGATTAGTAGATTTAATTTAGCACAGTTCTTATCATGCAATGTTCCTGGATTTTCTTTGTTAATAACATATCACACGTGACCACCCAAATGTCACGTGACCATACATCAATGCATAAAGTAATACATAAAAAAAGCTGTACGAGATTTATATTATTATACTATTCATGGTTCCTATTTCCAATTCACAAAACTATTATGCATGTTTGATAGAATTTTAAGAATTCACTATTTGTAAGTTAAGTCTTCATTATGAAAAATCTAATTCCGTGCGAGATCACAGACGTGACCGAACTTATTTGAACTCTGACCATTAATCACCATATATATATATATATATTTCAAATTTTTACCTGATAGGTTTTAGCATTCATAAGTCAAATGAACATCTATAAATAGAATACCTGTAAGGTTTTGAGCTACTTTTTCCAATTTTCAGTATTTTTAGTCACACACGTGATGAAGAATTGCCAATAAAGGAACACGATTCGATTTATATTAAAACAAAACTTTATTCAATATAAAGTAAACAAAAAAAGAATTTTGCATGTAAAATTACATTTTAAGCGGAAGACAACTATTACAAAACCTGAATTATGAATTTTGTGAATATACAAATAATTAAAAAAAAAAAATTAAAATGAAACGATAAATATTTTTTTAAAAAATCAAAACGAAAGGTAACTAGTCTTAGAAAAATCTCATGTATAAATTATTTTTTTAATAACTTAACGTTGAACATTTTCTTCCGTACTAAAAATATAGAGCTTAAAAGAAAAAAATGATTCACCATAATAATAAAAAAAAAAATTTAAAGATTTATTTTAAAATAATAATTATATAAAAAAATAAGATAACACTTTTTTTTAATACTGTTATGAAATGAATATTAAAATGTGAAATAGAAAAAGGCCAAAACGATACATTCTTTTTTTCTTTAAAACGATATTTACTTTTTAAAGGTAACTTTTTAAAAATCTATTTATCTTCAAAGGTAAAGAAATATTTTTAAAGATAAAAGCACATATCGTTTTGGCTTTCTTAAATTTCAAATTTTTATCTACTATTATATAAAAGTAACTTTGTGTGTGTGTGTGTGTGTGTGTGTGTGTGTGTGTGCGTGTGTGTGAGAGAGAGAGTATGCGTGTGTGTAATTTCCTTCCTTATAAGTTCTGAAACGGCTGAGCCGATCTTTTGGAAATTTCACACAAAGGTAATTTATATGTCTGGCAGTGTTCTTAGATATATTTTGTACAGACATTCATTCAATAAGTATCGAAAATCGAAAAAATCATATCCTAAAAATAATCTTTATTTCTTATATATCTTATCTTTCGTATATATCTTATAAATAAAAAATAATTTTTACAAGAGAAAAATTTACGTTACGCTGGTAAGAGAGATAATAAAATATCAACAAATCATTTCTTCTTAAAAAAAAAATAGAACTATTGACATCTGGAAATATAGCTTAGTGGTAGAGCATTCGGCTACAAACCGAATGATCCCTTGTTCAAGCCTTGTTCCCCCTTATTAATGAATTCAGTACGATAAAAGAAGAGATACCATTTAAAATTGCCGCAAATCATTTATTCGTTTGCATATTTTAAAACTAAACATTAATCAGAAGTGACTTTTCCAGGGCATTCATCGTCAAACCCAAATATCAGCTGACGTGATATTGTAAACAAACACAGACGGAATTTGATAAACAACATTATCATTATTATTTTATTTATTTATTTATTTTTTTTTTTTTGCGAATTAGTCCCCCAGGCAAATTATTTCTCGTACGATATAATATTCACTAGATGATTGACTCTATAATAATACATACGCGTATTGTATGGCCGGGTAACGCCGGGCGTCCAATTTATATTATTAAATAAACTTTTTAAAAATATTAATATCTCTTACTTGATTACATTTTTCTAGCAAGAAATTCTTTCTCTTAGTTGTGCGTGTTCAAATTGAAAATAATTCCTTGTCTATAGGAAAAGAAAATGCAGTCCTTTTTGGACAATTTTTCTAATCATCTCTGCAATTCGGTACAACCAACACCGTCGTGGGTTATTTCTTTACGGCAGCCACAGTACATCAAAACGACTCGGCATCTTCAACAATTAAAAATGAAAATAGTCATATTCAGGGACTATCCAGGGACTTTATTCAATGATATCAGCAGGTGACGTGACTTTAGTGCAAGGGTCTTAACTAACTTACGACGGTAATGATCAAGCACATGCATTTTTGGTCTCCCGGCAAAGGGATGGTGGACCTGTCAATTGACCCTTGTCCGTTCATTCGTTCGTTCGTCTGTTCGTCTCTGCGCACTTTTCTCAATAACTACGCCTTGTAATTTTTTGAAATTTTACACAAACATTAAACATGATATAAGTAAAAAAGTAATAGAACAGATTTTCTGGGGAAACTCCTGGTTGCCCCCTAGGGGTGCCTTTCAGGTTAAAATGGCTAAAATTGACACTTTTGTGCTTATTTAAAAAAATTGATGCCTTGGATTTTATAAAACTTTCTGAAAAGTTGTAATTAACTGATTTCTATATAATTTTGTTTGTCTATACTTCGCGATAACTTTTGGGTGTGCTCCAGGGGCTCTTTTAGGGCTAATAAAAACACTCTATTTTGGGACTATTTTACCATATTTGTCTAAAATTTTCTGTGTATGTCTATGCTGCTGAATTCAAATTTAAAAATGTTAAGGCCTTGGGGACTTTTGGGGCTAAATGGCGGGGGGGATGATGGACTTAGTCATTTCTGTTTTTTGCATGGTGCAGAACTCAACTTTACATATGTTAAGGCCTAAAACTGCACCGTTTGTTCATTTTCACGATGATATCACGTCTCCTGGGAACTTTGGGGGCTAAATGGGTTGAGGGGGGGGCAAATGCTAAACTTAGTCATTTTTTATGCCTCCTCAACTGTGCACTCACAGGGGACCATGCATAGGTTTTACATAGCGTGCAATGCATGCGAAACAGTGTTGTCTTATGTTTTCAGGTAAGTCACTAAAATTCGCCAGGCGGACATTTAAATTTTATGTAAACTACGAAAACAATCAATTTTTAAAACTCTTGTTCACTCCAAACAAGACATATTGTCACTTGGACGTATGAGGTGGCTATTGAAGACCATGTTTATAGGGAATTATGTAAGGAGATGAGAGAAATGTCCGTCCATATTATATTTAAATTTATGTATATTAATATAGTCAGGGAAGCAGAAAGCAAGGAAGGAATTCCAGTCTAACAATCCGAAGAAAGAAAACTCTTTTTTGAAATTTTGTACAAACATTAAACATGATATGAGTAAAAAAAAATATCAGAACGGATTTTCCGGGGAAAATCCGGTTACTCCCTAGGGGTGCGTTTCGGGTTAAAATGTTTAAGTCTAATACGGACAGTGTTCACTTGAGAATTGGCGAAGAGACAATCCTAACATAAGGGGAAATGTTGTGAATTAACAATAATTGTTTAGATCTCCCCATAAAAAGAATAGAAAGCTTTCCGGCTTCTATGGATCTCTAAATTGATTGAAGAGGTATGATTTTGTTGCTAAACGGGTTTGTCGGGGGTATGTACGTCGAGGAATACAAGTGCAATGAATTCATTCAAGCACACTCCATTAAAATACTTGTAAAACAGGTAGACGGATACAACATTGCGGCAATGTGACAGAGGTTGGAACTTGGCTGATAGTGCGTGACCTATTAGATTGGATATTCTTTTTTTGGACTTTTTCTAAAAGAGAGAACTAGCGGTGGATGCATCAGTCCAGATGTGGCAACATGGGAGAATGGTAGCTTTGTACAGATACCGGATGCTCTCAGGTTTGAGTAACTTTCTAGTACAGTAGAAGGAACCCACCTTCGTTGCAGTAGCTATAAATTTATTCAATGTATTTGTTCCAGTTCATATAGGATGTGAATGTTAAGCCGAGGAGTTTGAAGGAAGAGCTCTCAGATAGGGTGTTATTAGTCATGCCTATCAGTGGTTGAGGAAGGCTTTTGTAATTGTTAAAGAAAGAATCTTAATCTTAGTAGCATTAAATGTTACCATCGATTGACGGCCTGCTTCCACTACTGATTAGAGGTCATATTAAAGACTTTTGGCATTGCCTTACGATATGTGTACGTGTTTTTTCCTCTTGCGCCAATTATAGAGTATCATATCATCGGCAAATATACACATCTCAATTTTATCATAGAGGTCATTTATGAATATCAGGAATAATAAATGTCCAAGAATCGACTCTTGAGGCACTTCCATACTAATAGCATGCTGTTTGGGTGTATGTCCACCAAGGAAACCTGTTTGCTTTACTATTCACACATTGTTGAGAGATGAATTCGTGCATTCGCATTGGTTAAAGTGAGCGCAACGTTATAAATTGGACTGAACAATTCCATTCAGCGTTTGGAATAGTCCACGTTGATAACCAATATCATCACCACTCTTTTCTCAACCATCTCGCGCTGATATCGACACGCGCAAGTCTGATACGGACAGTATTCACTTGAGAATTGGCGAAAAGACAATCCTAACACTTTTAACTTGGCAATACAAAGGGAAAATGTTGTGAATTAACAATAATCGTTTAGCTCTCCCCATAAAAAGATTCAATTAAATATTATCAGTAAATCGATAACGAAGAAAAGCGGCGCACACTGAAATATGTCGATTTATTGGTGACGAGAGTTGATACATTAATTACCACGTCCACATGTATCTGTGTTAGAATCATCGCATTAAATTCAACTTGCTGGACAGATTGAAGTCAAATCACGACGAGTCAAAATTAATCAACATGATATTAATGAAATCGTGTAATCATCACTAATATCGATATAAAGTATTTTAAAAGCGATACCATTGTAAGATTAGTGAAAAACTATTTTTTGTTACTCATTTATGGTTTATGTGCATTAAAAATGAATATGTTGAATCGTAAGAGAAGGTGTACATTCATAACCGGAGCGGTAGTGAATAAAACACGTCTAATTTAATATTCAGAAAATGCAAACGCTCCAATTATGTACTTACTTCCTCTCTTCATAGCTGAAGACAGATTACGAGCTTTAACACTATTTACGATAAAGTAAATGGATTTAAATATTAATTTTTAGCGCAAATAAGTTACAAATGAGTCTGTGGTGTAAATTAACTCGTTTTTAACTAATTTCTCAGCAACATTTCCTTTAAAATAATTTTTATTTATATTAGTAATGATTAACAGAAATGGTTATGTTGGTAGCTTGAAGCAGATGGTTCCGAAAGAGATTGAAAGTTTTTATCGATTACGGGCGAAACAAGTAAGAAAGAGTACAAGCAAGTGTCTTTTTGGTGCAAGTTGCTACCCTGACTAAGTAAACGTTGTTTAAAGTTGCTGAAAACTGCTGGCCTTTAATAATAATTCAGGATAATTGCGAAACAATTTTTTGTTTTTAATTTGAAGTTTTTCTTTAACGCCCAATAAATAGAAAATATTTGAACGTTGCCCGACGGGATTTTGTACGGTTGTCTATTTTAACATGCTACCGCTACAAAAACAGACAAAACTAATCGATAAAGAATGGCAGCCATTTTCGGAGGTAAATTTTTACAAGATTGCCAGTTTTGTTTATCTTATTTTCTGAATGCCACATAATGCGTCAATTTCTTTGTTAAATAAAGATTAATTGAAATTGTGACGCTAATTCCATAAACGTAACATTTAATTTTGAAAACGACGCCACATTTCCAAAAATTTGAAAATTAAAAAAAATTAAAATTATAGAAAACGAAAATTTATTTTTAAGTACATATCAATTTTAGCGCAAATTGTTAAAACATTTTCTAAATCTTACCTTAAATCAGTGCGGCATAATCATGATGAAACACCTGTTCTTGTCAAATCACCGAAATTAAGAAACATTCAGCTAAAATGGGTGGCCGTTTGGGAATTCCAGGCGCTGTATGTGCTCTCCGCTTACCTCGGCATTGTTTCAAGTCGTCTAGAATTTCTCCTTGCCATAGGACTCAGATAGTGTCGATTCAAGAGAGTTGAGGTTGTGGATTATTGCGCAATCCGTGCCTTACACACAGTTACAGAAGGTATCCATTGTCTTTCGAGACTGAACGGATGCATTGGACTTTAAAATCAGAATTCGATTATGATGCAATGTTCAATACTTCTTCATTGATTAATTTTTTTTGTAATCAATACGTTTGTTTGTTTTTTTTGTTTTTTTGTTTTTCGGGGTCATGTTTGTTTTTAATATTTCGGGGTCATGTTTTTTTTTTTTTTTTAATATTTCGAGGTCATGTTTGTTTATCTGAAGCCACTACAAATTCCCCTTTCCTAGAAATTCCACATGCTTCAAAATTCATCCCCCTACTCTTTTCTTAACACTGCCCTGTAATCTAACACCCTTATTCCCAACCATTTGCACAGCCTCATAATCCTAGACAATCTCAACACCGTTTTATGGCACAACTATATTTTATTTTTCAAGCAACTCATTTATTTTTATTCTTATTTTTATTCATTTCCCTTATTCTTATTTTTATTCATTTTTATTTATTTCCCTTTCCCCCCTAAACTCGACCACAATTCTAAAATCTACCCAATAGAATCTATGACTGATTTCCTACCCAAAGAGATTTTATATATCCTATATTGGACGCATCTGTTTATACATTTGAACGACGTATCTTAGCTCTTCCTGTCCAACCCCACCACCGTCGTCATAGACGATTGCTGACTATTTAACTCCGTTTCGGCCTTGAGACACGTACAGATCATCATCCAACACGCAATAAACTATCTATTCTTTTCTTTTCTTCTTCTTTCCCCTCTCTTGCTTTGTCTTATGTTCATAATTTTTAATTTAACTTATATTTTTATTGCTTTCCAACTCTTTTCTGTTCCCCCTTTTCCCTTTTTTCCTTTCTCTGTCTTACTCCCATTCTCTTGGTTTTTAATATCCATATGTAATCCCAAAAAGTATATCTTTCATTTTTATTTTCATTTTAACTTGAATCATCTGACGATATGGACGGATAATTTTATCCTGTCTATTGAAACAATTTGAAATGAATTAAGTTAATACACTTGAGGTTGTAATAATTAAATATACATTTAAGTATTTGAGAAATGGAAAATGTAAGTTTTTAATCTTTTTAATTATTAATATTTTACAAAAATTTTCATTTTGTTTATTTAAATGTCATATTCAATTGATTGTTTCTTTGTTTATCGAAGAAAGCCAATATATATACTTTTCTTTATTTTCAGAAATGTATAATTTAAAGGAATCAAAATAAACTCCTTTAAATGTTCATAAAAATGTTTCATATGAAAGAAATAAGATTTCTTTCTTCGTGGTTAAAAATGCTTTGTTTTGAAACAATCAGCAATGATAACGAATTTCTAATTGTTCTTCAACTGGGCTTCCGTAATTTCTTCTTATTTTCGCGTTGTGTTTACAAAAAAGTGAAATTACTTTCGTCTATCGAAGGAAGCATCGTTTTTTGACAGGAAATAAATTGCATTGGATTTCCTATTCATTTCCGGAGCGTTTCAGAAAGAGAAAAAAAAAAAAGCGTTTGCGTTTTTTTTTTTTTTTTACTCAACTTGCATGACAATCACCAGTAATGCTAAACAGGTTAATAATACAGCCGTATCTACTCATAATATGAGGGACGTATCTGTCCGTCAGTCACACTTTTTAAACGATTATCTTAACTTTTTTTAGAAATGGAAAATATTGCATTAATACTAAATTATAAATTCCAAATAACAAATAAAGCGGACGCCATGACCAGAAATCAAAACTTACCCTACAAATCTTCAGTGTGATGTTCTATAAACTGAGCAATTTAGATTTTCTTAAGAATAGATCGTAACAAAATCATTATAGCGATGGACGTGACAACATAGATTTATGTTTTACATCATATTTCCACGCATTAACTAAAAGATAATTTATCGTTAATTAAATAAACATATTAATGCTTAACCAGGCTTAAAATACGGGCGTGGTCATATAATAGCGTGTAAATAGCGTTGAAAATCCTTTTAATAGTCTACAAAATGTATTTTGATTTAATCACGTATTAGGATTACAACAATTTAATAAATAATACATACTAGAATTTGGGTTGGGTCTATATATATACTAGCTGTACTCGGCCACGCATTGCTGTGATCCAGTTTGGTTGAACGAAAAAAAAAAGAAAATTCATGTTTCTAATATGCTTAATATCCCAATACTTGTGGATGCACAACATTTTTGGTTGTTCCATTTTCTGTTCATAGAGATTGTCTTGTTTGCCGACTCTAAAACATGCAACATATAATTGTCCATGTGAGAATCAGTGTGTAGATGTAAGCCACACAATTCTAAAAATTGTCTTTTGGGCTTTGTTGATGATGATTGCAATCGCCAATCGAATTGGGAATTGCATTCTCTTAAACTTAAATACACATTCGTTGGAATCATAGGAATGTGTAGAATGATGACATCTGCATTTTTGAAAAGCCTTGTTAAGATTCTTGCTTCTGTTATGCTGTTTAATAATTTTTTTAGCGTGTCATTTCAAAGCTTGGGCTAAATCTAGTGAATTCAAAAATTCTGTTGGATAATTAATTACTTTGTCTGCTTCTACAACAATGTTGACGGACTTGTATATGTGACTACCTCACTTTGGATGTTAAGCTGAATAATATTGTTAAGTTCGTGGAAGTCTTTATTATTGGCTGCAAGAATAGTTCGTTAACTCAGCCAACTGGGGTTCTCATAATTAATCCCAATATCTGGGAACACTTTTTTTAATCGATTCTTCTTTTGATGTCACTGAATTACACTAGTTATAAAGCAATGAAATTTGCCTTGAAGTCATATTAACTGGCACTGTTCCGTTCCCAATTTCCAATAAGTGACGTGAAAATATCTATGCTTTTACAGCTGGGTACGCCTATTTGTAATTAAGCTTTATGTCTTCACGTGTCGCCAAAAGTAGGGTATTTGAGGCAAGCATTTATTTTATCTGTTGGTATTGATCGATGAATTACGAGTAGTGTTTGCCTGAAATCTGCAAATCATATTAGTGCATTCCCAAATCGTCTAACATTTCTGCACAAATCCTGTAATGATCAATCAAGAGTCAGGAGTAATTTGTTTGTGAATTATTATGCATTCATCCCAAACAATAAGTTTGCCTTTCTGCAATACTTCTCCCATGCTACATCTTTTGGAAATATTGTACATGGGAGTTTCAATAAATTGCATGTTTAATTGTAATTTCAAAGCAGAATGAGCAGTTATTCCACTTGGTAGCAATGTCGCAGCTATTCCGGATGATGTAAGACCTAAGGCTATGCCATTTTGTGATCGAATGCCAAAATCAATTTAATTGGGAAGGTTTTACCAGTTATCACTAACGCATTTAAGAAAAATAGATTTCTTCAACCCAATTATTGAAAATCTGCATTATTTGGATGTAAATGTCTTTTTGTTCAATAAAAATATATGCGTGAAACGAAAGATCAGCTGTGTTGTAATTTTTTTCATGATACAATTCTATATCAAAGAAGCAACAGATCGGTTTGGTGATGTCATTACCAATTGATTGAGAATTTTGCGATTTCTAAGTACAAAATCCCGGTATTTACACTTTCATTACGTCTTTCATTAAAATTATTCCTTTCATTAGGTATTTGATTAAAAATATTCCTTTCATTACCTCATTTTAATTAAATCTTCCTTTCATTGCGTCATTTTAATTAAAAATATTCTTTTCATTACGTATTTAATTAAAAATATTCTTTTCATTACGTATTTAATTAAAAATATTCTTTTAATTACGTATTTAATTCAAAATATTCTTTTCATTACGTATTTAATTAAAAATGTTCTTTTCATTACGTCTTTAATTAAAAATATTCCTTTCATTACGTCTTTAATTAAAGATATTCCTTTCATTACGTCTTTAATTAAAAATATTCTTTCATTACGTCTTTAATTAAAAATATTCGGTTAGGTCTGGCGTTGTCCATTGTCGATGCAATTGCTCGATTCCATCTAATTCTGGGTTCTAGCTTTATCAGGAAAAAGTGTATATTAATGGGTATTTATATATATCTATCTCCTCTTAATGTCTAATATATTATGGAAAAAGTATATGTGAATAGGTATTTATATATCTAGATATCTATCTTTAATCTCCTCTTAATGTCTAATATATATATATATAAATAAATAAATATATATATATATATATATATATATAGTTATAAAATATATATGGCGATTAAGCTACACTGAATATTACGCGTTTCATACACTCTAGGATTCTTCAGGCTTATGCGCGAATTTTGTGGTTGTCTTTCGTTTTTATATACGCACCTTCTATTGAGATTTTAGTTAGCCAATAAGCTTTCTAGTATCCACTGCGCCCTTCCTATCAGCCAATGAACATGCACTTATCGGACAAAGGCCTATTTGACCTCTAGTTGACCTGTTCCTTTGTGTGTGTTCTATTTTGCCTGAATATCTAGTTTCTTGACCTGTTTTAAATCTAGGTTAGGGTTTTTATGTTAGTTTATATATATGTACATTATATATATATATATATATATATATATATATATATGTGTGTGTGTGTGTGTGTGTATGTGTGTGTATATATATATATACTTATATGTGTGATAGTTTATGTATATTCATGTTTATTTAATTTATTTATTTGTTTATTTTCTATTGTTTTTGTTAGTTTTAAAATTATTTTGTATCGCTATCCTAGAGTAAATTTTATCCTGTGAACACAGTTGTTCGCTATTTCTCTTCTACAGTTTAATAGATGTTGGGGTTCTTTAAAGTACAGGATAGCAAATTTTTCATGAAGGCATAATCGCCATATATATTTTATAACTTACTAACTAGCTCTACCTACGTATTGAGCACTTTTGAAATAAATACTTAAGTTTACGCATAAATTTATACTTTCGTATATTAATTTTATGTGAGTAAATGAAGTAGCTATATATATATATATATATATATATATATATATATATGACTACTTCATTTAATCACATAAATTAATATACGAAATTATTATATGAAAGTATAAATTTATGCGTAAACTTTAAGTATTTACTTCAACAGTGTTCAATACGTAGGTAGAGCTAGGTAGTAAGTTATAAAATACATATGGCACTTAAGCTACACAGAATATTCCGCGTTTCATCCACGTTAGGCATAAGCCTGACGAATCCTAGCGTGGATGAAACGCGGAAAATTCTGTATAGTTTAATTGCCATATATATTTTATAAATTACTATATATCATCTACAAAACTAAACGTAATTCCTCCAACGAAATATTCTATAAATCACTTTCGGACGTAAAACAAACTTTAATTAATAACGGATCCCAAACAACATAGTTGACCAGCACATTAGACACGTTTTAACTAATAATAATAATAATAATAATAATAATAATAACGATAGCAGCGATAGTAACATTGACATATATTATTGTAACCAGATGCATGAGAATTACAAATTAGACGAAAAAATAATAAAACATATTGTATACAAACATGTCGTAACCACGGGAAAAAAACCCTCTAAAATAAGATTTATTACAAAAAATTTAAAACTAGCCAATTACTAATAAAAAACATAACCCTACAACCGACGGCAGTATTCTGAAAACTAGAAATGCCGTGTACATCTTTAAATGTCCCATAGGAGAATGCGTCTCCAAAAATAATTCGTACATTGCCATGACTCGAACCAGCATCCCCCGTCGTTTAGCATGTCACCTGTCTTCCCCGAATAGTTCAATCTATCAGCACCTCATAGCACACCACACTCCTAAAAATGAGTTTAGATACATATTAATAAATAACGCGGCCATTTTAACTGTCTCATATTGCGAGGTGCGCCTTCCGATCTTTGAGGCATTGTTAATCCACATTAATAAACCAACGATTAACCAGACTCAAAACGAAACGGAGGACACGCTCAAGTGCTTTTGAGTATTTTAGTGATTTTAAGCGATTTTAATCGTCTTTTAATCATCTTTTAATCGTCTTTTCATTTCATCTCGTTATTTTCATTTTTCAATTTCATTTTTTATTTTTTTACTACTCGCCTGAGGATGACCAATGGAGGTCGAAAACGTTTGCGATCATGGGAAATTTCTTTTTTCACTCGGAAAAAACGTTTGGAAAATGGTCCGACAAAGAGAAAAGGAGGATTACAAGAAAAAGAAGCAAGAGTTGTCTGTGCTGTTTAATGAAACGTGCATAAAAGAAAAAATGCTGCCTAAATATACTAATATATATATAAGTGAACGTGTCTGTGTATCTGTCTGTGTACATTTCCCTACGCAATAACTCTGTCAATTTTATGTCTACATATTCGAAATTTGATATACAGGGTACTGAGATTTGGGAAAATTTATGTGATCGGTTTTCGGCCAGAAATTCGGCTGTTAAGGGGTCAAAGTTCAACGATTTGACCTTTGAAAACTCTACCAAACTCCTCCGACAAATTGGGGTCTAAACACTTGAAATTTTAGATATAGGTTCCTTGGACATGGATCTAACTTAATAACTTGATTTGAGCCCAAAACAATAAAGTTAAGGGGTCATAATAGGGGTCAAAGTTTTAAAATATTTGACCTCTGCGGTCTCGACCAAATTACTCAGATAATTTCTAGACATGCTAGTATATATATATATATATATATATATATATATATATATATATATATATATATTAGGCATTAGGATATGTTGAAAAGAAATCAATTAAGTATTCAATCATCAGAATGTGAAATATTCAATATTATATAGATAAACTATATCTCCAATTAATAGATAAAAAATTTTCATCATCTGATAAGCTTTACAATTCCTTTTAATAAAAATACGGTAAAAAGCAATTCATTTTTGCTGTCACTCCACAGGATCTTTACTAGCCTCAAATTCCACAACTCCAGTCAATCTCCACAAACCTTACTGTTGATGCTGAAGATGAAAATTTTGCATCCTAGGAGGAAGTTGCACAATCAGCTCCATAGTGTATGAAACCAAGTCATATGCAAGAATGGAATAATTTATGTCGGAATAACTCAAAGTACTTTAAAACATAGACTACACCGATTACATAATTTTCAGACGTTCAGGAAAAAGAGATAACCTTTCTTTAGAAATCACAATATAGAAGCTCAAAAAGTCTACTACTTCTATGAAGTTGAAGGGAGAATGATCAATAAACCAAAACCCTTATAAACTTACATCCATGATTACTTACTATGCACAGGTAATTAATAACTCGCCCACTGACTGTATAAACGTCAAAACTGAGGTTTTCAAGCTATGCACCCCAACCCAGAAGTAAATTCCTACAAGTAGAAAAAAACTAATAAAGAAACATATAACTCACTGTAAGTCCTTACACCCCAATCCAGAAAAACACAACATCATATGGAAAATAAAATACCTGTCCCAAGAACTTTTCAATTATACATCCCTTATCAAAATTAATGGTTTATATACAATATAACAACATCCACTCTACGCCTAGATATATCATACATAATCATACATATCCTCTCCACATCTCCCCTACCAATGCAAATATAACCTACACTCACATTTTTATAATCTGATAATTTAACCCACATGCCAATCAATAAATGATACCCCATACGATTACCTCTAAATATAAATATGCTATATAACCCAACAAAAAATACAGCATCAACAATCAGTAATTAAATTTTTTCTAAATAATATTAAATTATGATCAGCATACATACTGCGATATATAGACGGTGGCAAAGTCCCTGACTTTGGTAGCGGCATTTTGGACAACGATAGTGTCTTTGTGTATTTCAAAGAACCACACTGATAATTACTATAAATTGGGTATAAAAGTTATGCTTTTGCAAAGTAAGGAAATAAAATATATATATATATATATATATATATATATATATATATATATATATATATATATTAGTGTTTTGACGATTAATCGGAATCGGAAATTAGAAAGTCAGAAGATTTGGGAGTATTGGAATCGGTATCAGAATCGGAAAAATGAATGCCTATTTTCCGATGCCAAAACGATTCTTTTAAATGTCTTTTTTTATTTGATTTTGTAAGTAAAATCTTCTATTGCTGGTAATAATGATAAAATAATAAATATTTATTGATTTTAAATTACCAGTAAAGCAAAAATCGATAGATCATCCTCCAAAAGTGTATTTTGACATTTAGGAAAATATCTGCATATATAACATGTGTTTTTACAAACATCGGGGGAAATAACAATTCTTATAGTAATTAAATGATTAGAGATTTATAAAGAATCAGAATCGGAATTGGTAATTGCATTGGAATCGAGAAAAATATTGGAATCGTCCCATCACTAATATATATATATGTAAGGAAGAGAGAGAGAGAGAGAGAGAGAGAGAGAGAGAGAGAGAGAAATGCATACATATAAAAATGGAAATGAATGAAATATTGAAAAATATAAGAGTCGTCAGTTAAAACATAAGAGTTTTATAAATGAAGAATTGAGAAAAACGAAATTTTATAACACAGCATTTTTATAAAAGAGATAAATTTACTTTCAATTACGCAAATATTTATTTATGCACATCAGTGTCTGGTAAAGAAAGATGATTAGATAGTCACAAGGCTTAGAAATGTGTAGGCAATAAGTTCATAGTGTGAATATGCATGTGTACATAATTCTGTATGTGAGTATTTGGCAGCGTGGTACTGTGTATGTGTGTTATTTTTGTTAGTGTGTGTTTAGCTGTGAGGAGCAATTCGTTTTTGTTCACCTGACTCATTAGTGTGTAAGAATGTATGCGCAAGATGACGTTTTTATTTTATTTTCAATTTTTCGAATATATCTTTTAAATATTAAGTTTCTGAATTTTTGAGATGAGGATTTATTATTCTTATTATTTGAGGCATGTCATCCACTAAAAGTATGGTTAAAAGAACATTGAAAAGCCGTAATACATGGAGAGATTGAAAAGTTGGGTGTGGCTAGGGAAAAGGGAAACCATCTACCATTATGGGACAAAGTAAAAATTACACAGGGAAGAATAAGATGACTCAAAGAAGCTACGTATATGCTGGATGACAATCAATTACTTAGTAGACCTAGCATAGAATTTAATATGATATTGAAACCGTTAATTATGAATAATAGATAATTTATATAGTAATTTGTAAACAATAACAATAATTATATAGAGAGAGTAATACTAATCTATCTATAAAAGTGAAATTGTCTGTGTTTGTACATTTCTCTACCAAATTACTCTGTCAATTTTCAGTCTACATACTCGATATTTGACATAAGGGGTATTGAGATTTGGAAAAATCTTTTTTCAGCCAGAAATTTGGCTGTCATGGAGTCAAAGTTCAATGATTTGACTTTTGAAAACTCTACCAAACTCCTCTGCCAATTTTGGGTCTAAACACTTGAAATTTTAGATGTAGGTTACTTGGGCATGGATCAAACTTTTTAATTTTAAAAGGTCAAAATTGGGGTCCAAGTTTAAAAAAAATTATCCTCTCAGCCAATTTTTGCTCTAAACATTTGAAATTTTACATAAAGTGTATTAAGACGTATGGCAAGCTTTTCAATCGGTTTTTGGCCGAAAATTTGGCTGCCAAGGGTCAAAGTTAAAAAGATTTTATCTTTGCGGTCTCTAGCAAACGATTCAGCCAATTTTGAGTCTAAACGTTTGAAATTTTACATAAATGGTATTTAGACATACAACAAGCTTTTTAATCAGTTTTTAGGCAAAAATTTGGCTGCCAAGAGGTCAAAGTTGAAAGAGTTGACCTTTGCAGACTCTACCAAACTCCTCTGCCAATTTTGGGTCCAAACACTTGAAATTTTAGATGTAGGTCACCTGAACATTTAAATATATATATATGCATATGCACATAAAGTTAATGCCATAGGGCCGAGCACAGCCGGGTTGAACTGATAGTTAGTAATAAATAGTGAGATTTACAACTAGAAATAAAATAGGTTTAAGTCTCCCAAAATTTGTCCTAGAATTGTCTGCAAGGACCCATGGCATAGTGGTTAGAGTATTTCGGAAAATCGATAGTGAAACAGATATTTTTCTGAAGGTTGAAAATTCAATTCTCAGTATGGGCGACCGAAAAATACAATTGCGAATTACTTTAGACTACTATTCAGTCATGGCTGACAGAATGAGAACATGCTACCACCCATGGAGTAAATAAAGATTTCCGTTCAAATTCACGAGTTCAACATAAACATTTCCGAGTTTGAAAAGATACACCTGAAGAAGGTCGGAAATTACTTCAACCAAAACGTTGTAAAAATGATACTCAAGATGAGAATGGTAGTCTGAAGAATCGAAATAATACGAATCTTCTAAATAGTTTCACATTTTTAGCTGTTTTCAGTTTATACTGAACTAGCATGTTATTCCACGTTGTTCAATCATAAAATATGTTTAAATATATTTTAATTCATGTAAATTTCATATTTATTAATATAGAGCCAATTCTCTGTCGATTATTATACATTATATTGTATTTAATATATAGTATTTTCAAAAGTTTTTAAAAAATCATGACTTGAGTGTCATTAGTTAAATTCAGAACCAAAACATTTAGCTCTCTAGCAGTATTTACTCATATCTATGCATATCAAACTTGACAAATAAATGCAGTTAAATATTTAAATGCATATTTGCACATGCATAGAGCATTTTGACCACTTAGTGTCTATGTCTCCAGTTAAAAAAAAAAACAAAGAGTTTGTTCTATAGGTCTTGAATACCCGCTATATCAAGTTTCAAGTAAAAAATTGACAGCATACTTTGGTAGAGACCGTTTTGCAGACATACAGACAAGTTCACTTTCATTATATAGAGATAATTTCCTTTTGATTTTAGTCATAATCGATAATTCACGGGAAAGAAATATTGATGAGCATTTCCACATACAAGATGTACGTTTGACAAATTCTTCAAATGAATTTTATTAATTTAATCATCTTTGATTTTTGTTTTTCAAAGATTTCTAAGACTAAAAAAGATTCATTGTCTTCAGTTTACAAACTTGTTTATATAATACTTAGTTTTACAATGTTTTAAAAATAAACTTAAAATTTTCTTATTAATCCAAAACTATTTAATTATCTTAATAATCATAAGGTTTGTTTTTATTTTATTTCATTATTTTTAAATTTTAATATTTTAAATCATAAAAACTGAAATTCTCGAATTTATTTTCCTTTTTAATGTTTTTTTGTTCAATTATTTTTTTTTTAACTATTTGAAGTATATTTCATATTAATATTAAAAACTTAATTTTATAATAGATTTCATATAATAATCTTTATTTTAAAATCTTTAAAATATATTTAAATTTTCAAGCTTACTGTTTTCAATTATTTATTTTTAAATTAAAAAGAAATCTTTAATTTCAAATTGATGTAGCAGAATTCATAAAGAAGTTAAAGGAGAACATGGGAGGATGTGATAGGAATCCACATGAGATAAAGATGGGTAATTAAAGACCTGGTCAGAGATAAGTTAATTTGGAAGTCAATTTCTAAAAACTGATGACATGCCAACATGTAAAATAGATGATAAACGCATGATGATGATGATGATGATGATGATGAACACAGAAAAAAAAAATCTGTGAATATAGAGCCTACATAACTGAAGTTGTGAATTAAATTTTTTTTTTGCTTTGCCTATTCGCTATCAACTTACTATTTAAATAAAATAAATAAATATTGCCAATTCATTACTGTAAACAAAAAACAGATTCTCGCATTTATCCGGTACTTGTGCAGAATTTGAACAAGACGTAACTACTTTGTCACTCCGTTTTGCTCAGAACATGCCGACAATCGCTGATTTTCACCAAGCGTCGCAGATTATCAAAGTATAACAACATTATTCAAGAAAAATATCGAAAAGAAAACATTTAAATACAATAAAATCACCAGAAAAAAATATAACAAAAGTAAAAAAGAAACAACCTACCATAATAATTTCTGTTTTATTCTTGAAACAATTTTTTTAAGTGAAAAAAAAAATAAACAAGTTTTTCATTTTTCAAATATTTTTTTTCAACCAAACAAAATTGAACAAAACTAATAAAAACCCCAAGTTTTTGTGTTTTTTCATACTTTTTAAACAAAGGTTTAAAAAAAGTACTTTTATGTGTTTTTCAGGCATTATTATTCTTTTTGGCATTTTGTTTTTCTTTATTTTGGTTACTAATGTTAAGTAAATTTTGTTTTTGTTATTTTTAAAAATTTTTATGAACTTTTTTTTCCTGTACGGTGGAGCCGGGCAACCGAATTTTTAAAAATTAAATTTGATTAAAACAGCCAGGATATTCCCTTACGATCAGGTAGATTTTTCTACGGTCACGTCAGGCAATATCAAAGTGAGGTAAGAAGAGACAGTGGATGCGGAAGAAATTTTGCCAGCCCAACCGGATAGTTTTCCGATATATGGTTTAAGATGGATACAAAAGAATCATTCCCAAATTTCCATCTCCACATAAACTTGAAAAGATAACTGACGAGAAGCTACCGGCTGGTCCTATTGATTTTCTTTCCAATATTTTCCCTATAGATCGTTTTCTCCTTTGCCATGCATTGACTGGCATCTTACGTCAGATTACAGTCAAACCCGAGTGCATGACGTCATGTTCCAAGCAAAGTTACGTCTGATTCAAATTCTGTGCAAGGACCATTTATTCATGTAGATAATCATAAATTAAAATTTTGGTCATTTTTCATACAAATTCATTTTTTTAAATATGACCGTAAAGAAAAGAAATGAACAGAAGAAATCAATTTGCCTGAATGTAGGGAGTGAATGTATAGGGGCTTGTTTTTAATTTAAAATGCGACAATATTGAAAATTAAGTCAGCTTCTTCAAACAATAGGCTGGAAAGGAGCACAATTGTGGTGCCTGATCAACTGTGCTGACATCCTAATCAAGAACAACAACTCTGTGTCATTGGCATTTCCGGATTCCATTGAATTGTTCAATATTTGTTCAGAAAATAAAATCATCCACTTAAACAGAAGTAGTTGTTAACAAAATAATCATTGAAAAAAAAAAAAAGCAATAACAAAGTAAAATTAATAAAATATCTTTTTCACACACCAGCATGCGAATTAACTTTACTATTGAGATCACATATACATAAAACAGGAAGCTGTTATTGTGTCAACTTAAAATAAGGTGTTATAATCTGACGATTGGTTTGAGAAATTAGCTCAGTTTTCGCAGTTGTTCATTTAGAATTATCACTGTCCATTAATGAATTCCTATTTTTGTCACACTTCCTTTTCACCATGTCTTGGAGGTGAAGAAGATACTTTGTGGTTCAAAACCCTAACACGCTTCTTTATTATTTTTCTTACACAAAAGACAATTATTGTTCGTGGAAATGTTTACACTTCATGATAATTCAAACCAATCGGTTATTACCTTTTCATACACAAGGGGATACGTTATCAGACGAGTCCAATTTACACCTGTCATTTAATGAAGTTTTTATTCAGTCGTCGGATATTGCAATTTGTTTAAAGATAAACTGGAACTAAGATTTCAGAGATGCCTATTCCCCCCCCCCCTTTTTTTTCTTTTGTACACCCCGAACACTGAAGCATAAAAAGCTATAGTGATAGGGGCCAGAACGGGGAAGTGGGTCAAAATGTATGATTGCATTTAAATTTCTGCATGTTGGTAAGGAAAACTGGAATCTCCCTTCACACTTCCAAAGGTAAGCGGTCTGAGAAAACAAGCTATTAGAGTTAGAAAACCTTTCAGCATTTTGAAACATAGGGAAGAGGGAGGTGTTGATGCTAGTCGAGTATTGTGAAATTATGCACATTAAGGGGGTACAAGTGCAGCAAGTTCATTGATATACATTCAGTGTAAGTAAAACAAACACAAGGATGCAATACTGTGGTGATGTGACAGGGGCTGGAGTTTGGCAGACTGTGGAATCTACGTTATTTCCACTGCTTTTAATATGTAACCGAATGCAAGTGGAAGCGATGCAATAAATGTAACCCACTTTCCCTGGTTGGATGTATCCACAAGCAAGAAGATGCAAACTAACCCTAAGTCCCAGTGACAACAACTTTAACTTTGTTTCATGATGGACCTCTCAAAATGCGGCTAGATCACTATAATGCCCTAAGTGCACAAAACATGCACAACTCTAAATCCGTGTGGCAATACCTTGAACACAATGGCTGGCTTTTGATCCTACCAGAAGGGTGTTTCTGCTGGCCATTTGTTATCTGACATTGTGGTTGAGTTCTTTCTTTTGTAAGTGCTCTGGTGATGACCGATATGCCGCTTCTCCCAGCTACAGCTTGGGTGTTGGGTATCAAATCTGAGAACAACTGAGTTATTCTCAAATTGACAGGCAATCAATGATTAACTAAACAGAGATCATTTTCTTAAATATAATTACTGGCATAAAATAGTTCCATATATAGTTTGTATGAAAAGGTTTAATAAAATTTGAGACTTTTCTGGACATAATCAACATAAACTGGTTTCTGGAGGGAAGAGTTATAACTCAAATCAAATTCTTTCAAATAGCTTCTTTCACTTGGGGACTTTAAAACTAACTCTTGAATTTTTCTATGTTCACTGAGCAGGGCCTACATCTTCAATCGGTCAGAGGAGGAAAGGCCAGGATCTAAGCCAGCAGGAGAGAACAAACCAGGCATGTCCACAGGCAAGAGGATGTGCACTATCAACTTGCAATCGAGTGGTGAAAGACGTTCTCACAAGCCAGACCTTTGGTTTTATTAAAAAAGCTATGTCTTCCCGTGGCTCTGTAGGGTCACTCTTTCTTTTATTCTCGTTTTCCTTGATATGACAGTGTGTGACTTACTAGGTTGGCAACTATTTGGGGAATCCTGTCTAGGAGTGAGAGATTAGTAACAAATGCACCAGCCCAAAGGTGACAAATGGTGGGTTTGTGTAAGTAACTTTCTGGCTCAATAGAGAGAGCCCAACTTTTTTTGCAGCAGCTTTGGCAATGCCCTCAATGTAGTTGTTCCCTGTGAATGCTAAGTCCAGGAGTTTCAATGCAGAGTTTTCAGATAGTGTATCATTAACCATGACTATCAGTGGCTGAGAAAGTTTCTTGTAATTATCAAAGGAAAGAAGTTTAATCTTGGCAGCATTGAATGTCACCATTGATTTATATCTCCATTCCACTACAGACTTGGATTTGCTTGGACATATAAGGTGCCTTTAATAAGTTTCCAGACTTTTTTTCATATTGCCACTTTTATTGATAGTACATACATGAAACTCTAGTCCTTTTTGAAGTAATCTCCTCCGACTGCAATGCACCGGTTGTACCGTTCTAACAACTTCTGGAAGACACCATGGAAGTTCTTTTGTGTGAGGCTGTCAATTACCCTCATCACAACCTCTTTCATCTCAATTGTCTCATAACAACAGCCTCTAAGGTTTTCTTGAACTTAAGGTATGACCAAAAGTCACAGGGGGCAAAGTCTAGACTATAGGGAGGATGAGGAACTGTCTTGATGTCCATCTTGGTCAAATTTGATTAGCGCTGGCCTCTACCAATGAAATCTCTATCTGAACTACCTTAAAACTTCAACATAGTATTCCTTGTTGACTGTCTGTCCAGTGGGAACCCAGTGCATATAGATCATGCCTATACTGTCAAAAAAAAAAAAAAAAAAAAAAAAGAAAAGAAGAAAGGATCACTATAATTTTCTGGGTGGATTTGCTCTGTTCTAACCTTCTCAGATATAGGAGAGTCAGCATGCTTCCATTGGGAACTCTTGGTTTCTGGGTATAAGCAGTAGATCCAGCTTGCTTTCATTGCAGGTCACCAAAGTATCAAGAACTGCAGGATCTGAACTGATCAGCTCGACCATCTCCCTGCTGTCTTTCTTTCTGATCTTCTTTGAGCATCCTTTGGACAAATTTTGTGCAAATCTTTGGTATCTTCAATTCATCGTAAATAATTGTGTGTACAGTTCCCATACTGACATCAAACTATGTCTTTATAGACACACGGCGGTCCTTATCCATGACATTCTTTATTTGGCCAATCAACTTTGGTGTTTTATCTTCCTTACTCCTACCATAACTCTGATCATCCCTGACAGACTCCCAGCCTCTCTTGAATCTCTTATGCTACTCAAAAACTGATGCTGATTTATGCAAGATGGTCTAAAAGCAATTTGAAGCATTCCATGCATTTCTGTGATATTTTTTCCAAGTTTAAAACAGAATTTTATAGCATATTCTTCTAAAGTGACATCAAGTCCAGATTGCATTTTTGAAATCCAGCAGCTGTGACAATCAGGCTTTAGTAGGGTGTATTCCAATTCCTGCTGTAGCTGGTCATTTGAATCAGAAATCATGAAAAATGATCAGTTCATCTCATACGATGTATAACAATGGCATACGGAATTTGTTAGAGTCTGTGACAATTTTAAATGTCTGTACAAAAAAGTCTGGAAACTTATTGAAGACACCTCATATATTCTTTCATTTTCTCATATATGTTAGAGAGTGTGATGTCATCAGCAAATATACATATCTCAAAGATAATAAATGACCACCCCGATAAAATTAATATTGGGAATAATAAAAATCTGATATTAATATCATAGTATTTTGATGTCCAACCATCAAGGACAACCTGCACTTTTCTCTTATTTAGAAAATATTTGATTACGGTAAGTATTCGTTCAGTAATACCATATGATTCAATTTTCATGAGAAGACCATCATGCCATATCCTGTCGACGGGCCTAGATATATCAAAGGATACTACCCTAGTCTTCCCTGCCTTACCTAATGCGTGGTATATACATTCAGAAATTATAGTTAGGATATCTGCAGAATAAAGGCTTGCCCAAGTCCATATGACCATGAAATTGCCTAAGCTTATTATATAAATACTAATAGGTACCAGTGGAGAAAGGCTACTGATGAAATTTGTAAGCAGATATGATAAATGAAAGGTGTGATTTATATGCATGTACTAAAAAATATATATATTACTAGCAGTTCAGACCGGCTTTGCTTGGGCCCTATATACTGTTCATAACCTTATGTGTGTGTGTGTGTGTGTGTGTATATATATATATATATATATATATATATATATATATATATATATATATAAAAACAAAGATTGATTCTTGTCCAGGTAACCTACATCTAAAATTTCAAGTGTTTAGAGTCAAAATAGGCAGAGGAGTTTGGTAAAGTTTGCAAAGGTCAACTCTTTTGAACCTTGACAGCCATATTTTTCTCAAAAACTGGTTAAAAAGATTTCTGCATCTATGAATACACTTTATGTAAAATTTCAAATGTTTAGACCAAAAATTGACTGAGTATAATTCGGTAGAGACCGCAGAGGTAAATTTTTTAAAAATGTTGACCCTAATTTTGACTCTAACAATTATCGTTTTGGGGTTAAATCAAATTATAAAGTTTGATCCATGTCCAAGTAACCTACATCTTAAATTTCATGTGTTTAGACCCAAAATTGGAAGAGGAGTTTGGTAGAGTTTTCAAAGGTCAAATCGTTGAACTTTGACTGCCAAATTTCTGTCCGAAAACCGATGAAAAAGATTTTCCCAAACTCCCATACCCCTTATGTCAAATCTCGAGTCTGTAGACTGTAAATTGACAGAGTAGTTTGGTAGGGATATGTACACACAAACAATTTCACTTTTATAGATGTATAGATTATCTGTATAATCATTTTGTAGTTGTATTTTCTGTTGTGCTAGTGAAATGCTGAAAAACATTTTCACATGAAGAATTTGCATACTGGTGGCACTTGTTATGCCTGCCATGAACCACATAAAAGGACTTGCAGTACCTGACTCAACTTATAACTCTTGAAATTAAATCATCTAATCTGTATATTTAAAAAGAAAGTTTATTTTTCCGTTTTTGTTTATCGAACGATAGAAGGTAATTTTCACATGAATAAATATTCAAGTATCAATTTCCAGAAGTAGAAAAATTTTAACCTAATTTTAAAACTGATTCTTTTTTTTGTTGTTGTTCTTTGTTTGAAAGCAAATTTGTCATTGCTGACACAAATGATCAATATTTATTGATTTTAAGTTAGAAATCAAATTATATCTTTAGATCATAATAACATTGACATATAAATTTATTACGTCTGCTAACGCAGATGAATGTTTTCAGTCAAGTTTGTTTGTCACTATAGTTGTGTAGAACCTTACATCAACATCGCTGGACCAATTGTTACCAACCTTCGTCAAAATATTGTTCATTGTCAAGTTTAGAATAGGGTTTTCTATATCGAATGGCAAGGAAAAGGTGAAAGTCACACTTTTAGAGATAACTTTGGTTCTCTTCATTGTAGAAACTAGCAACTTCGCCCAATGCAGTCCCTTATTGGAAAGTAAGGTCAAGATCCAAAATTTTATTGGAAAGTAAGGTCAAGATCCAAATTTTAACTTTCAAATTTTCAAAATTTAATGCATGGATCTGATGCATTTGAATAACAGCATGCCAAAATTTTGGCCTGATCAAATAGTCATTAAAGTTATTGATATTTCTATAGCATAACTTTGGGAATAAGTGATACAATACATAAAATGCCCAGATGAGACGTTAGCCAGTTCTTACATCATCTGACATCTCACAACTGACTTATGCTCTTGTTTCGTTTAAAAAAAACAATTGAAAGATAAATTTATTAGGTTCAATAAAAATGACTGCTTTTCTCCTTTTTTCTAAAACTGATTGTTAGAGTATCTTTTGTTTTTAATCCATGATGGGAATATCCTCTCGATTCTCTTCATTTGGTATTGTAAAATACGCATCAAAAGGTTCAGACTTTCGAGTTTCCTTCTTTCACTACCCGGGGATTTTTTTTTTTTTTTTTTTTTTTTTTTTTTTTTTTTAAATCAAGTTGAACAATGTTTGTTATTTTTATCTTTTTAAATATTGTTAAATTATTCATTATCAATGAATTTTCATCAATGGAAATTGCTTCAGACAAGGCATGAAGCCATGTGATGTAAAGAGCTAAACATTTTTTTAAAAAGACTACTTCAAAGTCAAAAAACTAGTAAACGATAAGTGTTATATGAACAGATTCTAACCCAGAAAAGAGCAATTGTCCCCTCTTTGTTCATGGAATATGAGACCTAAAGGATAAAATTAGAGAAACGAGTTACAAGGTACACTTTCTAATTTCTCTAATTATTAGAATAAAAATAAGGTTATATAAAGATACAATGAATTTTTTATTAATTTGTAAAAGAAAAAAAAAGTTTTGTCTTCAATTAAACAGAAGAATTAAATGAAGGTAAATTATTTTCAAATGAAACTGAATTAGTTCAAAACTTAGTTTTGTCTAAAGTCAGAATTTTAACGCTATAATGAGTGTGCAAGTTAATAAAATCACGATTGTTGTACATTACATTGACAAGATTCCTTGGCATTGCCAAGTTTTACCTACCTTATTCAGGAACCATTTTCATTGGTCCTTTTACTCAAAGTACCAGCCCCCAGGCGGCTTTTCTCCTGTCAGTTACAATCTTTTACTATCTGCCACTCCATCCATAATTCCTCTATTGTTTGGCCTGAAACAAGTTCTATTGGATTCTCATGACCTATTTTGCATTTGCACTGGTCTCACCTCAGCTGTTAAAATTCACCTTACAACAATAACTGATGACAACAATTAACCAACTGTCAACTATCACTAGGTTTGAAATAATACCATTTCTACAAGTGAAAACGATATTCTTACAAGTGTGTTTTATTTGTTAAACGCTGATTCTTTGTCTCGTACCCTGCATGAGTTACAAATATACATTAAATTTTTGCAATTCTTTGCCACATATTCTATAATCATACATTGAGGATATGTTGGATTCGTTCTTACATCAACCTCTCTGGCACAATGAAAAGGTGTCTACCTGGTTATTTATTAAACTATTAATTAAAATTTATTAAATATTACCATTTTCATTAAATAAACTATATTACCACTTTCATTTTTTCGCAATCCATACTATGTATTTGTCTAAAACTCTTTTTCAGCTTTCCATTTCTACCTAGAACCTTATGCCTTAGTAATATATTCATGTATAACAAAGTTTGAAAGATGTGTATAATTTTCAGAATTCGGCTTTAAAAAAATATGTATGCATCCAAACAGAAATTGACAATGTCCTTAAAGAAAGAAGGAAAGAAAACTTCTCACTAAGTGACCAAAAAAAAAACATCCAAATCTCTAAGTGAGGGCCCCTCCCACCAATGCCCTTTCTAAGTAGATTGGCATCACAAGTTTCATTTGAGCATAGATGTCTAGTGCGATCTCATGGGTCTTGAAGACCATGAATTAAGATCAGCACGTTCGTTTTATATAAATATATTGTATTTTTACTGCATTATTTCTGTTGCAGACTCAGAACTATTATATTTAAAATCTTCCAAAATTCTATGAGCATTTGCTAAATATGCATAGCACAAGTGCCACCATAAAGATTTTAATAACACTTCAAAAACAGAAAACATTCTGTCGTTACATTTTTATGTTATGACAAATGACGATTTCCACATGTAACGTTACCCAACATGTAGCCTCAGTCGTAAAGTAGACAAAGAATAGAAAAAAAAAAGACAAGTTTTTTGTTGTACAACAAAAATTATTTCCTCATACTCCCGCCACGTGACTTCTTATTACAGCTGTAACGTCTCTTACATAATCATGCTTTCAAAAGTCATTGACGTGTCTAATTGATCATCCTCTCTTCTTTTTATAGTCTTCATTTTCCTTAACATGACGTCATTTTGCTAATGGCTCAGTATTTGCATACATACATACATACATATATCTTTCCTTTTTGCTATTTCAAAGAAATTTAAAATGTATTTTAATTAGAAATGGATTATCAACCTTTGTTATTTGGTTCAAATTTACAATTATATTTTCATATAAAAATTAGTATCTTTTATAGAAATTAAGTCGATTCTTTTACTACATGAGAACTTCGGAGTCAAAAACTACAACTAAATTACATTAAAGTTGAGCCAAACCTTATTTACATCTTTTTGCAGTAAAACAAAAATATTGCATATATATATTGGCTGTAGCAATCTTTATAATTAGAATAAAAACATTGGTATTCTTTGATAGAGTGAACAAACAGAATAGTGAACAAAGAATGTGTTTTTAATTTAAAAGTTGAGGAGGGAGAGGCTTTGTTAACTAATCTATTATTTTGCACACCTATATCTAAATTTTTCTGTTTTTTAAGTGTTATTAAAATCTTTATGGTGGCACTTGTGCTATACATATTTAGCAAATGTCTTTGAAATTTGGAAGATTTTAAATATTGATTTGTTTCAAATAGTTCCAAGTCTGCAACAGAAAATGTTAGATATTTGAGCATCTACAGTGCATTTGATCATAAAAAAGAACATTTCTAGAAAGAAACCATGCTGTAACATCTTTCTGCAATGGACATGTTAACAACTTCAGCGAGAAGTGCAAAGGAATTATTAGTACAACTTCTCAGCACATAACTTTCTTTAATTTTACATGCACTTTTTTTTATTAAATTTTACCCATCAAATTAAAAGCATATTTTTTGTTTCATTGTGATTCAATTCATAGTTAGGGAATCTGGATTATCCTACCTTGTCCAATTTATCAAATTTTCTAGACACCACAAATGTTAATATGTAAAAAAAAAAAAAAAAAAATTGTTTTTTATTGAAAAGCTTACACATATTAAAATAAAGAAAGGTCAGTTTGTTATTTAAATTTAACATCAATTCCAATGACTTCCTCTAAAAATTAAACAGTTAAGTTTGTCAAAAAGTTTTATAATTTTTTACTAGCCTGGGTGCTCGATGTTTGGAGGTGTGAAAAAAAAAAAAGTGATTGTAGACAGGCAGGCAGGCTCAAATCTGTACCGCAAGTGAGGAAAAGAATGTCAAAAGCAAAAGAACGTGACGTCTTTGCTGTTGGGCCCATCGACAAACCGGAAGTGATAAATGTTTTAATTAAGGCTAGTCAATCAAAAAGAGAAAATGACTTTTGAAAATATTGGCTAAAAAAGCAACCCCTCCTTCCCTGTAGAAAAGTGCCCAGTTGAGGGTGAAGGAAATAATTTTTTAGGCAATTTTTCGATATTTGTCATCCCAGGGTCAAGCTTCCAAACGATACCAATGTTATGAAAATCCGTCGCCTCTATCAAAAGTTTTAGGCAGATATACGAACATACATACATTTAAACATACAGGTGAGATTTATATTATAGATTATTTCTGGATGTGATGTGTGTAGGGGATTTTCAGTTGAAAATTTCTTAAAGTTTACAAATATAAAATTCACTCTAAACATTGCAGAATTGCCAGAGAAAGTGGTTTTCATTTTAATTGTATTTAACATAATTTCACTTAGTTATGAACATATGATTATATTTTCCTTAACGCAGTAAATGTAGCAGTTAAATTTACTGTCGTTAAACATACTAATGTTTTTTTTAAAAGATAAGACTGGATACAGGGGTTAGATATATCAATAACTGTGGACATCACATAAGCTTCAAAGTTGTTAGAAATGAACATCAAAGCAGTATACTTTCGTAATACTCAGAGAAAAATGAAAAAATGGGGGGGGGCATCAGTTTTCTGTTATCTTTTGCTTTTTATCTTTATCATTTTAAAATAATTTACTTAACAATTTTTAAATTTTTAATCATTTTCCATTGTTTATGAAAAAGATTTGAATAACACTTTGTCGACTTATGATAGACTAATGAAAATGGGCTCCGTTTTAAAAGATAAATAAATTTTTAGTTGCCTCACTATTTTTAATAAACGAAGAAAACATTGGGAGAAAAAAATACAGGACCCCAGGATACAGCATTAAAAATTAGTACCAAAATACAGTACAGTATATGATACACATGTATATAATCAAATAACATTATAAATAACACAGTAAGGTGGGGCTAATACTGTAATCAGGGGGTCAGAAAAACATTTTATTCCACATCGTAACCTGAAAAACTATATCCTAGGGCCACTGTATCTCGGGGTTCTACTGTAGTTGTGTAATGTAGCCAATAAGTATATTTACACTCTTGCAAAAATATATATGCAAAAAACAAAAAACTTACTAAATATTTAGGAATTCAAAACAGTTTTAGATTCTTGAATTTAGAACCATATCGGTAATTGTATTAGAATCAGGGAAAAATACTGGAATCATGCAGGGACCACTTCTGGGCAACACTAGGTGACTCCATTTGATAGTTGTTGAGGGAGGAAGGTTAAATTTTACAGATTTTATTGTTTGCTCCATTAAATTAGTAACGTGGATCAAAGGCTTAAATAGGCTTCCACAAGAGCACGCTTTCAAGTTTGCAAGTCAATGAATTTACAGAAACCCAGTTGAAAGATTAAAACTGTTTTATGGCCTCAAAGAGGTTTTGTCTTCTACTAGAAGGAAGCATGCACCAACATCGAAGAGCCAAGAAACTTTTGTTCCTACAGCATTTTAATCAAACTTAACTATCCGTAAATATTATTTCGTTTTGTAATTATTAAAATAACTAATAACATTTTTTGGCATTCTTTGGCACATTTTTAGTAAAAATTTATTTACTGGTTAAACTGCGTTCAATTTCATTTGTCAACTTTCAAAATCAGGAAAATTTCTTAGAATACAAACAAAGGACAAACGTCAGATCAGCTGAGTGGAAAATAGAAAAGGAAAGAAACAACAGGAAAAAGATTTGAAAGTATTACTGATTTCATTGGCGAGGTAGCAACAGTAAAAATGTGTTGAGTTACAGCAGGAAAAAAGAGAGTGAAGAAAAGAAAAAGAAATGGAGACATGGACAGCAAGAGAGAAGAGCAAGGGAGACACAGAGGGGAGCAAGGGAGACACAGAGAGAGAAAGAGAATGAGTGTGGAACAGAGTAAAGGAAGTAGACAGAGAAAGAGAATATCAGAGTAAGGGATACAGAAAGAGGAAGTAGAACAAAGTTATATATGAAAAGAAAGAGGGACTGTTAGATTTGGAAGTCAGACAGTGAAAGTGAGAAAGAGAGAGTAGAAGAGAAAGAGAAAAAGAACATACAAGAAAAGATATAAAAAGTGCAAGATGTATCCGAAAAGAGAAAAATGGAAGTAAAGGATTCAGTTGAAATGTCAGTTCAAATTATTTGTAAATGGACATTTCGTAATTCAGTTGCTTCTTGAGAGTGGGATGTTTAATTGTTATTTTCTTTTTTTTTTTAACAAAAACTTTATATCAGTTTCAAAGTCAGATCTTTTCAAACATTGGAAATGCAGAAGGAAAGGAAGGAAAGATGATAACATCCTACAAAAGACAAGTGACACAAAGAACAAAAACAAAAGAACAAAAAAACAAAAAAAAAGAAAATAGGAAAATATCTATGAATTTAAATTTTATGAAAAAAACAAAAATATATATATATATATATATATATATATATATATATATATATATATATATATATATATATGAAAGAGAGAAGAGATCAAGCAGAGAGAGGATCATCCATCTATCAAAGATATAATGACACCATCTTTAGCAATATCACCACTTTATTATCATCATCATCATCATTATTGAGAGGCAGTTTTGAATTTCTTTTCATGATTACTGCTGCTGCCTTTATTTTTTAATGAGATTAATGAAGGTAAGCAAAAAAAAAAAAATGTTTTTAATGATAGTGGGGTAGGAAGAAGGCATTTAAAACTTTTTTTAAAAATCTTTTAATTATTAATTTTTTTTTTTTTTTTAAATCACCTACGTATGGCTGGACGATGACGTTGATTGCTTGGCCGGTGAGGCAGTCTCCATAGAAGACGTCGACGTCTGGCCTGCACTTCCAGATGAAGAAGAAGCTGTGGGTATTGAGGTTGATGAAGCATTACCTTGACTATTAGAATCTATCGACTGGTTATAGTATGGCTTCTGGTTTCGTGGACGACGGTTCTTCTTGCTTTGTTTCTGTGTATCGTTCTGATTCCGACCACCATGTCCGCCCCCACCCCCAGCATTGTTGTGATTTTCCTGTGGTGGCTGATGTTGGTGCTGAGACTTTTTACCGGCCCGCTGGTGCCGTGAGTGGTGGCCAGTGTTGGTTGATTGGGGAAAAAGACGAGTGACATTGCCAACCGCCTTAGTACGTCCTTCCCGAAACACCATCCTCATGTCAGTGCGAAGGTACTCAGGATTCTTGATGAAACGGAATCGGACCAGGGCTTTGTCTCCTGTTCGTAACGTGTCCTGAGACATTGAAATGATGGACGCAGTCTGACGTACACTGCCAACATGGACTGTAAAAGATCAAAGAAAAAGAAATGGAAAAAAAATAAATAAAATTAAATGTCATTTTAAGGTTTCCAGAAGAAACTTTACACAAAAAAAATAAATAAATAAAACTTACATACATACATTATTTCATGTACATACGCTCATACATGAATTCCATAGCTAATATAACATACTGACCCAACGGGTCACGGGTAGTCTAGTGTATATATATATATATATATATATATATATATATATATATATATATATAAAAATTCAAAATCAATATTTAAATATTTGCAGGAAGTGCTCAGTTTCCAATTCCTATTTACTTGCCTCCCCACGAGGACAGTTAGACACAAGATCAGTTAATGTGAGGAAAATCCAGCTTCTCAAAAAGGGTCAATCTCGATAGAAACAAACATAAAAATTGCCTCAGTCATGAAGGATTCCTCCTTCATTGACAGAGGACAGAAAAGGCGAAGTGTACCATCAGAATATTACAATGTGATCTTGGTCCGAAGTCCAGGTAGAGAAATAAAATAAAAACGTCTTAAACTGGAAAGTTTAATGAAATAATGTGTCCCTCAAACAAGAAATGTAATTGAAAATAAAAACCAAATTTATCAAATTTGTGAACGATTTGTTAGCTTCAGCAAAAAATGTTTTTTGATATTTAAATAAGTAGGTAAAAATACTTAATAAGTTTTCCAAATGTCACATTTTCTGTTAGTGACGTCACTTGTTTTAAATGAAATTTATTTTTGTTTATTTGTCATAATTTTTGTTAAGTTTCACACCCCTTATGAATTACGACAAACAAACAAAAATAAATTTCATATGTAAAAGTAATTTGATGTCCAAAATCTAAGGCATAACATTTTCAAAAGCCAATAATTATGACTCACTAATTGTATGTATCGATTTTCAGTATTTGCTTCAACTGTGCTCATTATGAGTAGAACAAGGTAGTAAGTTATGAAAAAATATATGGCAATTAAGCTACACAGAATTTTCTATGTTACACCATCGTGAAGATTCATCCAGCTATTGCTAGGTGTGTGTACTAGCAAAAATATAGGACTAAAGAGAACATATTTCTACTAGTATATATAATGTAAATGTCAAGTTTGATGAGGAAGAGTCAATTATAACAATTTCTTGTTGATATATATTATCTCTACCAAAGGAGATAATATCTTGCAAAGTACTATAACTGAGAACAGATATTACACCATTACCCCCTGCCGCGACAAAAAAGGTGGTCATGCTTGGCAGGATGGTATTATGACGGACAAACAAATATTACACCACCTTCTCCATCATTGAACATAAAAGATACAATAGAACAATTAAGAAAAGTAAAAATATAGTTGTAGTTTCAGACAAACACCAAATCTCCATCAGTAATAGATTTATATACTAAGAATAATCATTTCACAAAAAAAAAAAAAGAATGTTACAATTTTCAAACAAATTAAACATTCAAAAAAATAGGTAACCAGTTTATAGCACACATTTACATTCAAACACTGAAATAAGACAAAATAAAACTTACTACCTTGTACAAAGATTGAACTCACAGACTTCAGATTATCAAACTTGTGTTGACCATATCATTCTTCTTCATTGCACAACCACTGCTTGTTTCATTCACCCTTCATTGTGACCTGCTACATCATATTTGTTAGTGATCTCATAGTACTTGTTCTGTTTAGATACCATATTATAATGCATTACAATCTCCTTTTATGGGGGTTATCCTCACAGGCATTATCTCTTCCTTTTTTTTTTTTTTTTTTTTTTTTTTTGAGGGGGCCGGGGGGGGGGGCAGGTGTAATATAGTATACATGTATTCCTCAAACAATTTTTCTAAAATTATCTTCTCCTGATCGATAAGGGAGGGGTAAGGTATCAGTTCTGTTATAGCCTTCTAGGCATTACCTCCGTCTCCCCCTTCTTGTTTTAAAGGAGGGGGATGTTCATTCATCATGATACCATCCTATGACTGCTATTGATAAGTCTCTAGGGGGTCAGCGTAGTAGATGCTCATTCATGGTGATATCATTTTTGCAGGTTAGCAGAAATATGTGACTGCAGGGAACATATTTTTGTAAGTGTACAGAAACAAAATTCATATTTTTTAAATAGATTTTATTTCATAAAAAAAAGATTAAATTAAAGAATATCTCAGTGAAAAATTAAATTAATAATTAAATTAAATTGAAGAATATCTCAGTGAATAATTAAATTAAATTAAATTAAAGAATATCTCAGTTAAAAATCAAATTAATAATTAAATTAAATTAAAGAATATCTCAGTGAAAAATGTATTTAAACAAGTGAAGCATGCATGGTGCCCTGTGAGTGCACAGTGAACGAGGCATAAAAAATATAAAAAATCTGATTAAGTTCAGCATTGCCCCCCCCTCCCCCATTTAGCCCCAAAAGTCCCCAGGGGACGTCAAATTCTGGTGAAAATGAACAAACACATGTAAATTTGAGTTCTGCACCATGCAAAAAAAGAAATGACTAAGCCCATCATTTATGCGGATTTTCACTCGGTTTAGAAATTGCTTAGTTTGTTGACCTAAGTAATTAGTGTAATTTGCGGTATTATATTTGATGTGTAAGGATTGACTAAATATAAGAGATTTTGCAAAGTCGAAAGGGTGATAGCTATTAAAATCTAAAGTCATTAGAATTTGTAGATTTGGTGTAAATCACATAAAAATGTGGGCAGAGTTGTGTATGATCACTTTCTATAGTGCTATTTCTAACCATATTTGTTAGGAGCTCTAGAATCATCAATACAAGAAACATAAAAAGAAGTTGAAGACTAAAACCACATTTACATTTTGTCAGTGCTGTCCTTTATTCTGATATAGAACGTGCGGATTACAAATAAGACTGAACAGCCATAAGAGACTCATCAATTGCAGAGGTAGAAGATATTGCAAGACAATCAAATAGTAGTAATCTATATATAAAGTTAGGTAAGTTTATATGTACTAATTAACTGATCATTATCAATATTGGAACACAGCTGCAAAACGTATAGGTGTGTAATGTCCTGTGCATTAAGTTTGATTTAGTTTTATGTAAAGGGGATAAAAGTAGATGAAAGCCATTCATGAAAATTCAGATTTTGATGAAATTTTAACAATTGCTGAACTAATATAAAGGTTTTTGGAGGCATAATATTAAATACACACGGACAATAAAACATTTTGGATAATTACAGATTTCAAGAGGGTTCTGCTAAAATCATCATATTTTAAAAACCAAAGCAACTTAAGTCCTCAAAATACCACCGTTTAGTTCGAAAATGAATATACTTTCAAATAAATTAATAAATAATAATGTACATTATATATTTTAAGAGTTTTAAGCAAATAAAGTGCTAAAAATGTTAAGATTATGTAATGACCCCCCTTCCCTGATTTGTAAATGGTCGTACCATGTTTCTCTTAAAAATTTTGTCATTAAATTTGGAAATTAACTAGAAGATATATCACTTGGTTGTCCAAAATTCTTTTGACAGCTCATTTTTTTGTTGTGTTGAAAAATTTTGAAAGAAAGATTTCTTCGGACACCCACTGTTAAATAAATCAATCTTTTTACTACATTTATCCGGTAAAAATAAAAATGTAACCAGCTTTCTCTTGTGGTACCGAGTAATTTAAAATCATGATACCTAGAAAAAATCGTTCTATTTTTAAAAAGTATCTAAAAACGATCTGTAGAAGCAGTAGCTACTTATCGCTGATGTTAATTACTTTACTGTAAACAAACATTTTTTTCGTGTTTCGTTTTTTTTATTTCAGAATGAATTAAAAAATTTTAAAAAATGAACATATAAATATAAAAAAAAAATGTTCTTACATATTTAGTTTGGGCTCATTATCAGAACATATAATTTTAAAGCAATACGGCGTTATTTTTAATCACATTTTTAAAATATAGTTGAAAAAGAAATATGTAACGTGTGCATGTCTATCCATTACATTAGTTTTTAACGGTGAATTAAATGTAGAAAAGATGAAAAAAATATATTGGGAGACGGGGGGGGGGGTTACTTCTCACACACATGGAGTAAAAAAAATCATATTTCACATTTTTGTTTTTTCAAAATCAATATTTAAATATTTGCAGGCAGTGCTCAGTTTCTAGTTCCTATTTACTTGCCTCCCCACGAGGACAGTTAGACACAAGATCAGTTAATGTGAGGAAAATCCAGCTTCTCAAAAAGGGTCAATCTGGATAGAAACAAACAAAGATTGTCTCAGTCAGGAAGGATTTCTCCTTCCCTGACAGAGGACAGAAAAAGCGAAATGTAGCATCAGAATATTACAATGTGATCTTGGCGCAAAGTCCAGGTAGAGAAATAAAATAAAAACATCTTAAACTGAAAAGTTTAACGAAAGAATGTGTCACTCGGACAAGAAATGTAATTGAAAATAAAAACCAAATTTATCAAAAATTTGTGAACGATTTGTTAGCTTCAGCAAAAAATGTTTTCTGATATTTAAATAAGCGGGCAAAAATACTTTATAAGTTTTCCAAACGTCACATTTTCTGTTAGTGATGTCACTTGTTTTAAATGAAATTTATTTTTCTTTATTTGTCGTAATTTTTGTTAAGTTTTACACCCCTTAAGAATTACGACATACAAACAAAAATAAATTTCATATTTAAAAGTAATTTGATGTCCAAAATCTAAAGCATAACATTTTCAAAAGCCAATAATTATGACTCACTAATTGTAAATATGGGAGTCAAACGCCTTCTTAAAAAAAAAAAAAAATCCCTTAATCCTACCACTAACCCTAGGTACGAGTGGCAAGCCTCCTCCTCTTAAAACCTTCTTTAGCCTTAACAATGACGGTAAGTCTAAGTGGCAAGCTCCTCACCAAATAAAGTTCCTTGTAAGCTACATATAAGTATCTAAAAAAAAAAAATCCTTCCTTAAAGAAAAGTGCACTATTTATCATCCATAAAAAAATAAATTAATCAACTGTCCTAAAACGCTAGAATGGTCTCAAAATGAATTATTTTACATTAAATTTATGTGAAACTAACCTCCACTCTAAATTCTAAAATTATTTTTGTTTTGTTTCTATCAAGTTTTCAGGATGTTCACACATAATTTTCCTTAGCTCTATCATTAACCCAAAGTCAGAGTGGCAACCTCTCCATCCTCTCATAATTGCACAAAGACCTTCTTAAAACCACACATAATCGTCTTTAGAAAAAAAAAAAAAAAAAAAAGGCGCACAGGATTTATCTCCGATAGAAAAAAAAAAAGGTTAACTGCCCTAAAACGCTAGAATGGCTCAAAATGGTGAATTTTTTTTACATTAAATTCTAAAATAATACTGGTTTATCTTTCATTAAAGTTTTTAAGGTATTCACACGTAATTGCCGAGAAAGGTAAAATAGCATATTTTGGAGAGGTGGTCAGATGGGGTGGGGGATTAACGGAGGGTATTAATCTACAATAATACCAAAGAAATATTGCAATATAATCATTTTTAAACAGTCCTAGATTTCGATTTCAGTTATTTGTACATATAATGCATTACAATTCAACTTTGAATTCTTTAACTTCTTTTCTTTTAATGGATACATGGCATTTTTAAGAAATTGCAGCATATTTATGTGCATTTATTGCAGATTATTTGGAAATCATTAATTTTTGGAGATATTTTAGTAGCATATTCTAATTCCTAGCACAAAAATACACTTATATGGTAAATTTCATTGCTTAATCTTCTGTTTTAACAAAGATATAGCATTTTTACTGAAAAAGTACTATAAAAAATGTGACAAAACGGATATGGTCTTAAAGAGGGAAAAATATCCAGAACTTCCTTAATTTTAATTGGATTTTAAAAATTTAAAAAGATTCTTTCTTAAGCTCTTTCTATAGATACCAATATTGAAATATTTTAAGCTATTTCAATTTTTTCATGTGTATAGGCACAGCGTCCCATTTGAAAATTCATATATATTTCAGATCGGCACTGAATTTAATCTATTAGACTTTAATTTAGAAAAATTCCTGGAATTTTACTTTCTTCTTAAGATACCTTAAATTTTCTCAAATAAAAATCATGTAATGAATTTTAATCAAAATTAGAATTTTTTAAACAAAAGATTTAGTATCATTATGTGTTGATTTTAATTTTCACAAAAGGACATAAAAGTGGTGCAAAACTTGTTTGAGGAATTAGTTTTTCTCATCCTGCAACAGATAGTCACATACACAGACATGTATAACTTTTATATAAAGGAAAGTCGTGTGTATGTGTGTGTGTGTATATGTCTGCTAAAAGCTTTTGTCATCTGCATGGGACCGGGGTCGAAATTGGTGCCATTTGAAAGGGTAATGTCCCAGAGGCATAATATGTGAAAATTAGAAAAAAAATTCTGTGACAGTTAAGTTGACCACTTTTTGGAAGGAGATGGGGGGGGGGGGGGGAGGGTCCTTTTTCGCATCATTGTTTTCACAAGTCAAGGACGCATATCAAACTAAAACTATCTTTAAAAAGCTTATTTGGCAAGATCTTGACATCATAAACACTCGTGGCCATGTAGGAAAAAGCATTTGAGCTTGGACACCGTAGTTGTTTTTTTTATTGCTTTTTTTTTTGTTTTTTTTCCAGATCACACAGGCACTCCATGCTAATTTGATTAAAAAAAAAAAAAAAAGAAAGTGGTTTTGATTTTTGGAGTCCAGTGCAGGGGCAACAAAAAGTGCTCAATATCCAAAGAATAGCTCCTGTTCATATATGTCTTGCTAAAATATCTGGTGAGGAGATTGTCACATACTTCTTTTTTTTTTGGGGGGGGGGAGGGGTGATTAAATTTTCATGTTTTTATTCATTCTTTTATTTTTGAAATTGTTGTGGGAGTAACAATGGTGTTGACCTATAATGATAAAAAAACTGCTCAATATCCTTAGTATAGCCAGTTTGTCCATACCGAACTTCATGTCGACCCGGGCAATGCCAGGTATCCATGCTAGTTTATTATATAAAGAGCAAACATCTGTGTGCTTGTATGTCTGCTAAAAACTTTTGTCATCAGCATCGAAGCGGCACAAACGTGGTAACATTACAAAAAGCAATCTCTCAGACACATAATATCAAAAAATTAGAAAAAAATCAATTATTTCATGTAGAAATGTCGTTTTGTTTGAGGGGAGGGCGGGTCAGATAAAAACCTTGCTTTTGATGCTGTTTGTAGACCATGCATACGCAAACAATCATTTCGTTCTTTCATTTTAAAAAGATAAATTTGCAGTGTCATAACATCTGTGTCATCATGATCCCATCAATAATGTGTTTGCTTAAGATCTTAAGTTATGCGACTTTGTGCCCAGCATGCACCATTTTTGTTTTTTTATACAAAATTTTGCTTTCAGTTTCACTTCTGCCTAATGGCACCCAAGTCGCATTTTTTTTTTGTTGTTGTTTATTTAACTGTATTTTATGACTGGGCAACCCCCAACCCCACTAGTATATATATATATATATATATATATATATAAAAAACACAAACTGTTGAAACAAAATCTCTCAAGACAGAAAATTTTGTGTAGATCTTTCAGATAGAACTTTATAACAATATTTAGAAAGACGCTTATCTTAACACTATTGCAGTTTCACAGTATCATCAGAAACATTTTTTACACATCTGAATACAAAGTGAACACTAACGGTTTCTTTCTAATGTATTTCCCATGTTTCATTAATATGTGAGAATATTCTTAAGTATACGATTTGTTTTATCTGAACTGAGTTTTAACAATTAAATTATATATAGAAATGTTTATAATTGCTTGCTGATACAAGGGAAATAACCTAGATACGTTTTTATATCAATTAACTCCCTTGTATTTTTAAAAATCTTTATCATTGAAATTGTTTATCATTGAAATTGTTTATCTATCAGCTTTACATGTTTCATTCAACAACAATCTGTATATCTTTACACAAGATTACTTTGGTTAGGACTATCAGATCAAATGGTATCTCTGAATGAGAAACCATCAAAAGGGCATATTGCGTCTTTACTGATTTTGTTTATTTATGATTTCCAGTTTCATCAATTAAGAGAAGTTTAGGATTTTTTTTGATCATTGCATATATATTTTTATAAAACCATCTCTGCACAATATTTTTTATATATTATTTGTTGTGTTCGCTTACAAAAATTAGAATAAAGCTTTTATTATAATTACATAATTATATAACATGCACTTGACAAAAGATTCTTGTAAATAACACTGTTTTAGGCATTTGTAAGTAAAGAAATCTTAATAAAAAATCTCTGAAGATAAAAGATAAGACATAAGTTTTGATCATAACTCAACTGAAAGTAAAAACACTATTTGATCCGGAGTAAAAAGTCTAACGAGCATTACGCTGGCAACATTTATGTCAATTAATAATATAATCATGTTGGCAGCAGTGGCACATGGCAGTCTAACGTAAATGACACACTGACTAAAGTGAAATAAATACCTGTCACAAATTTCAATGTATATTCTAACTTGTTGATCAGAAATATATTTTGTTCATGCTTCTTTCTAAAAAATTGGGATTTATTTGCTCCCCACTGGAACAAAATGTGGCACAAGGTCAAGAAGTGGGAAGATGAGCTCTCCTAAGGAAACACTATGATTGAATGCAAAAATAGTTGAGAATGAACTTGTCCATATTCCCCAGTCAGAACAGCTTGAGTAATCTGCATCGAACAATCTCAACTTCTGAAGGTAGTGCTTGAGAAAGTGTATTCCTTAGGATTATGCTAAACCATATTTCATTCTCACAAAAAATTCTGACAAAAGATCTGGTTCAAGTCAGTCGCTAGGTTGCCACAATAATGTAAAAGTAAACCAAAGTTGGTATGAGAACTGACAAATATATCCAATTACTCAATGTGTCTAGACTTTATGGACACCCTGCATATGTTAAAAAGAGAGGCTGTTTTGTTGTATCACAGCTCTTCAATGTGGCTTTACAAAGAAGTGCTTCAAGCTGTGATTGAAATTTGACTTTTTTCAACAGTCAAGGATTTTATGAATATACCATTGGCAAAAGTCATGACGAACAGTAATCTTAATATTTATATATAAACAGATGAACAAACAATAAGTTTAAGCTTGAAAAAATGTTATAGGGAAAGAGCTGACATTGATGTAAAACAATAAGCAAAGAGATAACAGGAAAGGATAAACATTCCGATACAAAACCTACATAAGAATACTCCTAGATGCATCAAGTAGGTTCATGTGAATTTTTTTTTTAAAAATCAGTGCAACCGTTTCCAAGTCCATGGAGAATGAACTCACACATACACACACACACACACACACACACACACACACACACACACACACACACACACACACACAAAGTTCCTTTTATTTAATAGTGAAGATAAACATTTATATTTGTACTAAGTTTCAGTCAAAATAACTGAATTCGGCATTAAATAAACCGAAAAAGATTGATATGTCAATAAAATAAACTAACATCTACACTAGTAATAAAAATCATAATTACAAAATTGAGGCCAATGCAATAAAATTTCTACAATAATTTTAGATTTTCCAATTTTCTAGAAAAAAAAAGGAATAAAAGTTTGTTATTTAATAAAAGTTAATTTCCTGAGTTTTAGAACCTGTGAAAACAAGAAAAGAAACCTACCCATTGCCTGGTACCTCACACTGATAGTAGTTGGATGGTGCAGGACAAGGATCTCCCCTTCAAACTCCCAGCATGCTTTTGGTTCTAATTTTGGAGAAACCATAACCATTCCTTTGCGTATTGAGGATCGTTTGATCTGAGAGAAAAAAAAGGAGAGACCTTATTAATTTGATATCAAATAGTTTGAGATTTGACAAAAAAATTAAAAAATAATAACTTAATAATGTGGCAGACGTGATCATCCTGAACATCTGGATCAAGCAGTGAAAATGCAATAAAAAAGTTAGAGAAAAATTTAAATCAGCAGTTGATTTGAACGCTGCTTCATTGATTATGAATACATTATTTCAACATCTGGGAGACAACAAGTTGTTTGCATATGTTGGATTTAGATGAAAGAACATGATGCTCATTTAGTTGTTGAGGTGTCATAAATCTAAATTTGATGTTATGAAGAGCAGAACACAAAATAGGAGAAAAAAAGAAAAGGGAAAGAAAACATTAAGTGAGCAATGTACAGATTATTTTTGACTGAGGCAACTTTCTGATCATTTTCATTTAATTCTATGAAATTTATCTCTATCGGCCATATTGAAATCAGAATGAAAACTTTTCTGTTGTAGATTTTTAAACTCCTTTTTCAGATTTAAAAAAAAGAAAGTACATAGATCTGAGCCATACCAGCAAGTCTAACTAGTAAATTAACTGTCCATATCTACTTGCCTCCCTATGAGATCAGCATTAGACACAGGGTCATTTTCAAATGTTGAGGGAAAATCTAGCTCCGCAGAAAGGAGCACCCAGGATTGGGACAATTGCCTCAGTCTTGAAGAATCTCCCCACTGACTGAGGATAGAAAAAAATGAATTGTAGTATCAGGACAAATACTACACTTTGCTCCTAGTCAAAAGGCCAAGAGTAAACTGTCATTTATGTGTTCTTAGCTAAAACAAATTAATTATAATCTATTTTTTTTTAATCAAAATTTGTAGCAAATGAAAACCCATAATCAACTTAAAAAAAGAAAAAAAATGCTTTTTTTATCATGTTTTCGATTTTAATATTCTGGAAAAAAAGTAAAAGAAATATGGAAAAGAAATTGATTTATTTTAATTTAAAAAATAAAAAAAAAATAAAAAAATGTTTTGGTAGGTGAGTGTATGAGGATCGAACCCGTACCCTTGAGTTGGAAATTAATGTGTGAAAAAAAACTGCTAAGTTAACCATTGAGCCACAGCGACAGTCAATGTTAAGCAGGTTATTTAACTATAAAAACAAGTGTGCGCAATAAAAGTTAACTCTGCTGCTTCCATTTGACCTAATTAAGAAGGTCAAATAGACGTCACGCAGCGTTTGGGTTTGTTTACCCACATTTAACTGTTTCTTCCCCCAACAGATGTTGGGGAGGGGGAAAGCAGCTCCCAATTGTCCAGATTGAATAGCAACTGTCTGATCAAAGCTGATTGCTTCTGGACGTTTTTCCCGGCGCAATGCCGAAGACGTCGTTTGAGTTTAGTTTCACTTTATTTATACTAAAAAGCCCAAATAGAAGCCAAAATAGCAATAATTTTGTAAAAATCGACGTAAATAAATCTATACGCTACGCGGTTTCCTAATTCCTAGATATTATTATATAGGACCTATATACACAGTTGTAAGCGATAGTAACGACCCCGGAACCGTGTGCGAGAAAAGCCTTTTGAAGAAATACACGAAATGGTCACACACATTTTGCCTTTTATATATATAGATAAGTTCTTTTTTTCACAATGTTTACAAAATATATTTTGTTTCTACAATTACAGTTCTCTCATGAGAAGTATATGAGTGTAATTTGTAGTGGCAAAATGTGAGTGTAATTTGTAGTGGCAAAATGTGAGTGTAATTTGTAGTGGCAAAATGTCTACGCTGCTATGTCTGTCTGTCAAGCAACAGCAGCTAACTTGAAGTGTTAGTCTGGTAAGCTAAACTGTTTTATTCCAAATGACTTCAATCACCTAAAATTGCATGTGAATTAAGTGGCAATGAAAACATATGCCGTCATTTATGATGGCATATGTACAGAGATAAAAATATAAACATGAAGACAAATGAGCAGAAAATCAATTTTTCAAAATGACATCAATCCTCACTTTTTTTAAAGCGAACGATGCAGTCTGGCCTCCTCGTACTTCTTTGACTGGCATACGTTTCCTATGAATGCTTTTGATTACTATACTCTGAAATTGGCCAAGAGAATCGGGTCCTAACATGATGGTGTCGTTCAGTTTGATCAATCCACGTAGAAGAGTTCCTGACACAACAGTACCAACACCCTGAAGAATAAAAAGAAACAAAGCAAAGGGTACATTTTAAAGAGACACAAATCAATCGAAATGAAATTGATTATAGTAAAGATCTTCCAAACTGACATTCATTAAAACAATGGAGTCATAAACGATTCTATACATGCCTGTTTGGAAACTCAGTTAAAAATAAAGCTCTATAAAAAGGTTACATAACTTTTCAAACCTAACAAAGAATCCAATGTTGATAGATATTTTAGATTAGGTTTTTACAATAATGTTAAACAGCAAACATGACATGTTACTCTGTTTTTATTTATAACTCGAAAATTTAGAAATTCAAATATAAAAATAAAAAGATGCAGTGATGTCTTGGCATCAAATTTTTATGCATATTTCAATTGGAAAAAAAATATTTTCATAAAACTACTTTGTGAAATTAGTATATATATAATAAATAGGGCTATGACAAGAGCACATTCTTTTCCTTTTTTGATTCTCAAGTACATATCCATTGATATCTTATGTTTTTATGTAGAGTGATGTGGTTTTCGAATGATTAATTGTGTCTGTGTTGGATATATACTCGAGAGTCAAAGCAATGAAAAAAATATGCTGTTGTCATAACCATAGTAATAAAGTACAAATGGCAATTTCTGTAAAGCAGTGAATTCACTAGATATATATAAAGCCATAATTATTTAATGTAACTCACACACAAAAATGTTAACAGCGGATCTCAAAAAAAAAAAAAAAAAAAAGAAAGACATTTGGTTTGTACATATATAACATTAAAACTATTATTACTTCACAAGACTGAAAGTTAATGATCACTTTATGTTACACTTTTTAAGTTTTATCTCAATTTTTTTGTTAGCAGTAAATTTTTCCCCCCAAAACTTTATACTGATTGGACAATTTATTTATTTCTTCAATGAAAGAAAACAGACATTTTGATTTGTAGCATGTTAACTTGTATTTAGAATTTGAAAAAAAAAAAAAAAAATGATTATTGGTTTTAAAATAATTATAATGAATTATCTCACAATATTGAAAAGAAAGTGAAACATTTTTATAAAGATACTAGCCTGGGTGCCCGGAGTTGCCCGGGTATTTGGAGGTGTGTTTTGAGCAAAAAAAAAAAAAAGTGGTAGTAAGCAGGCAGACTCGAATCTGTGTCGCGAAGGTGGAAAAGAAAGTGAAAGAAAATCTGACGTCTTAGCCGATGTCTCGATGATGCAACCGGAAGTCAAAAGTGTTGAAATTAACCAAAGTCAATCTAATGGTGACGATGATTTGCTAAAATATTGGTGAAAAAAAAAAAAAAAAAAAAAAAAAAAATCGACCTCTCCTTATACATAACAGCCGAGTTTAGGGTGAAGGAATTAATGTTTTTGGACAATTTTTCGATTTGTCATTCGAAGGGTCGAGCTTCAAAACAATGCCTATCTCATGAAAATTCGTCACCTCTGTCAAAAGTTTTTGTGAGACATACAAACATACATCATACAGACAGGTGAGATTTATATAATAGATGATCAAACCACATTGGAATAATTCAATAAAATAGTCAGTTATAAAAATGATTAGACTTTGAATTCTTATACAGAATATGGACAGTGCTGAAATAACAACATTATCATTTAGAAATCCATAGAGAGATAAGGCGTTTTGTAACTATTCTGTGCTTTCATCTAAAAATTTAATAAACAAATGAATTTAGTTTGAAAATCCTTTGTAAAAACAACAGCATGGTCAGCATGAGTACCTATGTTTGTATCTTTAAGCAAACAAATATTTTATATTCTGGTTTAGATGGGTAATTTTGATTTTTTGTTTTAAAAATTATTTAAGTATCTAATTTATTTATTTAATGTATCATCATTTTATTAACACATTAATTTTAAATTATGATCTTTCAAATTTAACCTAAAACAAAATAATTACGTTATTTTAATTCTTTTTTAAAGATTGAATTTCATAAAGCATCCCTAAGATAGAATAAATAAAATTATTTAACAAACATTTTTCCAAGTAATGAAAATTTTGTCCATAGAAACACAAAGCACCAGCAAATTTCAATGTAAAAAAAAATTTATTATTCTCTGCAAATATTAGATTTAAAACAATTGTCACATGATCAATGGCTTTGAATATTTTCAGAGCGTTTTTATTAAATAATAAAAAAAATGATGCAGTTTGAATCTATCATTGTTCCCCCATTGAATGCTTCATAGAAAATGTAATATGGTCGTTAAAAAAAACTTTTTTTTTTTTTTTTTACATTTTCAGGTCTGCCATTTTTACTTCCATAAGATTAAAAATGTTGGTTTTTAGGGAATAATGACGGATACCCAATTGTAACTACATAGATTACATTTTATATACATATATATATATATTTATATATATTTCTTTTATACATGGTACAATATTTTTTTTTAATTTGTCTGTGTCGGATATATACTCCGAAATCTAAAATCACTGTCTACAATTTATGATTCACTTTAAAACAAACTTGTGTAGAGATTGTCTCTATTTTATTCTATATTCTTATTTATAAATAATCAAACATGGTCTGCATCTCTCTACTTCCTTTTCCAACAGTCAAACAATTCTTAGAATTAGAAAAAGATACAAACATACTTTGTTTTAATAGTGAATCAACAGTTGAGACGTATGTAAATAACTTGACAATTCTGTTCATTTCTTTAAAAAAGTTGTGTATTTTTGCATTCCTATTTACTGGTATCCTCACAAAAATTAAACAAATGCTTAATTTTTAATGAGGAAAAAATCTAGCTCCCAAAGAGAGGCATTGTCGATTGAATCAAAAATAAAAACTGACTTAGTCTAAAATTTCATTGATTAAGAACAAGTACATTTTGCTAAACAGCCAAAGAAGACATCTTTATATAGAATTTATTTTTTTTTTTGTGTATTTTCATATAACATGATTTTTATAGCTAGTTGCCATTATTAATATTATACTGGTAACTGTAAATAAACATTATTTGTTAATGAACACTTTCTTTTTAGATATGAACATGGTGGGGACAAGATAAATATTCTTAACGCCCATGTGCAATGAAATAAAAAATGATTAACCTTTACATATGTGTGCATCATTATTATAAGCAAAAGACTCTTTACATTAAAATATGAAAATGTGAGAAAAGCTGACAACTGCTCAGAGTTGATAGATTATTTTCCCTTCTCTCCAGTTAGGTTTACTTACTGGTACTGAGAATGTATCGTCAATCTGGAACTCTGCAGGTTCGGAGACATCATACTTGTGTCGTGTTGACAACAAGTTAAGGAACATCTTAAGCAAGTCAAGGTTTTCACCGGTAACATTGGACACTTGGAAGATGGGACACATTCTAAAAGACATACAAAGATAATATTGAGTTAAAGTAAAAGATTAGTCAATGCTTCTGACAGAAACCTACAGACTGAAAAGATGACTTCATTTGATCATCACCAATCAATATATCAACTTGTGTAATAATTTATGGGCATTTTTTTTATCATAAAATTGGATGTGTATTGCCAATGGCAACAAGACTGAAATTAAAATGGATTTTAACATCAGAGATCATCCCAGCCTTGTATGTGGCAGGAGAAGTTTAAAAAATCTTTTTCTCTGCAACTACAATCAGTTTCAACCAAGTTCAAATTAAAATACATTTGAGGTAAAAAATAGCATACAGAACCAAATTTGTATAAAGTAGAAAAGAGAAACAAATAAATTTACAGGAAAACCAGGGGGATATGATTAAAAGTAAAGGAGAAAAAAAAAACAAGTCATCCTAAGAGTTTATTTAAAACTTTAGTAAAAAAAAGCAAAAAAAAAACAAAAAAACAATAGATTTAAATATGCACAATTTTATAAAATTTTCTGTTGTCATTCTTAAATTCTGACACATGAAAAAATAACAGAATAAACTAATATGACTTAAATCATTCTGATTAAAAACATTAAAAATTCATTGAGTGAAAACAGACAAGGGAGATAACTCCTACAGAGTTTTCACACAGATTTTCAATGTCCATTTTCAAGGACTTTTCAAGACCTTCTCCAGACAAAATTCAAGTTTTTAAAACATTTTATACATAAAGAACGATATAATAAACAAAATAAAAACCTTAGTAATTGACAACAGGAAAAGTCAATTTCATTTCTCTTTATTTCAAGAAGTAGTTTTAAAAGGAAGTGCTTTACAATAACATGCAACAAAACTTAACAATTTACAACTTAAGTTCACCACTATACTACTGCTTATTTTGTTAGTGATTTTGTATCATTTTCAGTTTTTCTTGTTTAGTTTGAGATTTTATTTGAGCTTAACTAATTCAGTTATTTTTTTCACAGGCTTACTTTCTGTTTTCTCTTTGTCAACAGAGTCAACCAAGTTATCAGAATTCTTTGTTTTCAGAGCAAGGTATTTGCTGATGAAGTCAATGACATGATATTGCTTTCCAATTTCAATTTCTTCTTATTGAATTCTTCTACTTGTTCCAAGTTTGTTTTTCTCTTCAGTTTTTGTCTGCCTCTCTTCTCTTTGCTTTTTAAGATACATTTCATACCTCTGTCTGGTCATGGAGCACGAAATAATGAGGGTGTTGGCACTTGACACATCCCTCCTGCTGCCTTGACCTGATCACAGATGATCCTCTGTACCACTAAAGAATCATCTTTTATGTTTTCCACCTCTATTTTCTTGTTTACTGAGAATCCTCTCTCAATACTAGCCTGAGCATGACAGAGTACCAGAATAGTCCTCACAACATGAAGCAGCTTGCTGTTACAGGGATCAGCTATGTAGGTTGTAAACAGTTTGTCAAGCCTGTCATCTTCACTAATAACATTGAAATTTCTATATTATATCTATTATTTCTATATCATGTACATTAGATGTTCCACTTTCATCTCATGGAATTTCTTTGACAGAAAAGGGAGAAGTATTGCCTCACATAATTATTGCAACCAGGGATCAATGTGTGATATAATTTTTTTTTCATTAATTAACAAGTTTATTTAATTTTTGTAGTTTTCAAAGTTACTTCAGCGACATCTGTATATGGTTAACATCAGATAGTTTTGTGGTAAAGGGACTTAACCCTTGTATTGACAATACCGGGAATAATATCCAATTTCAGAAGAATGTATTTATTTCGATTTTGTTTTCAATATTTAAAAAATATTTTAATAGTATTTTAATTATTTTATGAATATTTTTATAATATTTTAATAGTATATATATTTTGATTTGAATTTTATATTCAAACACAATTTTTTTTAAAATACAATTTTCAAGTCCTTTTCAAGACATTTCCCATATTTTCAAAGTAATAATAAAAATAAGGCCTTTTCAAGACTGTGCAAACCCTGCCCTATTAAGGTAAGATTACTTTGATTGAACAGATAATGAATATATATGTATATGATTTCAGGTAAAAAAAAAAAAAAAAAAAAAAAATATGAAGATGCTTGTATTACAACTAAGAACAGGACAAAATTGGGAGAAACTAGAAAATTAAAGAAGATTGATGACTACTGTAATATATGTAAGTGACTGACCTTTCGGACGTGAAATTGGTTGCTGTACACACAACGTCATCACTGTTTTGCACTTGGACAGGAATCTTTCGGCAACCAGGAGACTTGAGCAGACGCTGCAAAAGCTTCATGGTATCCTGCATCACATTGGGAGGACACATATCAATTTTGGTGACCACAACAAACACAGGAACATTGAGGGCCAACGCAAGGCCAAGGTGCTCTTTGGTCATTCCAATTACACCAGCATTAGCTCCAACCTATAATGAAACACAGAAGAACAAAAAAAGTATTTCCTTGAAAGACACAATTTGCATGTAAATTAAAAGTAAAGACAGAATAGGATGTTGTCATGGGAAGGAATAACATTAGTCAAGAAATAGAATAGAAGGGCTACGTAAATAGGATCAAATAAATTTGAGGCATCCCAGAAGAAACAAATAAAATGAACAGACTTTTTTCTTTACTTCTGCCTTTATTACTTAACAGAAAAAGATTTTTAAAGTTAAAATGAACTATTTCGAAAGTATTTTCTTAATTCCATGCAATAGCTTTTAAATTAAAAGTATTTTTGTAAAACATCTCTGCATAACATCCTTTTTATTTGAATGTTTTGTATAATATTTGTTTATACTTTGAAAACTGCTGGGTCCTTTTACTTCACACCCCAGAACTCTCTTTCGAAAGGAACTTTTTTCTTCTATCACCAGTTTTCCGTTTTGAGCAAAAGCATGGCTCCCTATCCGTCTAAGCTTGGTCTTTCATTCCTTTGAAATCTCAGGAATTCTTGCGGTTAGTCTTGCCTTTTTCCCAATAAAACCAACCACGCTTACCATTTCTCCTCCTAGCCCCTGTGTATCGACAGCAGACCTTCTGTCTTTTAGAGGTGAGTGCATTAGAAGAATTACTACTATGAAACACTCAGAGGCTGGTTTTTTGTACCGTGTGTTTCTTCACAGCGGCATAATCATCAGGTCTTCATTAGGAATAGTACCCACACTGGCTGTCTCTTCATCGGATGAGCCATCATTTACATCCACACTAGGTGTCCGCTTACCCAGTGTCTCATTGATGATCATAAATCTCTCACTTCCATTCTCTGAAGGCCGGCCATTAGCGGGCCCGGTCTCACTATAGGTCGCAAATCTCTCACATACTGGTACTCCCAGTCACATGTCCCATACTTTTTGGTACATCGTCTGTGTGAAGTCTTTTCCACACCTGATCACCTGTTTTGAAGACAGTCTGCTGTTGATTGTCTATCGGTCCCACCGCTTCGTCAATTCTTTTAAGCCATATGCGGTACTGACAGACCATACTGGCAGGTGCTGTAGCAGAGAACAAGTCATTCTTCGGCGTAATATTGTACCAATTTACTGCCTCCAGTATAGTGCATTGTTTTCTGGCCGCTATCCTTTTTACACTTCTAGGACATAGCTCGATGATGCCGTTGGGGGGCATATGCACAACAAAATCGAAGTTTGATTTTCCATTCATCCATGAATACTTTAAGCAAGCTGCTCCCAAAAGCAGTGTCTTTATGCGTTAGAATTTCTGATGGCAGACCTCGTTCATAAAAAAAGCGTCTTTAGCTGGTTGATTATACTTTTCGCATCTTCCGAGCAAAGCATTGCCAGATGGCAAACCAAGCAGGGCCACAGTCAATAAATGTGAAAAATAGGCCCCATCATAATGCAATAACCAGTGTATGACTGACACTCTTTGCATTCTTTGATGACAGTTCTAACGCAGCTTTGGAAACCACAGAGTTAATTTTTTTCACAAAGTAGAGTGTCCGTTTCACACCAGGATGACAACTTTGCTGGTGAACAATTCTGATCTGGTCCAACCCAACCATGCTCACGGATTCAGTGCAGGCAGGTTGCACAGACTCAGTGTTCCTCTTAATTGCATCAAGCCACCGCTGAGGTACTCTCGTCAATTGATCCGCCTCGTTTTGGCTAAATCTGACCAAGAATACATTCATCTACAGTGCATATTGCTTCAACAATTTCATTATTGTGTCGACGCCATCAGATGATCATCTCACTTATAGCTTTGGTCCATACCCTGGCTTTGGTGGTAAGGATATTTAAGAATCATTTATGGACACATTATGGCAGAATCGGTAAATAAGTGCAAGATGGTCATCTTCCAGAGGATTGCAAAGTTCATTCCTTTAATGATAGCATAGAGTTCTACTAGGTTAATATGTTGGGAGTCCTTTTATGGACGTAACCAGCTTGCATCCTCTATCACAGTCCCATTATATATCAATGACAGAAGAGAGCTTGCGTTGACCCAGACGTTAAGATCTTTGTCTTTGACACACCATTTTGACACACCATTTGCTTTGCATCAGATCTTATTATTAGCCTCTGGTGATGACCTCCTTGATCATGGTGTTGAGAGGGGCACCACTTACTTTGTTGTCCCACCCTGTAGTGACATCAAATATTCTCCTTTTGATGAACGCCACGGCAACACAAAGCCAACCACCCACGGGAAGGTGTCCAACCAACTTGCCACATAATGAAAATATATTCCATCGCCTGACGACATGAGGCATGTCTGGGATATTGTTCACTCTTCTTCAATGCAGAGCATTACCCTCTTCCCAAACGTACAAACTAAGCACTCACACATCATCCTGCAGTCTCTCTGGTCCTTTACTGAGAAGTCCGAAGTTGTAGAGATGTTCTTTCACATGTGCTGCAGGCACAACACTCATTCACATACACATCATCAATATAAGCAGATGTTGCCACTGTATGCGCTTATCCTCCGTCAAAATAGCATCAACAATTGTTTGCATGATGGATGGCGTCACATTGAGTCCATGCGGGTCAGGCTATACCTTTGTCCGTTGATTATTAGTTTGATTAGTAGGGCTACAGTGATTTGTGAACGCTTACTTGAAGGTATGCCTTGTGAAGGTCTAAAACTGATACATTCAATCCAACTTGCCACCATACTCTTAACTTTTCAATGCAGGTGTGTGCATGAGCTGTAAATGGGTCCACATGCTCATTTAATTCCCGATAGTCTAGCGACCGCCGGCCTAACCTTTTGTTGGTTCTGCTGAAAGACTGTCATTAGTGAGATCAGGCTCTTTGGGTACGGAACCAATCACCCATTATCAATCCTGGCTTGTATCGGTATCATAGTCTGCACGGCTTTTCTTTTTTTTTTTTTTACATAGGCGTCACCACATTATCAAGGCCCAGAGGCCACTCAAGGATAAGGGTTAAAGAGTGTACAGTAGAAATTGGTCAATATAATAATCATTAGTAATGAAAATTTGGTAAATTTGATAACTTATATGGAACGGCTCATCAAGAACTTATTTACTTTAGACTTGAACACAACCATATTGTAGTCAGCCGGAAAGCAGGAAAACGGAAGACAATTCCACAGGCGTGCAGTTCTAAGAAAGAAGCTTTGTTCATGGAATCTACGTTTAGGTTTAGGCACAGATAAAGAGTGGGGGAAATTATTGATAGTGTTTACAGCTAGACGAGTGTTTCTTGTGAAAGTTTGGCGAGGGAGGACCATAGATTGAAGCTCAGTTGAACACTTTCCATGAAAATAACGATACATCAGAGACAAACTCGCAACATCTCTTCTGTGAGATAGAGGTTGCAAGGGGGAAAAAAGGACATCTCCTACGAGGCTACGAAGTCTATTTTGAACTCTATCAAGGCAGGACAAGTCCTTTCTAGCAGCTCCTGCCCAGATGTGGCAACAGTATTCCATCCTTGGACGTACCTGGCTCTTATATAGATAGAGAATAGCATCAGCAGTGAGATATCTACCGGATCGATAGAAAGATCCCACCATTTTTCCAGCGGCCTTGGCAACAGATTTGATATACGTGTTCCATTTAAGATCAGGAGTAATGGTCAAGCCCAGAAGCTTGTCAAAACTTGAGGCCTCCTGAAGACGAGAGCCATTCATTTCAATTGATGACAAATGTGGATTAGAATGTTGATGATGTAAAGAGAGAAGCTTGGTTTTAGATGCATTAAAAGTAACCAGCCACTCCTTTCCCCATTGTACTACGTGCTCAAGATCAGAGGAGAGAGAATTGGAGAGAACTTGGTCGTTTACTGTCTTAGATGTGGTACCATAAATGGTAGTGTCGTCAGCATAAATGTCTACAAATGATGTAAGGATATGATTTGGAAGATCATTAATGTAGATCAGGAAAAGAGTTGGGCCCAGGATGGATCCCTGAGGGACACCGGCATTAATACTGTGAGCTTCTGATTTTTGCCCCTCAACTACTACTCTTATGAACCTATCAGAAAGAAATGATTTAATAATTGAGAAGACTTCTCCAGCTATACCATAGCTAGCGATCTTATGAAGTAAACCTTTATGCCATACCCTATCAAAGGCTTTAGATATGTCAAGAGCAATTGCCCTAGAAAGATTGCCACCGTCGAGAGATTTGCTAATCCTATGCGATATAACTGTAAGGACATCTGCTGTAGATCTAGCAGAACGGAAACCATATTGAGTGTCACTAAGAAGGTTATTTTTGTTGAGATGGTTGATTACTTCTGTATTTAACACAGATTCTAGCAACTTACTCATGACGCACAGGAGACTTATTGGCCTGTACTGAGAGGGGGATGAGCGATCACCTGAATTCTTAAATACAGGGCATACTGATGAGATTTTCCAGGGAGATGGGAAACTATTCTCCTTAAGACAACGTTTAAACAGTTTTGTAAGTATGGGCGCTAGTTCAGGTTGAAGTTTTTTGAGTACTATAATTGGAATACCATCAGGGCCAGTTGCTTTACTCGAATCAAGGTTTTTGATTAGCTTGGCAACATCACGTACAGATATACGTATATCACATAGCGTGTTTTCTGATACAGGAGGAAATATTGGGGGTTGGCGGTCTTGGTCGCAAAGGGTAGAATTAGCTGCAAAGTTCTTGACAAAGAGTTTGGCTTTGTCTGATGCTGACGAGATTACCTCAGGTCCATTGATAATAGTTGGGATGGAGCACACGCTTCTGTTCAGGATTCTGTTTGCTATTTGCCAAAACTGGTGGGAACCAAGCCGCTGCTCAGCTACTTTGGACTTAACAGATTGAGCATACAACTCTCTTGCGTTCCTTATTACTTTCTTACAATGGTTGCTGGCAGTCCTGAAAACGGCTTTAGTTTCCATACATCTATTACGTTTGAAGCAGTGGAAAAAGTGATTTCTGTGCGCAATGGCAGCAGCACATTCTGGAGAGAACCATGGCTGGCTGTTAGGTTTTTGCTGAAACTTTTTAGAGGGTATGAAATGGTCAATACCTACAATTAACCATTCAGTCAGGTCTAATACTATAGAGGACACATCCTTTTTAAACATGGAATGCAGAGGTAGATCAGATATAAATGTACGGAAGCTATCCCAGTCAGCCTTAGTGTATCGATATACTGTACGATGAAGAGGTACGTCTGGGGACTTATTACATTTCATTTTTATCTTAATTGATACAACAGAGTGGTCGGAAGATCCAAGAGGCGACAGAACAGAAACTGAACATAGTTCAGGGCAAGTTGTGAGAAAAAGGTCTAGTAGGCTCGCATACGTGCCGTCATTATCGGGCACACGGGTAGGTTCCTGAACAATCTGAGTGAGGTCATAGGCAATGGAGAAATCATGACAGAACCTCCCCTCATCATCGGTCTTGTTTGAGTGGGTCAACCATTCGACGTTGTGAACATTGAAGTCTCCACATACGTGAATGTTAGCTGAAGGATAAGTAGAAAGGACTTGGTCAATTTTCTCAGATATGCTTTGAAAGATAGTAACTCCGCTGTTGTGGGGGCGATAGAGAGTAAATATAAATGCAGTAGTGTGAGCTAAAGCAACCCGGAAGCACATATAGGGTAAGTTAGGATCTTCTCTGGAGATGTCCCTCCCACATGGAAAGCTATCTTTAATATAGGCACATATTCCATGCCCATGGCGATCTTGGGGGTCAGATTTAGAAGTTAAGTTAGAGTATCCTGTAATTGCAAACTCATCTAGGGAAATAGCCTGTCCAATGCCAGTTTCACTTAAAAATAAAAGGTCTGGTTTAGTCTCCTGTAATTGGGTTTCAACCTCTGGAAGGTTAGAACGAAGACCCCTGATGTTGGAGAAGGAGACATGGTAGTAGGGGTCTACGTTGGAAGTTGTAGAACCGGGTTTAATCGTGTATTTTTTCTTGAAACTTGTCATGATGAAATTTTGGAATTTGTGGACTAGGTCGACAGATTTACTTAGAGCAGGACAAAGAGGGGAAACTAAGAGAGAAAAAGAAACGAAGAATTTTTTTTTTTTTTTTTTTTGTAGCACATGATAAGGTAAAGCCGTAACAATTACCCACTAGTATGGCATCGAGAGGCCCCACCAGAAGCTACTGCATGGTCCAGATTCCATTCACCAAATGGCAATACAGCAGCCCCAGTACTTTGCACCTGCTGATAGGACAGCCTCCTTAGTGGTTAATCCAAGGTTCGGGTCCCTGACTATCAGGCGGATAACGTCAGCCCAGACAAAACGTTTACCTCCAGCACCCTTACTAGTGACATGGCTACAAGGATAGACATAGAAACAGAAAATTTCCACCAACTCTGCCAACTGTTCGCGCAAAATACTGCCAACCTAGAAAACAGCTTTTTCTTCTCCCTTTGTCAGAAAAATCACTCATTAAAAAATGAGGACTGAGGGACAAATAAGAAGAAGCGAGAGTAACACGAGCTGCCGATAACGCATCCACAATGCATTTTCTACTCTCCATTAAAAAAACAAAAAAAAAACAAACTATTAAGTATTGTACTTAATAAAAGTCCAACGGACGTGTTTAAGGGAAAGTATGGTGATAGATTCCCCTCCCACGAACTAAAAATGAGTACAATTAGGTAATCTATTTTTGCAATCAACTCGGTAGATAAATAAACATTTATGGATGAGAAAAAAAGCTAGCATTTAATACAACAGAAATACATAAATTAAATACTGAAATAAAATGTAGTTATTAATATTTGAATCTAAAAATAAAAAGTGCGAATTAGTAGAGAAAATCACTTATCACAACAACGCTTCCGTCTCCAAACTGCAAACTAGTGAAGAATTTAACTTTTAATAGCGTTCAGAAGATTTTTTTTTTTTTTAAATTAACCGTTAAGAGAAAGCGTGATTTTATTCTGAACTTTAACTAGTCACGTTTTAAGAAACTTATGATATAAAAGAAAAGCAGATGGGGTGGGGGTTCTTCCGAAGTTAGTTGGTGACGTTATAAGTAATTGCGAGATAAGATGGGAGCCAGAAATTAGGGGTGGGGGACTGAAAATGATAATATAATGGATTGATTATACAATATTTAAGATCAACTTGGTAGATAAACATTTATGGACGGGAAAAAAAAAAAAAAAAAAAAAAAAAAAAAGCAGACATGACATAGTCCAGGTTCTGATGCGTTGGTCGAACTGTGCTAAAGTCAGGCTGTTCCAGTTTTATTGTCGCACCCAGAGCAAAAGCAGTCCCAGCAAAATGTACCTTGCCTCTCTGATCGATTTCTCGGAGGTCAAATCCCAACAGTTTGATGTTTACTACCAGTATGTCAGTCTTCAGAAGATTTCTGTTGGCTAATATTATATAAATATACTGCCAACACGATGGCTTAGCAAGCATTTCCATCCTGGCATCAGAATTGCAGTATTTTTCTGTACTTTGGGTTGACATAACGCTCCACTTACAATAGATGATGAGCTGCCAGAGTCCACCAATGCTATCCGATCTAACCTATCAATCTTTACCTTTATCACAAGGAGCACCTCTTCTAGTTTATGTGGGAAGAGAGTAGTGCTGACCTCTTGCCCCTGCCTCATTTTCTCGGACACCTTGATGCCACATGTCCTTGCTTCTTGCACCGATAAGTGTATCTCTGGAAGCACCCTGCCTGCTTTGCCCCTGGGCTGCCAGCGGTCTCTGGCAAAGTGATTGGGACCTCCACACTTGTGGCACCGCACGGCACTGCATCCTGCTGGTCAGAGGTTGAAGGTTGGTCCACAGGCACATGAGGAAGAATTCTGTGTCTGTTTATCTACTTCTGCCTCCTCTGTCATCAGAGCTCAGACCCTCGCAAGAATCTGCTCCAGGGTCATCTGTTCCATTCTGGAGGATCCCCGCAACTGTTGCCTAACGAAACTGGGGAGTCCTGAGATGAAAATGCAACTGAGCCATCAATCAGAGGGGTTCACTTCTATTAACCATGCAAGATCTTGCAGGTCATCTAAGTATTCATTGACAGTTTCCCCAGGGCACAAACGACGAGAGAAACTTGTCATATGCCACAAAGGGGTCCGACGTGAAAGCTACGAGGAGGACTTGTTTTACTCGCTTCAAATCCACCCTCTGGTTGTGGGTTAATCTCTGGTATATGGACCACGCCACCTCTCAGCATGAATGGTAAACACTCTCACGTTGTAAACCCAATATATTTCACACACCAGCTCCTCTTGTTCCAATCATTCGGACACCGATCAGGTGAGATGCCATGAAATTCAGGAATCAGACAAATATCGAATGCTTTGCCTGCCACTTGTAAGCCGAAATAGCTTGAAAACTGCTGGATCCCTTACACCTCGGAACTCTTTTGAAAGGAATTTTTCTGTTTTGAGCAAAAGCACAGCCCGTATCCGTCCGAGCTTGGTCTTTTATTCCTTTGAAATCTTGGGAATTTTTGCGGTTAGTCTGGCCTTTTTCCCAATAAAATCAACCACGCATACAGCATCTTCTTCCTCTCCCAGCCCTCAGGTATCGACAGCAGGCAGAGCAAACCTTCAGTCTTTTAGAGATAAATGCGTTAGAAGACTTACTACTACAATTTTGCTCAAAAGAAAATGTTTCGTAAATAAAACTATGTATTTATTTTTTATAAATCTCTAATACTCTTAATTAAAAATATTCAGAATTAATAAGCCCATGATAGACACCAAAGGTTGCTTGTAACATTTCATTAAGACAACAGTTTAATTAGCTATTTGAAATAAAATTACTTTACCTAGTATTATGTTTAAGTAATATTAAGAAATAGTTCTAAACAAAAATAAAAATGTTATTTTTATATGTGAAAGATCAGAAAGCAATGCATTTTTTTTTGCTATTAATGACGAAAGCAGTTGCTTCCATTTAGGTCATTATAGAATAAAAGTTTCCATTTAAAAATGTTCCTCACTGAGATTTTTTTTTTAAACTAAGTAATTTGAAATACACTTTTCTAATAAAAAGCATAGTGCAAAATAAAATATATAGACGTTTAGTGTAAATGGAGATGCTCTGATATTATTGTAGCTTTTTTGTTAAAACAGCAAAAGTATTTATCTAAGCTAGCACAAACTCCCAGCAAAGCCTGGTCGTAAAGTATGCTTAAATATGATACTTTAATTCTTGCAGAGTTAATGTTCTATCAATTTTTTATATATTATAAAGTTGTGATTTGAAAAATTAAAAAAAATATATATCCATATGACTTGGGTGCATTAGCTTGAATCGAAACTGAAAAAAAAACTTATGAAAAAAAAAAAAATATATATATATATAACGAGTTCTCTCAGCCATAATCGAAACCAAAACTTATGAAGAATTCTTGATAACCTCCCCCACATTAAGTCAGGTACACTTACAAAAGTGCAAACAGAGTTCTGACAATAAAATGTAATCATTTTTGTCAGTTGTTTCACACTTGACCATGTGAGAACATACTCCATAACATGGAATTGGAGTGTTGAGTTGAATGTACATATTTGGCATAATAACTTATACATTTGATTTCTTGTTTTATGATATATCAACTTGAGTTAATTACTTACTGGAAACAATTCATTTAACACAAGTTGCTACCTAATCCACAGGTGGACAGACATGTCACTGCCTTTCTCAATGGTTATTACTAAGTAAATGAATGAGGCATGAGTGTAGTCTAGCTGTTAGCATATTCAAGAGGCGTATCTATTAAACCAGTTTTAACTCCTTAGCAATCTCATTTTCCTGTTGTCATGAAAGAAAAATCACAACCAAGTCATTTAGCCAAAATCGGCAGTGGTGTTTACAGAGTTGAATAAATAGACAAGAATGGCTTCATATTGAAAATTCATTCAATTTGAGCTTTAGCAATAAAAATGTTAGTTTAAACATGAGCATTAGAAACTGACAGACCAACCTATTGATTTGCATTTTTTATAGTGATCTAAACTAAACATGACAGAGCAGAAGAAAGACATTTCAAACTTTAGTGTCAGAAATAGACAGATGGACAAACCTTTCTATCGAGATGCATAGACATATCTCAAAATGTTATTTCAACTTTGAGCACCTTTTGGCTAGGAGCAAAGTGTAGTATCTGATACTATACTTCACTTTTTTTTGCTCTCAGTCAAGAAATCTTTTGAGACAGAGATAATTTTTATCGTCCATTTTTGAGAAGCTAGATTGTGTTCTTGTGGGAGATGCAAGTAAACAGAGACAAAGAAAAATATTTCAAACTTAAGCATGGTAATGGTAATGCTATTTCAAATGTAAGACTGATGGACAAAGCACCTGAAATGAATGTTTGGTTGCATCTAATAAGATACATAGCAGGTTTGATGTTTGTTTAGTGAAGCACTTCAAGCAAGTGTCAAAGTCTACTCAGCACACAATGATAAGCGAGTCAATAATAAACGAATTGAATGTCACCTGGTGTTGCTTAGAGCAATCTGACAATACAGATAGTCATGTACAAGGAATGCGGACTAGCAACAATGAAGAGAAAAAAAATTGTCAAACAAACAAAACGTTTCTCTACAAACAAAATGCTTTTGTTTGATTTACTGCAGATCATTCTCTGTTTAGGGTCATTTAATGTTCAAGCACAATCTATAGTGGAAATGATTATTTGAATACGGTTAATTGAATACAAGTCACTATTTTTATCCTTTAGATAGGGAGAGAGTGCCGGTTCATACCCTCTCTAACTGCACAAATAACCACAATGGATTTGAATTCAGCATACATCCAAGTCTATAGTCTCCAAGAATATCCATAAAGTCAATAACACACCTCAAATATTAAGTAATTTTTTCAATTATTAACCAGAATCTATCTGGCCATTAAATATTGGCAGGCACCTTCTACCATCATTTTCTATTATGATTTGTCCATACAAATATCTACATTTCATGACATGCATAAAATTATTAACCATTTCATTAACAATGACTAAGTACCATTTTGATTTCAGTGTGTCTACATACATGGACATGCCTGGAAAATCAGAGAAGAGCACAGCTCCCATGACTTTTAGAATACATGATGACAATCAGAATTGTTTAAACATAGACAAACTGCCTGCATCAGTTCTTAACTAGTGACACTTCATCCTTTAAAACAAAAGAAATTCACCAAAACTACCTTCTATACATCATTACAAGCTGGGAGAAGTCAGGATTGGGAAGATTGTCCCCTAGGACAGAATTTTCAAGTCTACTTATTGTTGCCTTCATCCTGCATTACTCGTAACACATGACACAATAAAAAAAAAAAAAAAAAAAAAAAATATGACATTGTCTGGTTCAAGATAATCTTTTCCTCAGTTAACTTTCTATCGATCCGGTAGATATCTCACTGCTGATGCTATTCTCTATCTATATAAGAGCCAGGTATGTCCAAGAATGAATACTGTTGCCACATCTGGGCAGGAGCTGCTAGAAAGGACTTGTCCTGCCTTGATAGAGTTCAAAATAGACTTCGTAGCCTCATAGGAGATGTCCTTTTCTCCTCCCTGCAACCTCTATCTCACAGAAGAGATGTTGCGAGTTTGTCTCTGATGTATCGTTATTTTCATGGAAAGTGTTCAATGGTCCCCCTTCGCCAAACTTTCACAAGAAACACTCGTCTAGCTGTAAACACTATCAATAATTTCCCCCACTCTTTATCTGTACCTAAACCTAAACGTAGATTCCATGAACAAAGCTTCTTTCTTAGAACTGCACGCCTGTAGAATTGTCTTCCGTTTTCCTGCTTTCCGGCTGACTACAATATGGTTGTGTTCAAGTCTAAAGTTAATAAGTTCTTGATGAGCCGTTCCATATAAGTTATCAAATTTACCAAATTTTCATTACTAATTATTACTATATTGACCAATTTCTACTGTACACTCTTTAACCCTTATCCTTGAGTGGCCTCTGGGCCTTGATAATGTGGTGATGCCTATGTAAAAAAAAAAAAAAAAAAAAAAAAAAACCCTTAAATAGATGGCAGGAATAACAGAACGCAGGGTTTAAACATATACAAGGAATTTTTATTATTATAAAAGGATTCAACTTTGAAGAAATTATACCAAACAAACAAACTCAACGGACAAAAGGAGAGATGAACATAATACAATCACGTTGAGTGCAGTGTTATGAGATAATAATGAAATATAAAAAAAATAATCCAACATGAATGATATCACAAAATTATGAACAAGAGGAGGGTTGGAAATTAAATTGGAAAAAAAAAAAAGTAATGTTACTTAGCTGTGCAAAGAAACAAATGAAAAAATAAAAAAAATATATCGGGTCATAAAGTCTTCTGAATATGAGAACATGGAATTATAATCCATGTATTGTTCTGCCTCTTCCTTTTCTCTATTTTGTTCCGGTTCACCTCCCCTCCTCTCTTTTTCCTCATATATATATATATATTAACCATAAACACACCAGTCATTAACAAAACGTAATGGACCACCCCACATCTTGCACCAGTTATGTCATTTACCACTTTGATCTGCAACATCACCAACATATGACCTTCACCTTGCTCTGTATCTTCATTCCTAACAATTTATATTAGACTAGTGGGGGGGGGCACCCGGCATTGCCCAGGTATTTGTAGGTGTGTGTGTTTGGGGAGTGGGAGTAAATCAGAACAAAAAGGAAACTTAACGATAGCGATTTAAAAAAAAAAAAAAGAAAAAGATGGGGGGGGGGGAGCATGTGGGCTCGAACCCGGAGCCTTGAGGCCTATAGACTGAGCCTGAACACCTGCGCTATGGCGACAATGTTAATGTAAGAGCGATTAAAGTGAGTTAAGTCAAGGAGGTTTGATTGACAGGTGGACGCTTAATGAGGTCATCGCAGGAGCGTTACGATGATGGGGCAGTTTTTTGGCGTTTGTTTACTTTGTTTCACTGCGGGACCATTTTTTTCATTTACTGTGGGGCAGTTTGGGCTTCCCCAAGATAATGAGAGGGGAGGGGGGAACCAGCTCCCCATTGAAAGGGGATTGTCCAAATTAAATAGCAATTTTCTGATATAAGGGAAAAAAACGCATTGATCAAAACTGATTGCTTTTGGACGCTGGGAACGATGCAACAACCTTCGTATTAGTTTCGCTTTTATTATACGAAAAAAGGCGAATCTACACGTGCCAATCGAAAAATGTTGAATATTTAGCTTTTGAAAGTCAGGCAAATTAAATACACACGCGACCCCCGTTTGTAACTCGTAGATATTATGATTTCGACGTGATATAAAAAGTTTTTAAAATGAGCGACGGCCTCGAGAACCTGCCAAAAAATCCTTTTGGGAACATACATACATACATATACACATTTTCGCTTTTATATATATAGATGTCCAGTTTTCTTTTAAAATTTTGAATATTAAATAAGTTTTTTTTAAATTTTCTGATTGGATTTTTGTAATTTTCTTACTAATGCCAAATAAGGAGTTTTGTTGTATTTGCAACAGAAGGATGCTACTAAAACAGGTTGACATCAAAATTAGAAAGACTGTTTGGAAAAGATGAAATTACCATCCATTTATAAAGTCATCTGAAAAGAAACATGGAATTAGTAGAAAAGGAAGAATATGAAGAAAGACTAAACTTACCATAAGCATTGCAAAGTCTGGTGCATGGCCAGTCATACCAAACACTGTTGTTTTCAGATACTTTTCATGTCCAGCTAAATCAATGAATGTGATTACCTGTTAGAAAACAAGAAAAATTTTTTTTAAATGTTATAAATGACTAGCTGATCTACCCATCATTGTCCGGGAATTTTTTTTTATTTTTATTTTGCTGTTTTCATTATAAAAAAAAAAGAAAGAAACCCCATTTATTTCAGTTTTTTAAGATTAATTTATTAAATAGTAATTATTTTTAACAGAACTTTGAAAGTTAAATTTCATTATCATGTTAGCATCATTTGATTATTACATTATCAATTGAATAAAATAGTTAGAAAACTTACAGGATGTAAATAACTTCTAAAAATCTTCAGCTATTAACAAAAAATTAAAATAGCAGAATAGTTTACAAAGAAACCAAAAGACATTATGATGGAATTCATTTTGTAATTTTTTAATTTTTTTCATTTCAATAATTTTTTAAATAGTTTTTTTTTAATCAAACCAAGCAATCAAGCTTTGCTAGGAAAGTTTATAACAATAAAAATGTATGAGGAAGATTAACTCAACCCGATTACATTTTCTCGTGTATCAGTTCCATCAAAGCTGTTTACTTTGCATACAATATCCTTGAAGATAAGCATAAAACTATTTTGTCTCTATCATGAGTTAAGGGTCATATAATAAGGTAGACCCACTTTAATTAGACAACCATTGTAGACGGAGAATTACAACGTAATATCAATAAAAGAGTTTGAAAAACAGGTTGATTTAGTCATAAACACCAGTCATTAACAAAATGTAATGAACACTGAACAAATAAAGTTGTTTTCATCATGTCAGTTTGTCGTATTATAAACATCTTTAAGAAATTGACTTCCAAACTAACCTATCGCTGGCCAAGTCTTCATTTATCCCTCTTTCTATAAAATTCATTTTTATCACTTCTCTAATGTTTTGACTAGCCTCCCCAAGCAAACTGAAACTGTTACCTGAATTGTTTTCCATCTAATAAGCTATGAGCTCTCATCTCTATTCTTTTAAGCTGGTCATATAAATTTTTTTGCTGTTTTTTTTTTTTATGGCATAATCAACTTGACACACCGGTTCTCATACTGCACACTATACTGTCCAGATTGAATCTTCCTCTGAGGTCATCAGATTTAAGCCTTTGATTTAAGGTTCACATTTGAATATCCATCATATTCTCGTCCCATTTCTCTCCTTACAACACATATCTTTAACTCTCACTGAACAAGTTTTCATCTTATTTAGTGTATTCGCATGATGTAATTACTTTTTGATGTTGTACCAGCAATTATCAGCAGAAGACAGGAGTGTGCAATGAGGGGAAACAACTGAAATACCTTTGAGTACATCTTCACCACTAACAACACTCCAAATTCATGAGGGTTAAACGTGCTAAAAACAACAAACAGCATGTAAAGTAGTAAAAACAAATATAGCATAAAAGCAATCAAATATTTGAAAAAAATATTTTAACTTATGAAATGTCAATTCTGCAAGTGGATATGGGAGTCTATCCTACAAACCACCCACTTGGATTTGTTGCCATTCTCATTTTCATTGGATGATGTTCTAATCAATTTTCATTGGATGATGTTCTCATCAATTTTGCAGGATGTAATTACTTGCTGATGTTGCAGGATGCGAGTGAATGGTTGCTAAAGAAGCTGAAATCCCTACAAGTATGTCCCTACTCTCAGAACTTAAAGGAGGGTTAAAGTGCTACAAACAGCATTGTGTCTTCCTTCAATCTTGACAGACTATGGATACCGACTGTAAGGATGCCTACACATGGAATTTTTGTGGCAAGAGTTTTACAATCTCCAACCACACCTCTCCTGAGTCAGTGTTGTGAAACATCAGTGACAAGTGGAGGTTCAAGACGACTGGGAACAATGTCAAGATAAGCGGAGAGCACATACAGCGCCTAAAATTCCCAAATGGTCACCTATCTGGTACTAGCCAGTCTCAACGTTGCTTAACTTCGGTGATCCGATGAGAATCGGTATGTCAAGTTGAGTATGCCGTATAAAAAAAAAACCCAGCAAAATTAGATGATTACTTGGATAAATTAGTAATAAGTCACAAAATTAATTTAGTATAAACTAATGAAAATATTTAGAAAATATTAATGAACTCACTTTCATAAGATGACGTGGGAGTTGGTGCTGCAACTCGTCTATTTGTATTTATTGCGATTCTGGCTCATATCTATTGGCTGTTACTATCACAATAAAATCAGTTGCAATTGACAAGTGCGAGTAAAGAGGGAAATGAGAACAGTAACTTGTGCAATGCAAGTGGATAGAACATCTATTTCTTCAAAGAAAGCTTGACTCTAATCTAACATTTTGTTGCCACATCTGGGCTGGTGCATCTACCACTAGTCTCTCGCTCTTAGATAGGGTCCAAAAAAGAGTTGTCAATCTAATCGGTGCCACATTATCAACTAAGCTCCAGCTCCGGTTCCATCACCGCAATGTTTCATCACTTTGCCTGTTTTACAAATATTTTAATGGAATGTGTTCTGATGAACTTGTTGCACTTGTACCCCTTCAACGTACATATCCCAACAAACTCGCTTAGAATAAGATCTCACCCCTTCACTGTTGATGTCCCTAAATGCCAAAGCTTTTATTCTGATAGTTTCTTCCCTTGAACAGCTAGACTTTGGAATTCTCTTCCTGCTGCCTGATTCCCTGGCTGTACTGATATGCAGAAGTTTAAATGTAACATAAACAAATATCTTGTTAATCTTTCCTAGACATGGCCCCAAATAGTAGCCCCTTACATACAAGTGGCGATATGCTTCGTAAGGGGTGAACATGAATTTAAAAAAAAAAAAAAAAAAAAACATTTATGAAAATCATCCATAGATATGTTCCTAGCAAAAAAATAATAAAAGGCAAAAATCTGAAATGTTACCTTGGAAGATTGTTCACAAATCTTTATCCAATCCAAGTTTCCGTGTTCTGGTTTGTTGACAACATTTCCTGTGGCATTAAACCCAAGAATATCATTACCAACACTGCTTGTGCGACCAGACACCATTTCATGCTTGTGCCTAAAGAGTTTCTGTCGGGCTATGCCACGGCCGTTATCCAACTCGCCATGAGTGAGTACTCCAAGTAAAGTGCTTTTGCCAGCATCTACATTACCGACAACTGCCACCCTGAAAATCATGGAAAAAAATAAAATAGAAATAAATTATTCTCAAGAAAAATAAGTAAATCTATTTACCTTGAGCATCCATAGCAAGAGGTTACAATCACAGGATTTAAAACTTCAGAGTTGAAATTTAGAAAATAATATTCTTGTAAATTTTCAAAGAACTCAGGTTTTAAGGAATTTTTAACCTATCATTAAAAATGACAACCCTAACATAAAATGAGATGCTAGAAGAATTGAAAAAAAAAAAAAAAAAAAATGTAAAAATAAATAAGCAAAATTATTTTGAAATAATTCTTGAATATATATACATAAATATACGTATAATACCACTCGTCACTGGTATTTGACTTCAACCACAACAAATTACACAAGCCTTTCAAATAGATATTCAAACATCCACAACATAACCTCACCCTCAATGCAATAGACAAAACGAACCCATCAAAATGAAAATTTTTTCCTAACATCTACTAAAATATACACTAACTATCTGTTTGTTCCTAATTTATATAACGCTTATCAGGCAAGATCTTATCATTCTATGAAAATCTTTAAAAAAAAAATGTGGAATTTTTACTTTTTTTTCTTACAAAGAAGGCACCACTTATCAAGGCACAGAGGCCACTCGAGGATAAGGGTTAATAAGTGTACAGTGGTCAATGGGACATGTAGTAATTGTTAGTACTGGAAATTTAGTAAATTGGATTACTTAAAGGGAAACGGTTCATCAAGAACTTGTTTACATTGGTCTTGAAGACGACCAAATTATAGTCAGCTGGAAAGCAGGCAAATGGAAGATTACCTTTACAGATTAATTCATCTCAGCTAAATTTGTGATTGGATTTGGTTGCTGAATATAAAATATAAAATGACATGATATTCTAAATCCTTAAACCTTATTGGTTCCACTATGAAAATAGAATGGTCTTCTCCCTTTAACCATGAAAAACAGTGTGTTAAGAAATGCGGAGGGATGGAGGGGCAGAGTATTTCTAACTTATCACGCCATTCCAGCAACTTTTAACACAGAAAACAGTAACTAGAGAGTTAACAATTTAAAAGAACAACTCATCTAATAGAAGAATTGCTTCCTTCTCCTTGCCCCATATCACAATGTCAGGTTTTATAACTCCGTTTTCTAGGCGCATAGCTGTAGGAATTGCATAGTCATAGTGAACGGTGTATGACTTATTTCCAATTGTTTTTTCTGGTATGCATGTTTTTCTGGTATGCATGTTCCCAGGATTTGATGCTACATTAAATAATCAGCTTTTTACAAATGATCAAGTGCAAACATCTACACAATTCATGCTGTCACATCGTATAGTAAATATGCCACAGCAGTACCTCACATTTGCTGCCATTGCGGAGACCATTCATCTTAAAAGGACTGGTTATTAAACCTTGATCTTGGGCAGCCATTATAATCCTCTTCTGATCACAGTGAAGTGATCCTCTCTTTAGCCAGTCAATAAAACCTTCTTTATCTATATATAGTCTTTTCATCCAGAAAATACTTGGCCAACTGTTGATTGGTCCATCCTATTTTTTTTTCAAAGACAGAAGAAAAAAGTCATAAAAGAAGAATGGTGATTACATTAGCAATAAAAAAACATCTAACACTGTTTTTATAAAACTTTCAATAAAAATAGAACCTTCATTAGAACATGACATTTATTTCTCAATGTTGCACCATTAAAAAATAAAAAAACATTTTTGAGTCATAATTTTTTTTTTAATGATGAGAAAGTGCAAACCTTATTTCCATAAAATCTTCTTGGGCAACTTTCTTTCTGAGAAGAAATTCAGCCACTTTCCCCTCTTCAGCAACCCTTTGTCTCAGGTGAACACATTCAAGGTCTAGTGATTGGCAGATACTTTGCAAAGTAGCGATAGATGCTTGAAGATCATCTTCTTTCAAACCTGGTTCGCCTCCTTCTGCAAAAGGAAAGTTACATCATTTTTTTCCGTTTTGTCCCAGCGAGTGAGTAGTTGCATATAACAAATCAAGGATGAAAAGAATCCTACAGTACAAGATGAAACGGAAAAGGGAAGATCTAAATCCTAAGAATACATCTGAATGTTTCAATGGCTTTATCAAGAGAAAAATTTATAAAAAAATGTTTTTGTTTGTTTTTGACTCCTGATGAAGCTCTTGTTACAGTTGGGCAAAATATTGAAAATAATATATATATATATATATATATATATATATATATATATATATACACACACACACGCATACACACAATGTTGAGTTTCATTCCAATAGCCAAAAATATGTTATGTATGTTTATGTATTTGTATATACATGGTTTGAACTAATTAATTGAAAGTTATGACTTTAGAAACACAGCTCCTAAATGTACGGGATCTAAAATGTAGGCTATATTTAATCTAGTTTTATGCAAATGTCATTTGATTTACGGTTTTGCACATTTTTTGTATTCACTTTAAATAGAAATAATGAATCTATCTGAAGAAAAACGAAAAATCTATTTTTCCTAATTCCAGGATGAATAGAGAGTTAAAAGGAACTTTTATATGCATATTGGACACAGTAATGTGTCGTATATAAGAATTGGAGTTGTGACACTTGTTTTGAGGTTAGAATCATGCGATTCTGTTTGAACAGTTAACTCTACACAGATGACTCCATAAGGATGAAGTGTGTTTAGATAATAATTAAATATTGATTAAAATAATTATTTGTAGCCCCTTCTCAACTGAACATTTTTATTAAATAAAAAAGCCATCAAAAGCTTTTAGTTGAACACAGCTTTATGAACCTTTTGACACACATATGAGATTTATTTCTCATCTTGGTCTCTAGCCATTTATGGTAGTCTCATTGATTATCATTAAGATTTGAAATTGTGACTTGTTTTTAAATGAAAATCATGCGACTGGTTTGAGTGGTTATTTCTATACTGATGATTTTGCAAGGATGAAATGCATATGTATGTAGATAATACTTGAATATTTACTATTAATATAGTTCTGCGCTGTGACAAGTAGCAAGTAAAAAAAATAGAGACAAATCCATTTCAAATATTATGGGGAACTGAGAAAGCAAAACCTATTTCCATTTTTCTCTTTCTACTTTCTACACAGATTTGTCTTTTTCTTTCCTATTTTTTGATATCTTTTACAGAAGGTGTGCACTCATCAATAAATGATCATCAGCATTGTTTTCTATGCAAGTACACGTTTTAAATGGCCGAATTACTTCCCTTTAATCACAAATATCTCAGTATTTTGTCACACTGATAATAGTTATAAGAAGATTAACAGAAAAAAACATTTTTATATTCAGATGACTTTTAAAGTTTAATAGGAACTTCCAACAAGTAGCTTCTATTCGGTGAAGCTACTAACAAAGAGACAATGAAAAACTTACCCCCGGCACCAACAACATATATGTTTTCTCCTTGACCTTCTTCCACGCGGGATTTTACAATTTCTGACAAGGCATCATATTCCTCACTATTTGGACTGACTAATGCCATCTAGAAGAAAAAAAACAAATTTAATTTGGAACATATGTAGCATTAAGAATGATAACATATTAAAATAATAAGTTACAGAAACTTCATGTTTATACATTATCAACCCCTTCCCCCCACCCACTCTCCGTTTTCTTATCTGATGTTGACATTGTGTAAAACATGAAACTAACTAAAATATTCTTTCTTGGAATTTCGGTAGCTATTCTGTCCAAAGATTGTACTCGAATATTTGGGGATCTGTTTTGCATCGGATATCCAAAGAATGAAAATATGTCATTCTTATAAGAGTTTTGGAGATAGGCCCCCTCCTATACCAGATATATTTTAAAACTGCATTTCCAGAGTACTAAGTTTGAACAAAGGCAATACTATAACATAATATGAATAAATTCAATATATTCAAATACAAAAGAATATTTGTATTCATAAAGTTATTTCATTATTTAGTTTTGTATTTCTTCGTAATACAAGTGTTTTTGCTTTTTCTTACTGCAAAAGGTCATAATTAGACTCTTGAGGGTCAACTTTGATGACAGTATTCGTTTTGTGGTAAATTGTTACCCCCCCCCCCACCTTCCACTATTTTAGTCATCATCAAGATCTTCTGCTACCATATCGATTTTAATAAGAACTGGCTATATAAGAGAAACATATACTTTCAATAAAAAATATATCAATGTTTGGTTTAGTTAAAGCTATGTAAAAACATAATTTTTCACCTGACAGACTAGTTCATTATGAAAAAAAAAAAAAAAAAAAAAAGAAAGAAACAATCAAAGACTACTGACCTTAGATGTAAGGGCTGACATCTCCGTGTCAGTCTCATCTGGAGCAAAAAGGTTTGATCCATTGGCAATTTCTTCTGTTGGACTTAAAATAGTTTTTATATCTACGGCTGCTGCCATTGTGAAAAGTGGAGATTTTCAACTTTTCAAAGTTTAGATTGGTTTGTTTTTTTATAGATTTTTTTTCTCAAAACTTTGCGTTTTCTTTGGTTAATCTTTTTCTTTAAGATCACAGATTTTTTTTATGCTCATAAATAAATGGGACAATGAACATTATAAATTTTGGTTCATAAAAAGTTCATCTAATGCCAATAAAATTATAAGGTTGAGGGAAAAATAAGATTTTGTTTTCTTTTTACAATAAAAAAATTTGAACACTTTTGCAGTAAAGATATATCTTAATATATCTTAACCTTATCTACATGCATGTGTGTGTAAAATCATAATATATATATATATATTAATATATATATTACATATATCTTAGTATATTTTCACCTTCCTCATTTTAAGAGGTAGGCTTTCAGCCGTTGTAGTATTCTTTAAATCTCCAAAACTGAAAATGCCAGACAAAAAGACTTCTGCAACTTCTGCAAGAACTTCTTTCCTAAAAAAAAAAAAAAGAAACAAAATGCATTAAAATTAACAAGAAAAAAATATAAAAATAAGATCATCTGATAATTAAAATTAAACTAATTTACAAACAATGCTCCTGTTTGGATAAAGTAGTTGGTAAAATTCAGTTGTAAATTACATTGTTCTGGAGGTTGAAGATTCAATCCTCAGTGTGGGTGACACTCAAAATACAATTGTGAATTAGTTAAGGCTTCTACCCAGAACATAAGCATGCTACCCCTCTGGATTTAATAAAGGGTTCCATTCGAAATTCTGTGTAGATTCCAGAGTTCGACAAGACACACCTGAAGAAGGTCGAAGGTTACATCAACCGAAACATTGTGAAAATAGCACTCAATATAAGAAGAATCCAAAAAAATATGAATAAGCCCCCAAATTAAAAAAAAAAAAAAAATCATGATAACAACCCAACTTTGTTTAGAATATGAAAAACTGAAATTCTAGTGAAATTTCCTTCAATTGTAAACTGTCATATCTTTGTATTTTTTAGTTAAATTTGATATAATTTACAAGTAAAATGCTTTCCTATTTATAAATGTACAATTTTTTCCCTTGCACAATAATTTTCTTTTCAGGCTTTTCAAGTTACATTTTTTTTTAATGTTGATGCTTTTCAAATTTGTATCTTTATGCATACAAAGATCACATCTTAAAAACAAAGGTTACCCATCAATATGGTGGGTTTCAAGTTTTCTTTCAACAAAATAAATGCAACTTGAAAACTTTAGTAAATGAAAATTTGGCCCTATTATCAAACTGTGCTTCCATAATTGCATTCTTAGTATTGCCTATAGCAAGGATTGAATCTTCAATTTCCAGAAGTTTGTCACTTAAAACTGATTATTACTAAGAATTTACATCTGTTGGGCTATGGGTCATTAAGATGTGGTATAAATTTCTATTTAAAATTATGTACAGATTTTAGACTTTGAGAAAATGCTCTTGAAAAATGTTGGGGATTAAATTGGCCAAAATATAGTAAGAATAACATCCAAGATGAAAGCAAAAGTCCAAATAATGAAGAATATCATGATCAGGTTTCAAATGGCATTTTCATTGGCGGATGCATGTTCTAGTTAATAAAATTAAAATGGTTATAAAAATTAACATTTTTATAAGTAATTGCAAAGAAATAAAAAGTGTATGAAATGCAAGCATACAAGAACTTTTAAAGATGACACTGAAATTTAACAGCAAAAATCAATTTACAAAATTATTTGCAATATTAAGCGACATTGTCCAGGAATCTTTACTTTCATTTCTCTTTTTTCTTATTACTGTATTTTTTTTTTTTTTTACCAGATTATTTTTTTTATCTATATATTAATACGATAGCGTGTGTTATTTTCTGTGTCATGCTTACATCTGGGTCATTTAATTGTTATGTACTTCCATTTCTTGTCATAAATAATTTTACAGAGTTCGGTTTACAATTGTAACTGATGGTACTCCAGTAATCTATTTTTGTTTATAAATAATTTTTTCAAGAATTCTACATAAGTTTTGGTTTCAATTATGGCTGAAGGAACTCGTTATATATATATAAGTTTTTATTTTGGTTTCAATTCAAGCTAATGTACTCAAGTCATATGGATATATTTTTTATTTTTGAAATCGCAACTTTATAATATATAAAAATCGATAGCGCATTAACTCTATATTAATATACACGAAATCTGCAAGAATTAAAATATCATACTTAAGCATACTTTATAACCGGGCTTTGCTGGGCATCCATGCTAGCTTAGATAAATACTTTTGCAGTTTTAACAAAAAAGCTACAATAACATCAGAGCATCTCCATTGACACTGAACAGCTACAGAATGCCAATCTCAATATATTACATATGGATGAGTCCCCTGTGGAATTTTCACAGGTCCCACTAATTTTTATAAATAGGATTTTGAAAGCTAAATTTAATTATTATATCATTTGATCCATAAATTATAAATTGAACCAATTTGTTATAAAACTAATTTTGGCAGACATCTACGAGATTCCCCCCTTCTCCACCTCTAAAATTCCACAAGTTTCATTTTTTTCGGATAATCAATAACAGGCTTAAATTTTACCTTTAAAAAAATTAAAAAAGAAAAAAGTATGGCTTCTACCGTCGGGGATCAGTTTTCAATATTATGTTTTACTTAATTTGAAAACCCACTTTGTGACCATCATTGAAAAAAAAAAAAAAAAAAAAAAAATGGTAACTCATGTAACCAGTGAATATTCCCGTATAAAAAGGGAGTTACAAAGGAACGGTTTTAACCCCCTCCCCTCTCTCTCAGCTATCTTTTCTTTAATAAATTATTTCTTGCCTTTGGTAACAATTATTTGTTGTGAATTTAAAACAATTGGAAAACTACTCATCTTCCCCAAATATAAACGTCATATTGGTAATGTCTTATTTCGGAAAATTATATGACTATAATCATTTAAAATAATGTTGTATTTACACCAATTTCATTAATCTAAACGGAAATATTTATATCGAGTTCAAAAATTGTTTTATTGAAATTCTGAAAATGCCAAAAGTAAGATCCACTGAATCATCAGAACCAAAACATGATTTTGTTTATTTTTACACAAATAAACTTTGTATTCAATTTTTTGATTGAATATTTTTGGAAATTTATTTTTCCAACACTAAAATAAGACATTACTTTTTCATTATTAGTTTTCAGCATACCACAAAACCTGTAAAAATCGTTATTTTATAGGCGAGTCTTGAGTTGGCTAGAAAAGAGATAGGTAAAAGTTCCCTTTGTAATCCCCTTTTTTAGACAAGAATATTCACCGGTCATGTGAGAGAGTCGCCATTTTTATCTCAATGTCACAAAGTGGGTATTCAATTTAGTAGAACGTTAACATTGGAAACTGATCTCCGACAATAAAAGTCAAAAAAAAATTTTTACAAATTTTTTTTAATCTGAAAGTAAAGTTTGTAATCAATGAGATTGACTAGATAAAAACAAAAAAAAAGTGTAAATTGTGAAATGTAGAGGGGAGGGGATCTCATAGATGGCCACCCTAATTGTGTTAATGCGATGTGATTTTAATCTATTCAGACAATGATTTGATCAAAATAGCTTTTTTTAATGGGTTACAAAGTAATTCATTATTTCTTTTTCAAATAACAAAAGGTAAAGTTTTTACAATGAAATCAAAATAAGTTATGGCGAATTTTCTTTATTTTTTTAAAATAGGATACTCAAAAATTGTTTAATTAATTAACCAAATATCAATTGATTAATTATCGAAATTAAATATGCATTAGTATAAAATAAATTTTGTAAATTCCTATTAAAAATAATTAAATCCACCAGAATTAATTTTGATTTAATAAGATAATTCAATGCATAATTATCCAAGTTAAATTTTTACAAGAAATACACAGACACACAAAATTGTCTTATAATTGTATTAATTTGGAGATAAAAATAGTCACCCTTTTTCACCATGAAAAATTTTGTAGGATTTTATTATTCCATTTAAAGTAACACTTTGGACAGCAATCCAATTGAAACATTACTTGATCAACCCACTCTATAAATAAGGTATGTGATTTAATGGTCGTTAACTTGATGAGTGTCACAGCTGCTTATTCATGCAAACTGATCAACTATTAGGTTGAGAAGTTCTCGCGGAATTTTTAATTTTGATTTCAAATGATGTATTTTCAAATACATTTTAACTATACAAATAACTTAATCTTTTTAAAAAGCATTTTTTTTTGCTCTGTTTAAAATTACAATCGTTTTAAAACAATTATATCTTCTTTTCAAAACGTTAAATACAAGGTGGAAAAAAAGAAAATTCACAATTTTCTTATTTCAGTTCAAGCTAGGCCGAAAAGCTGCTTAAACAGTTTGCAATACCAATGAAGCGTTTTGCCCAGGAACCACTACTGAACGCACAGAACAATGATGGTTTAAGAAATTTTGTGGCGGCAACGAGTCTTGAAGATGAGCATAGTGGTCGGCTATCAGATGTTGACAATGATCAATTAAGAACCTTACTCAAAGCCAATCCACACAAATGTTCTTTCTAGACGTAACGTATGCAACAATTTCCAACCACTTGAGTTATTTGGAAAGATAAAAAAAAAATTGATAAATGGGTCCTTTACAAACTGAACTACAACCAAGATATGCTGTTATCAAGTATCATCTTTCTCGACCGGGTTGTGACTTGTGGTGAAAAGCCAGAGTTGCACCAAAAGAAAGTCATACTGACTGTTTGGTGCTCTGTGACCAGTCTCATCCATTAGTTTTTGAATACAGACGAAACCATTACAGCAGAAAAGTACTGTCACAAAATGGATGAAATGTATCAGAAACTTTGACAACACTCAGCATTAGTCAACAGAAAAGGTCCAATTCTTTTCCATGACAATGCCCGACCACATATTGCTAAACAGACTCTACAGAAGTTGGACGAATTGGGCTATAAAACTGCCTCATCCATCATACTCTTCAGACCTCTCACCTACCGACTAACACTTTTTTAAGCACCTCGACATCTTTCTGCATGGGAAATGCTTCAAAAACCAAAGTGATATTAAAAACACTTTCAACGACTTCATTGCCACTAGCATGCAAGATTTTTATGTTATTGATATAAATACGTTTTGCGTTGGAAAAAGTGTTGATTCTGATGGTGCTTATTTTGATCAATAAATTTTCCTTTTAGCTGAGATATGATCATCTGAATTTAAAAGTTAAAAACCACAAGAACTTTTTATCAATATATATATATATATTTAAGCAGCATTTTTTCTCTATGGTATATTTCATTAAATAAAATAAACACTTTTTGTCGATTAATTCTATTTTCAATCTTTTTCAACTTCCGAAAACAGTCTTCACTTCTGGCGGGAAATGGCTGATGTAATCACCATGTTTATCATAAGTCTGAGTACTTTCCAATTCTTCAGGCTTCATCGTTAGGGATAAATTAATCTAACTGGTTTAAATAATTTATAAAGTTTTTTTTTTCATTGGTTAATTATTTATCCTTTTTGTTTTCCATACGTACATACATACATACGTACATACAGCATTTGTATGGATACCTCAAACCTGAATACACAAATCTGTTTAAGCTTAACTTGAATATAAGTGAGGGAGGGATATCATTCATTACAGACAGTGTGTCTTTAAATTTATGTCTCATGAGATGGATAGATTGGTTGTGTTTAATGGTAAAATCAACCTCTTTTAGGTTATTTAATTCAAAACCACAACACCTATTTGAAATGATTCTTTCTATATATTAGTAAAACACTGTAAATTTTGCTTGCTAGTTTGTCCACGTGTGTATTGGATAGCATCATCCATGAAAACAGATGAGGGGATAACCATGCATAGTGGATGATGTCACAAAATGACAGAGGAAGACAGCAAGAGAATTTGTATATAGGAGAGCTCCTTTATTACATCTATCTATATATATAAAAGGCAAAATGTGTATGTATGTGTGTTCGCTTTTTGTGTATGTCCGCAAAAAGCTTTTTTCGCCATGATTTTCGGTCAGTTCGCTCCTTCGTAAAACTTTTTATATCGCATCTAAATCATAATAACTATGACTTAACGGGGATCGCATGTATTTAATTTGCCCGACTTTTACCAGCTCGCCGCGTCTTCGAAAAGTAAATGATCTGGCTTGCAGTGCAAAACTAGGTCAGACATCATGCCACTTCCTCGCACCTGCTTATTTCACTTTATAAACCTTCGCTTAACACGCTTATCAGTTCCTTTCCCTCGTGGCCGAGATGGTTAGATGTCTGACTTTTTTTCCCTTTCTTTCCACCTTCGTGTCAAGGCTTCAGGGTTCAATCTTACCTTCCTACTAAAACTTTTTCTTTTACTCGGCCAACATTTTTTTTTTTTAACACACACACCTCCAAACACCCGGGCAATGCCGGGTACCCTCCACTAGTATATATATAAAAGGCAAAATGTGTTTTAGTGTGTGCACATTTTGTGTATGTCCGCCAAAGGCTTGGGGGGGGGGTCACCGTTTCTTAGAACTTTTTATATACTCTCTAGATTGTAATATCTCCAAGTCACAAACGAGCTTGTGTGTATCTTTAATTTGTGCGACTTTTACATGCTATTTTCGCGATTTTTTAAAAATCTTCGCGTGTTCATTTAGCTTTCCTGTATATAAGCGAAACTAAATCTGTAGAAAAGGCAATGCGCTGGCACTTGTACCGGGGACATCCAGAAAGCAATCAGCTTTAATCAATGCGGCCAAAACCTGTCATATCAGACAATTGCTATTCATTTGGACACTCCCTTTTTATGGGGAGCTGGTTTTTCCCAACATCTTGGGAAAGCTAGCTTGCAACCAAAGTTAAGCTTCCTCCAATGATGTTTGACCTCATTTAATTTATGCACCTGTCACTTAATTTTTTAATCGCTAAATTAGAACACTTTTCAGCTCTTGTTCCGTCGTGACCGATGTCAGGTTTTTCCGTCGTGCAAGATGTCAGGTTTTTTCACTTTTTTTCCAACTTCGCCTCAAAGCTTTGGGTTCGAGCCTACCATCCTTCCAAAACTCTTTCTTTTACACCTCCAAATACTCGGGCAATGCTAGTCACCCACGCTAGTCTATTATATAAATTTCACCTGTCGGTTTAGATGTATGCAAGTATGTCTGGCTAAAACTTTCGACAAAGGTGATAGATTTTTTTTACAAGATCGGCATCCTTTAGAAACTCGACCCTTTGGACGACAAATATCAAAAAATTGGCCAAAAACATTAATTCTTTCACTCTCAATTGGGCAGTTTTCTACAAGGAGGGTAGTTTGTTTCGCTAACATTTTTGCAAGTCATTCAAACCTCGCATCATTGACGTTGCATAAAAAACATTATTTTGACCGCCTGTGACGTCAAAACTGCAGTAGGTGCATCAAGAAGACCTTTTTTTTTTTCGCCTCTTTTGTCGCTGGCGTGTTACGGATTAGAGCCTGCTTACTACTCCTATTTATTTATTTATTTATTTTTTGCTCAATCAACACCCTTACACACATCTCGACTTTCTTTTCCGCCTTTGCTTCACGGGTTTGAGCTTTCCTGTCGACTACAACTATTTTTTTCTTTGCACATACCTACAAACACCCGGGCAACACTGGGCACCCAGGCTAGTCTTCTATATATATAAAAGACAAAATATCTCTGTGTGTACGTGTATGTTTGTATATCTGCCAAAAATTTTTGGCAGGCGTGTCGGAACGTGACCAAACCGGTATCGTTTTCAAGCTCGATCCTTTGGACGACAAATATCGAAAAATTGACCAAAAACATTAATTCTTTCACCCTCAACTGGGCAGTTTTCTACAAGGAGGGGTTGGTTTTTGTGTTGCCATTTTTGCAAGCCATCTTTTCTTTTCAATTGACTATGCTTAATTTCGATGCTCCCAACTTCCGGTTGCATGATGGAGACATCAAATGTCACTTTTTTTTCCACCCCCCTCTGTGTTACGGGTTCGAGCCTGCCTGCCTACTACCATTTTTTTTTTTTTGTCCACCCGATTGTTGTTTTGAGTTTTTTTTTTTTTTTTACTCAACCCACCCAGGAAACGCCGAATTGTTTTGTTAATTTTTTTTTTTTTTTTTTTTTTTTTTTAAAGTTTTAACATTTAAACAAGGTTATTTATGTGATTCTTTTCCGTTCGCTTCTTTCTCTTTTTTTATGCCTGGAGGGGGATATTCAATTATAGAACTTGTATCGTTTTTTAACAGGTGCTTATGCAGTTTAATTAACCATTTTAACGTAAGTAACATGCCAACATTAACCGAGCAGAAGAACTGTTTAATATTTTACAAAAATTCTATTTACATTTGGTGGGAGGCGGTGAAAGGGCGGGGGGGGGGGTGACGCCCCTCCACCGCCTCCCACCAAATGTAAACAGAATTTTTGTAAAATATTAAACAGTTCTTCTGCTCAAAACAGTCAATTAAACTGCATAAGCACCTGTTAAAAAACAATACAAGTTCTATAATTGAATATCCCCTCCAAAAAAGAACGAAAAACAAACCGGCAGTCCCCTCCCCCTCAAAAACAAAAAAAAGGTGATCATAAAGTGAGCGCATTTGCATTTCTTCATATCTTGGAAACTACTCGTTTCTTGGAATTTTAAACGTTAGTGGTAATTTTAAAGGATTTTCCGAGGTTGGAAAGAAAGCCCCCACCCCCACCGAAAATATCGTGGCCACAAAATGGGTGCTCATTTTACGTTAATACAGAAAAGTGATCACCGACTTTTTAAATACTAACATTTCTCCATATCTTGGAAACTACTCGTTTGCCGTAATTTTAAACGTTATTTTCGTTTTCAGCGACCCCGAAAACCTCAATAGGTGGTAATTTTAAAGACATTTTCGAGGGTGGAGTAATTCTTCATATTTACATAACAAATAAATGTTATCAAAGGCAAGATACTTTTCTACCTAACTGGATATGTTTTTAGTGTTTTTATTTAATGTAACATGTTTATTCAGATAGAAAAACAGTGTTTACCGATGTATTGGAAAATTAAAAATGACAGCCGACTCTCTCTTTGACACGGTAAGTTTGGGAAAAGGAGTTAAAAATAAAAAAAACTAGACAAAATACTGTTAAAAACCCACCGAATATATGTCAGCTTATGTCACGGTAACATATATTGAGCGAGTTTCTAACAGTATTTTGTCTATTTTTTTTTTTTTTTTAATTTTTAACATTCTTTTCCCAAACTTACCGTGTCAAGAGAGAGAGAGAGAGAGAGTCGGGCGCCATGTTTAATTTTCCAATACATCGGTAAAAGAATGTTTTTCGAGCTGAATAAACATGTTATATTAAATAAAAACACTAAAAAAAGTATCCAGTTAAATAGAAAAGTAACTTATCTTGCCTTCGATAACATTTATTTGTTATATATTTGTTTTTTGACAACTTTTTCGAATCTATGTGTACAGTAAAACAAGCCCCAAATTTCCCATTTAAATAATTTTTATTTTCTTAACCGAAATATCACCAAAATTTTTGACGGAAAGAGAAATAAAAAAAAAACGAACTAAAAAACTAAACTTTAAATGAAAGGTTAAAAACATTTCGTTATGTTTTATTTTCAATGAACGTTATATTTTCAATGAAAACATGTTCTCTAAAGTTAAAGACAGACTATGAAAAAAAATTAATTATAACATAAAAAAATTTAATTATAACATAAAAAAATTTAATTATAACATAAAAAAATTAATTACAAAAAAAAATTAATTATAACATAAAAAAAAATAATTATGAAAAAAAAATAAATTATAACATAGAACAAAAATTCAAACTTAAGTAACCTTACCAAATTTTTGTTTACAAACACAAAATATTTTCAATGAAAACATTTTTAAATTCACTTTAATAAGCCGCATACATTTTATTTTCTTGGCCTTCGGGACAAGATCAAAGTGTAGTATCTGTTCTTCAGATGCTGCAGCTTGTTCTCTTTCGGTGGAGGAGAAATCCTTCACGACTGAGACAATTTTTATTTTTGTACCTTTTCTCCACGTTAAAAAACGACCCTGGTGTCTAACTCTGTCCCGTGGGGAGGCATAGTAAATAGGTACATTTTATCTAGTAATTAAGTGCATTATTCCCATCGATCGCCTCCTCCCCACGAGGTCCTTTTAATGAATATTGAACCCTCTCCCAAAATTTAACTAGATATTTGGATTACGAAAAAAAAATAAGTTACAGTCGTGAAGGATTTCTTTTCATCCTCTGAAAAATCAATTTAAGGGTTACGTTTGTCGCCATATATAAACATTTTAATAGTCTTTTATTCTTTATAAGCAAAAAGAAGAGAAGAAACTTACAGGTTGTCGAGCACGACTTTCTTTCCTCTTTTTCAGAGTTTCAAGAAAGAGTTCCATTATTACAATCAGCAAAAGAAACTATGGTAGCCATACGGGGACATTTTTTTACGAGTGTACTTTACAGTAATTATACAACTACCGCCGTCTTATTCCAATTTATTAGCATCCAATTTTCATTTGTTTTATTAATTAGAAAATAATTGACAGGATTGTGGCTCGCAGAACTCATTAATAAAAGCGTTTTTATTTTCCTTTTTTTTTTTTTTTTTTTTTTCCCCAAAACAAATGATTTTCCAGCTGAGTAGAGTCGCAGGGACTAATCAATCTCCATTTCATTGAAACAAGTTTACAATTTTTCCTCCGTTTGAAGTTTACTAAATCAAAATAAAAATTTAAAAAAAAAAAAAAAAAAACGGCGCGCGAAAATGTATTTCACACGACACAAAAATAATGAAATGTATATTTACTTTTATTTTTAAACGATGATGACGACACAAAATGAGTTTTATTTTTGTTATCAGAAGTTACTAAAAGCTTTTCCACCTTTTATGACGTCATTCATTTTCAAGTAAGTACTCGCCTATAAAAACTTACTACCAATTTAATACTGACCCAACGGTTCACAGGAAAAAAAATGTTTTTACTTACCTTTAGAAGCAAAATCTTAAAGTTAATTAAGTATTGTCTTTTAGGACATAATGGAAATACCAATGTTGACAACAATTATTGGAATAGCTTTTGCGAACTAACATAAATCCACTTTCTGGTCTAAAAAGATCAGTTAACCGATTCATTGGTTTTGTGTACTTGTGTGAATCAAAATCAAACTGAAACACGGAAATGTTGTCATTAGGTTTTTATGGAAAAGTATTACGCAATAATAAAAGTGATGAAATTTTTTTCTGATGAAATATTGTGAAACAAAAGTAATCTTAGATATGTCAAATATTGGTGGAAAAAGAGAATAAAAGAATAAAGAGAATAGAAAAAAGAGAAAATAGAAAAAGGAGAAAAAGAGATTAGAAAAAAGAGACAGGAAATAAAAGAGACAAGAAAACGAAAAGAGAAAAGACAAGAAAACGAAAAGAGAAAAGACAAGAAAACGAAAAGAGAAAAGACAAGAAAACGAAAAGAGAAAAGACAAGAAAACGAAAAAAAAACGAAAAAAAGAAACAGCACAAGAAAACCGAAAAAGAAACAGCACAAGAAAACCGAAAAAGAAACAGCACAAGAAAACCGAAAAAGAAACAGCACAAGAAAACCGAAAAAGAAACAGCACAAGAAAACCGAAAAAGAAACAGCACAAGAAAACCGAAAAAGAAACAGCACAAGAAAACCGAAAAAGAAACAGCACAAGAAAACCGAAAAAGAAACAGCACAAGAAAACCGAAAAAGTGACACGAAAAGAGAAAAATACAAGCAAACGAAAAGAGAAAACGAAAAGAGAAAAAGTACAAGAAAACGAAAAAAGCAAAACGAAAATAGAAAAAAAACGAAAAGAGAAAAAAGGAACAAAACAAAAAGAAAACGAAAACGAAAAACGAAAAACGAAAACGAAAAACGAAAACGAAAAACGAAAACGAAAAACGAAAACGAAAAAAGAAAACGAAAAAAGAAAACGAAAAAAGAAAACGAAAAAAGAAAACGAAAAAAGAAAACGAAAAAAGAAAACGAAAAAAGAAAACGAAAAAAAAAACGAAAAAAAAAACGAAAAAAAAAAACGAAAAAAGAAAAAAACGAAAAAGAAAACAAAGACAAGACAAGAAAACGAAAAGAGAAAAAAGACAAGAAAACGAAAAGAGAAAAAAGACAAGAAAACGAAAAGAGAAAAAAGACAAGAAAACGAAAAGAGAAAAAAGACAAGAAAACGAAAAGAGAAAAAAGACAAGAAAACGAAAAGAGAAAAAAGACAAGAAAACGAAAAGAGAAAAAAGACAAGAAAACGAAAAGAGAAAAAAGACAAGAAAACGAAAAGAGAAAAAAGACAAGAAAACGAAAAGAGAAAAAAGACAAGAAAACGAAAAGAGAAAAAAGGCAAGAAAACGAAAAGAGAAAAAAGGCAAGAAAACGAAAAGAGAAAAAAGGCAAGAAAACGAAAAGAGAAAAAGACAAGAAAACGAAAAGAGAAAAAAGACAAGAAAACGAAAAGAGAAAAAAGACAAGAAAACGAAAAGAGAAAAAAGACAAGAAAACGAAAAGAGAAAAAAGACAAGAAAACGAAAAGGGAATAAAACCAAAAAGTGAAAAAAATAAATAAAAAGAGAAAAATATATAAAACGGAAAAGTGATGGGATAAATAAAAGAAATGAAGGTAGGAGAAAAAGAAAAGCTAAAAGATAGAAGAGAACGAAAGAGAAAAGAGAAAAAAAGAACGTGAAAGAGGAAAAAATGAATTTCAAATTCAAAGTTTGTTATAAGATGAAATTCATTTCTGCGTTAAAAACCAATCGATTTTCTTGATTAGAAAGTTTTTTGGGGGTTTTTTTTCTCCAGTTTTTGTTTTAAATCCTCTAACAAAAAATTAAATTAAGGACGCATAAAGAAAACAAATATAATTTCGATAACAAGGTCTAAAAAAATATCTTGCATGAAATGTATTTTTGTTAATCTTTTTTAAAATGTTGAAGATTTTAAATTGCATTGGCAAAAAGAAATAAATGAAATCACATCGCGTTTCTGCAACGTGAAATCGAGAAAATTTTCAACATTTAACAAAGAAAAATTAGCAATCGTGCAATATAGTTATCACAAATAGTTGAAAACAAATTTACAACAATTTGTTAAAAATTCGCCAGCTAAAATGCTTTACTGTTGCATGCTGGGAATTATATTAAAAAATTCATTTATTCGAATGATATTCAAAAAAAAGTGCCGAAACTGAGTTGCGTATAACTTACATACCAATTTCAATTTATTTCTGACAGAACCTGTGGGTCATGTCTTGACAAGAACTTAGTTCTTGTAAGATTTCATCACAACTACAAGTAACCAATTGCATCAGATAACAATCCGATTTATGGAAATTATTCTTGCGTAATATATTTTACGGAAGGCTTCGAAAGGAACTTTAAACTTCTACAGTTAAACCCTAAGATGGGATCTGTCTTAATTCCGTTTGGAAAACAAATTTGGACATTACTCTACGTTTAACTTTAACAAACAAATAAATAAATATAAAAATCACTCATCTCAAAGGATTCCAATAATAAAAGACAATTTCGCGTATATGGCATAATCTAGGGGTTCAATTGTCCCAAACCTTACGCATCAAATTAGGCTGTATTTCGGCAATAACGTGTGAACTCAAATGTCTTTGAAATGGTCTATTGTGTATCGTTTATCAGCAGATATGAGACTTTACATATCCCCAAAGAAAATTATCCAATTATGTTAAATCGCATAAGTGGTCTATTGACAGGTTCAGTTCATGAAATTATGTGTGCATCAAATATTTCTGAGTAAATCGGTCAAATTTGCAATTTGTAAATGCTGTTTGAATGTCAGTCTCTTCATGATAAATTGCCTAACCAAACTAAACTGAAAATAACTGATAGTTGCCAAATCTGCACTTAAAGAAAATAGTTGTCAATTTAAAGTTCACTGACTTTAAAAACGGTATAATTTCTTTTTCTTTTCAGTCTGTTTTTCTATCTAGTCTTTTATTTTATTATATATTTTCCATTGTGAGAAATTCTGCAGAAATAAGCAGGCTCCTCAGTGGTCGGTTTTTCTGCTCACGATTTTGTTTGAACCATTCAGATGGCTTGTTATTACTTATTGCCGTGGGTACTCTTGGCGCTAAGTTTATCCTTTCAGATCACCAGATTCGACAAATACACAGGTTGAAATGGATAGTCGAATTCTCACTCGAGGCTTGTAGCATCAAATCACTTTGTCTCATTGAGAGGTTTTTATGCCCTAATGTGGGATGAAATGTTATCATTTGCAAACACCAATGCCCTTATGTTGGGCGAAATATTATATTATCACATGCTGTTGTGCTCTGTGAATCAATTGACTTTCATCATTACAATATAATGTCTATCAAAGACAAAATTAAGTTCTACAGTTTGACCTGTCATTTGTCTGCCATTTGGACAGTTATCTATAGTGGACTCCTCGAGGCTACTGGACTTGCAGTATCCATCTTGGAAGATATCACTCAACTCTTCAACCCGTTGCAGTGTTCTTTGTCAGCAGAGTTTTGTACCCAGCTTTTCTCGAAGATGAACTATTACCCTTTTGGGGTGTTACCAGCCCATTACAGCAGATAGCTAAAGATGACACATCTTTTGTAACTTAGATCTTTTTGCTTTAATAAAATTTACGTTGAAGTTTAAAAGGTGAGCCTGTTGTAATTCTGATTGGTTTTCTTCAATTCTGTCAGGGCAAAAACCTTGTGAGAGAAATTCTCACACCATTTTCTTTTTTTGCATGTAATAAAATGAAGTCAGTTGGATTCTCAAAGTTTGTTATTGTTAACTTTAGTGCTACAATATTAATAAATCATTTTGAATAACCATTTTATTTTTCTTTAGTTTTGGTCCATGTTATTATTAGTGTTGGGACAATTTCTAAATTTTTTCCAATTCTGATTCCAGGAAAATGTTGATTAACGATTCCAATACCAAGTACGATTTCAATTCCCGTGGAATTGTTGTTTTGAAATATACCATTAAAGTTTTTGTGTAGCGAAAAAAATTTGGTACAGTGAAAAAGTGGAAATACAATTAAGGGAATTTCGAAAACGATTTTATTTTTTTCGTAAAATTTCTTTCATTGAAGATAAAAGTCAAAACAAATTTTAACCATGAATTAAACATGCACCATGAAATTAATAACAATCAATTTCAGGAGTTATTTTATATATTAAAAAATATAAAGAAAAAGTCATGATTAATTCAACAAAAATACAATAACATCAAATTTCAAGGGGAATAACATGTTTTGTTTATCTTTTGATATTCATTTTTGTGTTTTATTTTCTTCTTATCTTCGATAACTCTTTAAAATTTAACATTTTTTTGCAGCTTCAATCGCTAACTGATTTTTATTCCACTTTATAGAATATTCTTATTTCTAAATGAAATTAAAAAATAACTAAATCTTTGATTAAATTTTTAGCTTTTTATATTCAATTGTCTCAAATTATTCCTATTTATTCGACTTTTTAAAAGTATTTTTAACAATAATGTTATTTTTTAAATCTAAATAAATTGGTTTGGTAAATGTTACCTTATGCTACAACAGAACACCAACCACTAATTTGTTTTTTTAAAAGTATTTGAGGTTGCTGACAATGAATCTGATAATCAAACCTGCTGCAAATTTACCATTTGTATGGTATGAACCCATAGACCTTGGGACTAGTTTGTGCCATTTCACCACCTTCGGTAGTGTTTTTCTTACATGATACATTCGTGTGCGAACGGGTGTAGTAAAGTATCTTACCACATCGCCTAGGAATCTTTCTAATAAGAAAGTTTAAAAAAAAAAAAAAAAAAAATGCGGTTCTTTTTTTTTTGTCTTATGTAATTTTTAATGCTTTTTTAATTAATCAAAAAATAAAGTTTTCATGAGCGGATTGCAAAAACATAAGCAGCAAATATTTTCATGTTTTTCATTTTTTTTCTTGGGGCGGGTATTTCATTAACAGGTGCTTCTGCAGTTTAATTAACCGTTTTTCCTTAAATATAACGCACCGACATTTACCATTTCAAAAAAATTCTGTTTACATTGGGGACGGGGGGGGGGGGGCGGTGGTGGTGCTATGTAAGAAAAAAAAAACATCTTTTTTTTTATTAAACTTGATTTGAAATGACTGTTTAAAGATTCCTACACGATATAAGACCCCCCACTATTCCCGTTCACACGCGAACATATCATGCACGAAAAACACTACCAGAGGCAGTAAAATGGCACAAAATAGTCCCAAGGTCTAGGGATTCATACGATGCAAACGGTAAATTTGCGGCGGGTTTGATTATAAGATTCGTTGTCAGTAACCTCGAATACCCCTAAAAAAAACAAATTAGAGTGGTCAGTGTTCTGTTGTAGCTTAAGGTAACATTTGCCATAGGTTTATTTCTATATTTTTATTATATAATTATATACTTATCGTCTTTTAATGTTTATTATTTAATGTCTTAATTTACTTCTTTATTTTTATATAAAAAAGTGAATTTTTGGTAATTATTTCTATTGTTAAATAAAAGTTATTTATTGAACTTTTGAAATCACCTCCGCCTTAATGTTTCTGACATTTTTTTTTTTTTTTGCTTTTGTTGTGCAAAGAAGTTGCAAAAGAAATGTTTAATTGCTTCATTCGCAGAATATTTTAATTAAATGTATATTTCTAAAAAAAAAAAAAAAAAAAAAATTAAATTCACTTACCGCATTGTTCTATTAAATCTTTTATTGTTTAAATAATTAATCTCACATAAAACAAACAGTTCAACATAAAAATATAAGAGAATCGTAATGAAAGAATGTATGTTTTAATGATGCGATTCCGATTCTTCCCAAAATACACGATTATTACGATTAACAATTCCGATTAATCGTCCCACCACTAGTTAATTATTAACAAAAATATGCAATTCACTATGATTCTTTTGCATATATGCTTTGTTTTGCTCGGAATATTTTCCAAGAATAAACCATCTTTTTTATCAGCAGCAAATTAAAATTAAACTGTCTGACATTGTTACTTTCAGCAGCAAATGAAACTATTAAAAGTGAATATTGCTAATAATACTGCAATGAATTCATCTTTAAACATAAAAACAGGTGCAAAAACGTACATCTTTGGAAGTTTAAAATTTTTTACTGCATTGCATCACATGTCTTCAGTGTAACAGTCTTTCCATTACATTCTTTTGCACAAAAAAAAAAAAAAAAAGCAACTTTTGCATTTATGTTACACTAGAAAACAATATATCTCATTCAAATTGACATATACCTGATAGTGAATAGTTGAATATTATTTCTTAACAAGCCGGGCCCATTCTGATGGAATATGAAAGTGTAGCACCTGTGATAATACTGCATTTAATCTTTTCTGTCTTTAGTCATTATGTAACGCATATGTAGCAGTAGTGTTATGACACACTTGCAAATGACCAAGCCGTGGTGTGAAGTGATGACAGAGTGGAGGAAGACGAAGAATAGAAAAGGTGGAGAGAGATTTAGAATCACTTGGGAGGCAACAACAAGGCAAAGCACATGCTAACGTTTTGAAAAACCCGCATGGTGGTGACTGGACTTGAGCAGACATGTTGATGCAGGAAGAGAAAAAGCACATGTTTGACATAGCAGAGTCTTGTTATGACAAATGAAGAGACTTGTAAAATCAAAATGCGGATGTAGTTTGGAAAGTACCATGTATAAATGCCTTTTATTTCAATAAAAAAAAAAAAAGTCAAATTTCTTTCCTTAGTTTCTTTGCAAGACTTTCACATGGGTTGGGTCCATGTTGATACGTAACTATAATGTTACTACTGGATGAGAAATTCTTCTAAACTGTGGCAATAAAGAATAGGAACAGACATTAAGTATTCTTTTTTAATGAAGTGTATATTTTTGTTGTTTTATATTGGGTAAAAATTCATATTGACTAAATTGAAGTTGTAATAGAATTCAAAGCATTTTCCTGTAAAAAAAAAAAAAAAAAAAAAAAAAGGTAAAACTGGTAGCCTTAATTGAGGTCTACTGTTTTTACTTTTTGGAGGTGTGGAGTGGAAACATTATTTTTTTTTATATTATTTACTGTTATTAAAAGTGAACTGGCATACAAAAAATAAATAAACATTTGTCTTAAAAGTAAAGAGAACAGATTGTTTTTATGGGTTTTTTTTCTTTTAACTCATTTTTTTACTAGTCCCTGTTACATTTGAAAGAATGTGTTTTTTTTTTTAATTTTGTTATAAGTAGGTTCATGTGTAATAAGTAGGCAAACAATAATTTTAAATCCTTGAAGACTGAAGCAGAGCACGACGAAGGAAAAAGCAGTTTAAAGTGTAAATTAATGTACAAAACTAAACAAGCATTTGTCTTAAAATTTAAAGTGTAAAAAAATATATATCTCTTCAACTAATAGAATATTTTATATGAGTGAAAACAAATTAAATAATTTGTGGTGTCTTAATCTTATTTATACCTACTAGTGGGACCTGTGGAAATTCCACAGGGGACTCATCCATATGTAATATATTGATGTCGGTATTCTGTAGATGTTCAGTGTAAATGGAGACGCTCTGATATTATTCTAGGTCTTTTGTTAAAACTGCAAAAGTATTTAAGTTAGCAGGGACACCCATAAAATATACTTAGATATAGTATTTTAATTCTTGCAGATTCCGTATATATTACTATAGAGTTAATGTTCTATCGAATTTTGTATATTATAAAGTTGCACTTTCAAAAATAAAAAAAATATATCTTTATGACTTGGGTTCATCAGTTTGAATTGAAACTGAATCCCAAACTTATATATATAACACTTTAGTTGCTTCAGCTATAATCGAAACTGAAACCAAAACTTATGAAGAATTCTTGATAAAATTATTAAAAAAAAAGAAAAGATTATTGAAGTGCCATTAGCTATAATCAAAACCGAAACGAAAACTTATGAGGAATTCTTGGTAAAATTATTTATTAAAAAAAAAATAGATGACTTTAGTGTCATCAGCTATAATCGAAACCAAAATTATGAAAAATTATTAGTAAAATTATTTATTACAAGAAAATGAAGTACATAATTAAATGACTCGGATGTAAGCATGACATAGAAAATAACACACATGCTATCACATTAATATATAGATTCAGAAGTTACACGGTGCTGTGACAAGAGTGAGAGGATCTGATGGATAGAGAGATAAGTCTTTGCTACTTTTTTTTGTGTGTCTATACAGTTGAGAGAAGCAGTTTCTTTAGAATAAATGTAATATTTTAAAAATGCACACATAATTTATTGAAACCTGATTCAGAAAATTCTGTAAGCGGCGAAGCTGAAAGCTTTGTTTAGGAAGCATTCGTTTATGTTTCTATTGAAACGGTAAATGCAAGGGAAAATAAAATGAGATCATTTTATTAATATAACTGAAGCAAATGATAAAAAATATTTGTTTCAGTGAACAACTACTTAATATTTTATTTATATTTGAAGACTCTTTGATGTTTTTGTCATTTTATTTACTGCAACAACAGTTGTTATTAAAAATAAAACTGGTGTGATTATTTATTTTGGACATAAAAAAACATTCTTCCGATTATTCTTTTGTATGTCAAATATAATTGATCTGATTCATGGATTTGTTTTCTTTACAGAAAATGTTAAAATATATTTTAATGCATTGTGTTTAACTTTAAATTTTTATTTATTAGGTTTTAAAAAAATCTTTGCAAAATAAACGTTGATGAAATGAATATAATCGATTGCCTTCCAATAAACGTGAAATGAAAGACGTGACTGTTAGATGAAAAAAAAAAAAAAAAATGGCAGCATCACAATAAATAACAAGTCAAATTGGTAACATATCCCAATGAGACAAACCCATTTTATGATTGTATTAAGATTCTATCCGGATATAATACAAATAAAAACATACAAATGCAAATTAGCATCTCTGTAAATATTTGGAATATTGTGATCTTGACAACGCAGTGTTATTTAAACACTTTTTTTATATTTTTTTATGATTATTAATAAGTGTTCACGCAGAGATATTACAATTTTTAATGACTAGACAACATAAAAAACTCGATTGCATCAAGGTGAAAATTTGCATTTTTGTACTAATCAAAAGACAGCTCATCTCAAAAATGAAGAGAGTGATTTTGAGATTGTTCATAAGACACTTGACCAGAATATAGCATTAGGAGCAGTAAAGACATCACAAAATCAGTTCCCTGGTCAACAAGAAATCGATTAGCTACAAAATCATCTAAAACTCATCCCTATCATTCATGAGTAGTTTAATACACACCTCATCTCAAATACAATTCTCATATCAACAGACCCATAATTCACCTACACACAAGACTCATTGCTGAAAAGAGAAATGATAAAACAATACATTTTGTATTTATCATCATCATTGTAATTTTTAATATATATATATATTTTTTTAAATTGCAGTTGTGCTTGTCTTTTTTCTTCCAATCATACTCATAACAATATTGGTATAGATATGCTTCATCAGTGTTCATACTAATATTCATATCATAGAATTATGTCAGAATTTTTCATGTACTAATTATCATTTCTGATGAAAGAACAGAGTGTGACATTTTAGATTGGATTTCATATTAAATTCAGTCAGCACCAGTTGTTTGACGGTTTGGTTTTGAATCTAAGTTCATTTTTTTATTCCTATACGATAGAACTGAACTGAATTGACAAAAAAATAAATATGAGTTATTTCTGATTATCGACAGTTAAAAAAAACAAAACAAGTGAAGCATGCATGGTCCCCTGTGATTGCACAGTGAACGAGGCATAAAAAAAATGACTAAGTTCAGCATTTGCCCCCCCCCATTTAGCCCCAAAAGTCCCCAGAGGACGTCAAATTCTGGTTAAAATGAACAAACTGCAGTTTTAGGCCTTAACGTATATAAATTGGAGTTTTGCACCATGCAAAAAAATGACTAAATCCATCATATGCTCCCCTCCTCCATTTAGCCCCAAAAGTTCCCAAAGCCTTAACATATTTAAATTTGAGATCAGCACCATGCAAAACTGCTAAATAGACATACAGAAAATTTTGGACAAATATGGTAAAATAGTTCCAAAAAATGGAGTGTTTTTATTTGCCCAAAAAGAGCCCCTGGGGCACACCCAAGAGTTATCATGAAAAATAGACAAACAAAATTAGTTACAAATTTTCAGAAAGTTTTATAAAAATCCAAGACATCAATTTTTTTAATAAGCACAAAAGTGTCAATTTTAGCCATTTTAATCTGAAAGCCCCCCCCCCTGAACAGGGGCGGGCAACCAGAGTTTTCCCAGAAAATCCGTTTTGTTACTTTTTTTTTTACTCATATCATGTTTAATGTTTGTGGAAATTTTTTTTAAATTCCAAGGCGTAGTTATTGAGAAAAGTGCAAACAGACGAACGTGAATTTACAGGTTCACACCAAAAACACTGACTTTGCTTTTTTAAAAATTGTCTTCCTTTTGATAATTGCTGGGTGCTAAACAGTAAAACCATGTTGATGTTAAAAATGTCACAAACATTAACAGTTTTTAATAAAATTGAAAGAACAACTATGGCTAACAAAGAAATTAAAAAAAAAAAAAAAGAGAAAAAAGAAAAGATTCCAAAATGGAAATTTTCAAAAAGAAAATTTGTTTGGTTGTTTGGTTTTCAACCCTTTTTAGGTTATTTAATGTCGATTACAGTAATTTTGGAAAGAGTTTTTATGCTTCAAATTCTTTATATCTTCAAATATATTTATTCATGGTGTTTGGTTTTGTTTGTTTATTTTGTAAAAGAAAATTGTTTTTGTTTTTTTACTTTGTAGAACATGAGTAAGTTTTGCACAGGGAAAAAAAATAAAAACAATATTAATGTTTTGTGCATTTTAGATTAGGAAGCCAGAAGAAGTCTAAAGATAAGACAGCCTGACATTAATGTACAGTTAGGTTTGAAAGTTTTGTTAGCGTTAAGTAACAACAATAGAACAATAAAAAAAAAATGGATGCATTTTATTCATTTTGACATTCACACCTAAAAGTCTTAATGAGCACCATTATCATGGCACAAAGTGATGTGACATTTTACAAAAGGTATGTATTATGTTATTACTTGGACTAACAAGACTTTCAGATGAACCTGTGCATTGGTTAAGATTCATCTTTTCCTGCATCACTCTGTTTAAAGATGTAAAAACGTGTACATCACAACAAAGATTGAGACGGGACTTTAAAATGCATTAACTGGGATGAAAAGAAATTAAATATTTAACAGGATATCACTAAGCGAATGTTGGAAGATCCACATTATTAATGTATGGGTGAAGAAAAGAAAAACAAAGCTTTTACAGTTTATTCCTTAGCAGGATTCACTTTGAAATCATGTTTTAGAGTGCAACTAGTACATGGGAATATCGGAGAAGATGTTCGATTCACATATGACAAATTCACATCAAATGGTTCATAAGGAGCAGAGGTGAGAAGAGTATACAAAATAAATCTGACTCAAACTGGCACTTCCATTTCTGATTTTGCGTATTTAGATTAATTGGACTACTGGTCTCATCTTGAGTGTCATTTTCACAACGTTTCAGTCGATGTAATCTTAGACCTTCTTCAAGTGTATCTTGCCCAAGTTGGGAATGCTTCTGTCAAACTCGGTAATTTGGATAAAATTTAGAACAGACCCCTTTATTTACTTTACGCGGGTAGCATGCTCTTGTTCTGTCAGCCATGACTGAATAGAAATTCTAAGTAATTTGCAATTGTATTTTTTGGTCGCCCAGACAGAGAATTGAACCTTCAAGCATCAGGAGTATATCACTTTTACAATCGATTTTAACAAGTAATCTAACCACTGTGCCACGGGTCTTTGCAGCCAACAAAAGTGTTGTGAAAATGACACTTATGAGAACAGTAGTCCAAAGAATCTAAATAATATGAATAACCAATCCTCATCTCAAAAATTCAGAAAAGAGTTCTGTTTATTAAGTTTGGACATTACATTAAATTGATCTTGTGCTTTAGTGTGAAAACAAAAATCTTGATAAAATTATGTGATAACTTTTTGCGGCTGTATTTATCATGTCAACGAATGGAATTTCTTTTTTTTTTTTTTTTCATATAATGTTAATCAAATAACTTTTTTAAATACTATTTAAATATATAATTTAATTATGAAAATGAAGTCCATCAGAATTACCTAACTTTGTAAACAAATCAACCATGCCAATCTTTAGTTAATAGTTAAAGAAATGATTGTGACTATTCAACATTTGAAAGGAAACGCGAAAGCAGGGTCAGTAGATTTATTTGTGTCTGGAAAAATATGGTGCAATAGTTATAGAACAGAGAAAAAAATCTGATGAAATATACATAGAATGACTCAGATGCAGTAGAGGAAGGAAACAAAAGCGTATAGAGGATGGGAAAGGCAAGGGAGAAGAGAGGGCAGTAAAGAGGCAGGTAGAATAAGAGTAAAAAGAGGGGGAAAAACTGAATGGAAAAAAATGTTGGAGGGGGAGCTGGGGGGACAAAAAACGCTGGTGGAGGGCGGAACAAAAAAGAAAATGCTGGAGAGAAAAACAAATTGTTTTTGAAATAGGATTTGGAAACAAATTTAATTATTTCACCAAAATGTTATAAAATCTTTGTATAAATTGTTATAAAATGTTTTAATATGATTATAAAATTATTGGATATAAATAGCCTCAAAACGCTTCCAGTTTTTAATAAGGATTCATTTATTTTAAATATAAAATTGTTGAATATAAACAGCTTCAAAACCTTTCCCGTTTTTAATAGGAGTTATTTGCTCATTTATTTTAATCATAAAATTATTGGATATAAATGGCTTCAAAACCTTTCCATGATCATGAGGATTTATTTTCTCAGAATTTGAAAGCCTGTTTAAATGACAAACGTTTTAAATGTTTCTAAATATCAAAAGCTCATGTTTGTGAGATTAAAAATAAAATCTGAACACACCACAATTTTCACTTCAGAAATTGTTAAAGGTTTAGGACTTCAACTAGAACTGTGCATACTATCACATCTTGAGATTAATACACCTACCAATTTTTTTTGTTTCACATAAATCCCAAATTCTCTTTAAAAAAATCATTTTCTATGATTATTAGATTTTTAGTTTCAAAATTACAATTTAAGATGTGCTAAAAAAGTAAAAACATTCATAAAGATTTAATTTAATATTGATTCTATTTTTTTTTTAAATCATTTCAGTTGTTTGTTTTTTATATTTATTTTTCAACATGTAGTAAACAAGTCCTACTACTATGCATAATAGTTTAACATTAAAAAAAAAAGTTGTTTTTTAAATTAGTGCCTCGTTTAGTGAAGCTATTTAAAACACTAGTGAACAATTTAACATTAAGAACAAGAGTCATAACTAAAAATACTCGAAAGTATTCTGTTTGAAAGAAAAGGGTGAAAAATCCTAGTTTCTAGAGTAAAATTACACGAGAGTAGGGATTCTAAATCAAAATTTCATAATCATTATATCTAAAAAGCTTTAATGTGTGCACATAGATATTTGAAAAACAAACAATGATTCTACCAAAATAAATTTGGTGGCACAACCAGCCATTCAAAGTTTGTTAGGAATTAGAAAATTTGCAATGTTGTGCATTATTGGTTCAGGAACCAAAGTTCAGTGTATAGCTATAAAAATACAGGCTTTAAATAAGTGAGAAATTTTTACAAATATAATTTCATTTTGTAGTAAATTCAAATTAATCATAATGGAATGAAAAAAATATGAGATTAAACATTGGTAAAAATTCTTATTACTTCTCACAAAAAATGTACATAAATGACAAGGGAAGTGCAATTTTATTTATATAAGACTAGCAGGGGGAGGGGGGTACCCGGCGTTGCCCGGGTGTTTGTAGGTGTATGTATGGGCGGGGGTAAGTAATAACCCTGAAACGATGTTAAAAAAAAAAAAAAAAAAAAAAAAAACTCTGTGTGTATAGGGGGGGGGGAGGTAAACTAAAGAATAAGCAAAGTAAAAAGAAAAAAAAAATCGTTTTGGTCAGGAGGCGGGATTGAACCGTAAGCCTTGACACGGAGGTGAAACCAAACGCCAACCACTTAACGGTCTAGGCCAGGATTAAGAGGAATTAGAGTGTTAAAATAAGAGGTTTGATTGACAGATAGCCGTTAAATAAGGTCATCGCAGGAGAGTTACGAGATGACGTAGGAGTATTTTATTTAATGCAGGACAGCTTTTTTGGGTTTGTTTACTTTGTTTCAATGAGGGGCAGTTTTCGCTTCAAGATGATGGGGGGGGGGCTCCTCAAATGAAAGGGGATTAGCAATTGTCTGATATAAGAAGTTTAGCCCCACATTGATCAAAGCTGATTGCTTCTGGACGTTCTTGGCGCGATGCCGAGAACAGCTTGTTAGCTTTGAATTAGTTTCGCTTTTTATACAAAAAAGCCGAATCAACACGTGAGAAGTAATAATTTTGTAAAAGTCGCTGTAAGTAAATCTAGATGCGACACGCATTCCCAAATCCTAGATATTATTATCTATGGGGTATATAAACAGTTCTAAGCGATAGTAACGACTCCGGGACCATCGTCGAGAAAAGCCTTTGCGAGACATACACGAAATGGTCACACACATTTTGCCTTTTATATATATATATATAGACTAACAAGGGGTATACGGCGATGCCCGGGTGTTTTGAGGTAAATCCAAACTCGGGGGGGGGGGGGTAAAATAATAAAAAAAATGTTTTGGTAGGTGAGTATGAGGATTGAACCCGAACCCGAACCTTTGAGGCTAAGTTGGAAATTGAAGTGTGAAAAAAAAAAAAAAAAAAAAAAAAAAACATGCGACGTTAACCATTAGGCCACCGCGACATACAACGGTGACATGTTTGAATTTATTTATTTAACTATTAAAAACAGGTGGCCGAAAGAAAAGTTAACTCTGCTGCTTCCATTTGACCTAATTAAGGTCAAATAGAAGTCACGCAGTTAACTTTTGCTCCGAGGCAGCGTTTGGGTTATTCCCGAGTGGCTTACGGGCCTTGATAAGTGGTGATCCCCATGTAAAAAAAAAAGTCTTAGGCCTTAGCATATGTAAATTTGAGTTCTACACCATGCAAAAAAAGAAATAATTAAGTCCATCATTTGCACCCCCTCCCCATTTAACCCCAAAAGTCCAAGGACTTTACATATTTAAATTTGAGTTTAGCACCATTCAAAACTACTAAATAGAAAATTTGGGACAAATATGGTAAAAGAGTCCCAAGAATGGAGTGTTTTTATTAGTCCTAAAAGAGCCCCGGAGTATACCCAAGAGTTATTGTGAAGTATAGACAAACAAAATTATTTAGTTACAACTTTTTAGAAGTTTTATAAAAATCCAAGGCATCAATTTAAAAAAAAAATTTTTTAATAAGCACATTTTCACCCAAAAGGCACCCCTGGGGGGGGGGTAGTTTTCCCAGAAAATCTGTTCTGTTACTTTTTTATTCATATCATATTTAATGTTTGTGCAAAATTTCAAAAAATTCCAAGGCGAAATTATTGAGAACAATACGGATGGACTAACCGACAGACAAGGGTGAATTTACAGGTCTACCCTCCTTTTATCGGGGAACCAATAAATTTTAGAAAATAAAAGTTAAATAGTAAAAGGTAAAAAAAAAAATCCAAGTTATCAGATATCTCTATACATAATAAAAAGATGAATTTTTTCCCCGTATCACTTTAGACATGATAAAAAAAAACAAGGCAATTCTTATGGAAATCTTTCATGCTCACCATTTCAAGCTAATTGCAGCATGTTTTCACGCAACAATATGCTCATTTCATCAACGTTTTATAAATATAATTTACTAGCAGAAAGACACGACGTTGCCCAGGATTGAATGATGATCAACAAATCTTTCAAACTCCGATATTTTTATCATCAAAATCGGTGAAATCACTCCTTTTTCAATCAAATCAATTGCCTGATCTAGTTTAGGACCCACCACAGTGCACCAGGAGGAACCTTCACATGCCTCTTGCACTAACTTAATCCACTATACACTGTAGTCTATATTGCACTGCAGAAACCTGTGGATTTTATAAAATTATTTTTTATATATAATGACTTCAATTAAAGTTAAAAATGCAAAAATCAAATGTCATGGTTCAATTGTGCTCTAAACAGAAACATTCATTTCAAACGTCCCCCTACCATATCAAAGAATCTACATGTTGATATGTTGGCTCTTTCGGTTTGTGTGGTAATAAAACTTTTTGAATGCACTTGTGATGTTAGGCTGTGTAACTTTTTATAAAAATCGCCTGTTCCTTCTTTCATGTATCTATACTTATAGAAGACATTCTGATAAACTTATTTAAGAACACTGCCAGACACATAAATTGTGAAATTTCATAAAAATCGGCTCAGCTATTTTCAAGTCCACAGGGAACAAATTCACACACACTCTTTGACTTACTTTCTCAAATATGTAATCCCACATAGGTAATAGCAAATATTTAACTCATTAAATTTAGTTTTCTCACGAACCCAGAATGACTATGCCTTTTTCATAGCTATACATAGCCACATGCCACCAAAAAATTATTCATTTTCTTAATGCAGTCATTTTATACATATTACGTTTGACTTAAAACTACTATTATGCTTATTATTTGTCTTACTGTTATTAATATTATTGTTTCATTTCTTAATATTATCTTTACTATTTTTTTTTAATGTTATTATTACTTTCATTACTATGGTTCTATTAGTATTACGGATTTTGCTATCAGTATTATGTTTATTTGTATGTTATCATTTTAGTCTTACTATTATCAATAATGTTAGTATTGTAAGTAGTAATAGTACTACAATATTTGTTATTATTGATTGTCACTTACTATGAATTTCTAAGCAATGCCGGGACACAAGTAGGCTAATTTACAATAAAACTGACTTCACAACAAAACACAACATACGACAACATTATCTACATGTGCTATTCTCAGAAATTTTAACTGAGAATAAATTTAGAATAGTTTTCACTTATGACTTATAATGTGGATGAAGTTAGCATTGTTGGTATTGATTAACTGCATAGTAGTTCTTAAAAGTTTTGGGCTTTTAAAACTATGCATTGTAAAATGACTGAGCAGGACATCATAAAAATGTCCCATAAGCAATAGTGCTTTGATCCAATGTAATCAAAATTATGTAGAATTACACTGCATTCTAATGAATATGCCAATCTTCGCTACAGAACAAGAGCTGCTTAAATTTTGATCATATTTCTTTTAATATGTTGTATGACAAACTCTTTGCCTTTTATTTCAGCTTTAGCTTTTTTAGTTAGTAATTTTTTAGTAAAATTATGTCTCATATGCAATGCAGCTGAATTAGTGAATCATAAATGAAAACCAATATCAATACGTAATTAAAATATCAATACCTAATTAAAATATAGAATAGTGGTTAATGAAATTTGATTATTCCATTAAGGCAGTACTTGATTCTTTGACAAAATCTGTCCTATAAACAACATTTTCTGCTGTAATGAGTCAACCAGAATGGATGAAATGGTTGGATAGAGTCCTTTTATTAAAAGTGTCATATCCCATATACAATAAGTTCTGTTAAGGGTTAGACTAGTGTGGGGACTATTATCTGGAATTTTAAAAAATCGGAACATTTTGAGGTATCAAAATCATTATTGGAAAAATATTAACCAAATTTCCCATTCCAAAAAAGATTTTTTTAAACTTAATTTTTCATTGCTTGTACTAGTGATAAAATAATTATTTTTAAGTCAATACTAAAGCTAAAATCTGTAGATAATAACATCAAAATATGATATAAATGTAACATTACAAGCCTATGCTGTATTTTCGTGGACATTGGCAATATTACATACCTAATGTGCTTCAACAAGTCATATCTTTTTTATTTGTGGGTCAATTTTTAAAAGAATTACATTGACAGAAAGAATAGAATAAGCATTCTAATGATGTTAATTTATTTTTCTTTTATGTGGTCAATGTTTTTATGCTCCAAGTTAAAAATGAAAAAAAACGGTAAAATATGACAACAACAAAATGGGGTTGCGTTTGTGCGTACCAAGATGGTCACCAGTGATAACATAAGAAATAATATTGCTTGATATTCAGAAAACTACTTTTTTGCAGAAAATTTAAATGCAACATTCGTTTTCAGCATATCCTAAAACCTAAAAAAATAATCATTTTAAATTTTAAGGTAGAAACAAGGTAAAAAAATTATTGTTTTATTTTTTTGTTTACATAGTTCAATTTTCAGTAAAACAACAGAATAGAAACGACAAAAATTACGTTCAACTGATGAATATATAGTTGTTGCTTATCAGTATTCCTGGCATCCTGGTACTGTGAAAGCTACATCAAGGATTCATGTAGAGTATGATTTATGGTTGCATCTCAGAAAATAGGGGTATATTTTGGGCCAGATAGGATTTACAAAATTGAAAATTGAACTGGTCCCAAAAATGCATAAGTTCTGGTCGACTATGGGAATTTACATCTTTTATAGAAATCCAAAAATCTATATGAAAAATTTTCTTCGATTTACAGGGTGTTTCAAAAGTCTTGGGAACATAAAGATTTTTAATAACTCAAAAACTATTAGGAGTTAAAAAATGAAATTGGTACCGTTGGAAAGGTTAAAGTTTCAAGTTTTGTGGGGAATCTTCAAACTTGCTCAATATGAGCACCATTCGTCACACGGCAGACATCTAGTCGATAGTCCATTTCCTGCCAAACGCGTTCCAGCATCTTGACGTCAATGGTTCCCACAACTGCCGTTATTCGAGCCTTTAGTTCGTCAATATCTCTTGGAAGGGGCGGCACATAGACTTGTTGCTTGACAAAGCCCCAAAGGAAAAAGTCACACTCAGTACCCCATATGCGAGTGCTATGCTTGTTAACTTTGCCATTCAGATAGAAGGTCGCCTCATCGCTAAAAACAAGCCGGTCATCAAAGCCGTTATCTTCCAACTTCTCTTGCATTGCAATGCAAAAGTCACAGCGAAGTGGCTTATCAGTGTCCTTCAACTTTTGGACCAACTTGAGCTTGTAAGGTACCATTTGCAGTCATTTCCTTAAGACACGCCAGACAGTTGCTGGAGCAAGCTGAAGTTCCCTGCTGGCTCTTCTCACTGATTTACGGGGGCTCTGCTGAAAGGCTTCCGGACTTGCTCAACTGCATCTTCTGAAGTTGAAGGGCGACCTGTTCGCTTACTTGGGCACAAACACCCATCTTTCACAAATTTAGCATGCCATCTGACAATGGGTTTCCTTTCAGGGACTTCTTTTTTAAATTTCCTGCGAAATGCACGCTGAACACATGTCCACGATTCAGTCTTTGCAAATTGGAGGACGCAAAACGCCTTGTCTTGTTTAGAGAACGCCATTACTGCACATGGAAAGATAAGACGAAAATCATTAGTATGACCAAAAACTTGATTAAGCAAGCTTTAAAATGACACCAGTTTCATTTTTCTACCTGGAATAGTTCATGAGATATACGCATTTGTAATGTTCCCAAGACTTTTGAAACACCCTGTATTTCTGAGATTAATTCATACCTATTTTTTTTTTCTTTGAGGGGAGTAGTAAATACAGGTCATACCTCAGATTAAGCTCTCCTTTGGTGAGGAAGCAGGAAAAGGTCTGCTCTCAATAAAGCTATATTTACATACCACTAAAATACTTAGTTTTATTCATGAATAGACACCCCACTGATACCATGCGCCAGTTTAAAAAAAAATTGAAATTTGTACATCTTAATTCATGGCTTATGGCAAAGAGATACATCAGATTTGACTACATAATCAGAAAGAGTACAATTTTACATAAGAGCACCAAGTTTCATGAGAATAGCTTGAAAAATAAATAAATGGTGGCGAAATTACCGAATTTCTTTAAATGTAGAGGTTCATAATTAAGCCCACTTTTTCTAAAGAAAAATGTCCACGGAAAACCAATTTTGGCACTTAAAATTCTCATAACTTTTGAACTACTGATGGTATTTGCATAATTCAAACGGCTTTAAGCATCTTTTACATAGCTCTTTTCATGTAAGTTGATAAAATAATTATCTAAAAAGAAAAATCAACTTGTAATGCTAATTTAATTTCTGTAAATAAAAAAACGATACAATGAACTCTTGCATAAATTCGCTAGGTAGCCTTTAAAAGAATGCAGGTGACAACAAAATTCTGAAAAGGTTTGAAAATGAAAATATTTTTATCAGGAAAAATATTGACTATATCAATAATTACATTAAAAGTAAAATATATAAAATGCTTTCTTTTATATGGTAGAATTTTGTGCATTCCTCAGCACTGGCAAACCGTGAGAGAGATACCCAAAAGTATGAAAACAAACAACACCAGAACACATTCTTTGTTGCTAGTGAGTGAAGAAATATGAGACTGATTGATGATGTAGACACAATAGTCGCAGACTACACCTGCAAACTTTCAGACCTCGTTCAAAAGAAAGTAAAATAAAAATGAATATTAGTCTTAGATCCATGGACGTTTCTCCTGTCGCTTTACATGATGTTGCTCCTCATAGTTATGTTCATAGTTATGTTCATAGTTATGTTCATAGTGCCAAAAGAAAATTAGGACAAGTGATTGGATTGTGTGTGTAGCAGATATTAGAATGTGAATTTTTTTGTAAATGCCATTGATTGGGATGCCACAAAGATTTGATTTCAAAAGTAGTTTGTGATTCTTCTAACAAGAAATGCACGATGCATCGTTGTGATGCATGTTCTGGCAGAGAATCATTGCAGAAGTTCTTGGATGAAGACCTGGTGTTGATCCACATGATGGACCTCATTTCAGTCAATAGATTACATTACTTGTACACCAAAATATTTTTTTGCTTGTTGTATGGCATTCACCCTAAGTGGGCTTTTTCCAAAGCAGGAAATATCAAGGAAATATTAAATTCACAGGCACAACACATGAAGAATACAAAGATTTGGTGATCAACAAATTTCACAAAGCACTCGTATCTAACAAAATGTCAAACTAGATAATTTAATAAAAAGGGAACCTTTGTTTGAATGAGATTCTTGTTCTTGAAGACTTAACAGAAAGTTACCAATTTCTAATACAAGACTAAGTTCAATTTTCATTGGCGTAAGGAATACTGTACCCTGTACCGCTTTATTTTCAAGATTCTGATGGAACACTAAAGCATCGTTCATGGTGTTTTTTTTCTGATGACAACACCCATGACACAGTATTTGTTTATTAAACCCAGACAATGACGGTTAACTAAATTCATGCATTACTGCCTCATGTCAACAAAATGAGTAAAGTGATGGTTTTATGGGCCATTATAAAAACTTTATAATTTCATGTCTGCATAAACACGAGTTTAGGTTTTCTTTGCTACAAGCAATGGAAGATCCCCTCATGATAGAATAGGTAGTTAAGTAAAACAGTATATGGCTAAATGGTTGCTTTAACATCCTCTGAATAATCAGATGCTGGATTATAAAGCCATGCAAGAAGTCTGCCTAGAGACGTCTGCAATCAAGTTCTTTGGAAGGAATGAAAAAGGTGAGAAAGTCTCTTGAGGTAAGAGTCATTGTCAACATCGAATATCAGTCATGGACTGTCCAGTGAGGAGGAATCATATACTGACATCCATGACCTTAACTTATTATTAATCCTTAAGTTTGCTGATATTTCACTAATACAGAATGTAACGTGTTTATAATTCTTTCTGGCAGATCAGCATTGTGAATTAAATTAATGCAGAAAAAGGCGATATAACTATCAAGTTCATGCACCTTCATGGACCACGAAAGACATTCTATTGGCTGCAAATTAATGATACATGGCTGGTTCCAATCAAGAAAATTTGCTGTGTTGTCTGCCAAAAACATTCAGGGAAACATACATGTTAACTGACCAAGAGTATGAAAAATCAATCCCTGCATTTCAGTGGCATAAAGAAAATAGTATGCAGATAATGTTGTTGTACGTTGGTTATTGGTGTGAAGTTTGCTTTATTGTAAATATTTAATCAACATTGAGTGAAACAGTCAAGTTTGTGAGTGATTTTTTCAAGTGGTGATTAGAAATAATAAAATCCTTATCTTTTGGTGACTATTTTTGCATCGACAATCTTCCAAAGTTCATTACCAAGTAAAAGAAGTCTTTTAAAACTTTTTTTTTTTTTTTTTTTTTAAATAAAATGAGCAACATCAAATTATTTCAACAATAAAAGTTTAATAAAACAATATAAGTTTTTTTTAATAAAGGCTGTTTAAAAAACACCTGAAGAAATTCATGTTCATACCTTCGTCAGTTAAAAATTCAGTGCATATTTAGAATTACAATTATTTAAAAATACAGAAAAATGTTTATGATGTACATACTAATCACAGAACAAAGATGTCATATTCCAAAAATCATGTGGGTTTGACTAATAATTTACTTCTTTTGTTAGTAAATGAAAATATTTAGTTGTCAAAGGTCAAATAAAGATAGATTTGTCTGTAGAGCCTTGATGATACCGCTTTATCTTTTACTATGTTATTATCTACAGATTTTAATTTTACTATTAATTTTAAATCAGTAATTATTATTTTATCACTAGTACAGACCATGAAAAATTGAGTTGAAAAAAATAAGAATCTCTTATGAAATCAAGAATTAAAGTCAACTTTTTCAGATACTGATTCTGATACCCAAAAAAGTTCTGATTTTTCTGATTCCAAATAATCGTCCCAACACTAGTCTAACCATTGACAGGACAAGTTGTTGTATACGGGATATGGCAGATATATTAACACTCCTAGTAAAGGGGGTCTATCCAACTATGAAAATTTCATCCACCCTGGTTGAGCCATTAGAGCAGAAACTGTTGTCTATAGGAGAGATTTTGTTAAAGAACCAAGTGCTGTCTAATGGAATAAATAAATTGCATTAACGACTATTATATATTTTAATAAGGTATAGATAGGGTTTTTCATTTAAAATTATTTTAGAGTTATTGTAGTCCATTATGATGCATTAATTCAGCTCCGTTGCATATGGTACATATTTTATTACAAAAAAAACAACTAATGCAAGAATAAAAGGCAAAGAAAGATTGTCATATTTAAAGAATTATGGTAAAAGGTTTAAGGGCGCTTTTGGATAATTCGTCACTGGTCTGAGAGAGATTACTCCATTTTACTAAGAGATCCATTCATTGTTTCATGCAAGAATATGGGATGCAAAAACCAACACCAAACATTTAACATTACAAAAACATTAATAACATAAAAGAAGCTGATATTTGGACTTAATGATGAATGCCCCAGAAAAGTCACATCTGATTTATTTTAAGAAAAAATAATTTGTTTTTTAACTATTTTATTTAATGCAACAAAGTTTTAACATCACCAAAAGACATTAATAACAAAGGAAAAAGTGTTGCTAATTGCAGAATATTTGTTGATAATTATGCAGAGAGGTTACTGTGCTGAAATAATAACATTTAGAAACCCATTCTTAACATGGGTAGAGGAGGGTGTTTTGCAACTATTCTTTATTTTCACATAATTTAATAAAATAACGATACCATAAAACTTGAATTTAACTTGAAAATACTATTTATGATAACTTCTCTACATAAGCATCAAACTTATTTTTTTGACTACTTTTTTTATTAAGAAAACAACTTCAAGGAATTGTAAGAATATATCATTCATCGTTCATCAAGTCCGTCTGTTTACAATATCATGTCAACTGAATGATGAATGCCGTGGAAAAGTCACTTCTGATATATGTGTACCAGTTTTGAAATATTCTGTTATGCTGAAAAACAATCAAATGTGTTTGCATAAAAAAGATGCGACAACTTAAAAATGCAGATTGAAGTGTAATATTTATTAAACAAGTCAATGACATTTTAATAAAACAAAGTTTATAACATTTAATAATAAAACCTCTTTGAATGTTTTTTTTTTTTTTAACTTTCCTGGTCAAACTTACAAGAGTGGGGTGGGATAAGCATGGGCCTTTGAATGCTTATTGTGGCTCAGCTTTGGAATTCTGGAGGTTAATCTAACACAGACTTGTTTGGGGTTTGAAATGATTTTCATTGGTTGAAACACATTTCTGTGAAAACTTACTATAAGGTATTAGAATTTATTTTAAGGATGCTTTCAGCTATTTCATTCAAATCTAATATTTAAACACTTCCAGCTATTTCATTAATCATATTCTGAATTAGCAAAAGATAATGGCAAGTTAAAGAATTGTGAAGAATTCATAGTGCTCACACCACAATTCAGGATTTTAACTGGAATTTTATTTACATTTTACTAAAATTAACGGAAAATAAACTCCACTTTGCAACTTCACAGAGTTTAATAGCTAATTCGAGCATATATGAAGCAGGTGAAATACTCAGGTCTTTGATAAAAAAAAAAACACAAAGATGGTTGGCACCAAAGATGCAAACAATGTCAACAATTACCATATGTAAAAGGTCTTTTTTTGAAAACACGCAAGACAGATAATAATACTGTTGTTTTCATGGAGTTTTGACATGAAGCAATGTAGAATTCATGAGGAAATCGGAGTTTTATCACACACAATCATTTACTAGATGAAATTCATTAGCGATACGTGTGAGCAAAACCTGTTGGACAGGCCATTATGCTTTTGAGGGGGATGGGGTTACATGAGGATGGTACCGCTAAAGTGGAGATAGGAGTCTTTTTTTTTTTTTTTTTTTTTCGAGAGGAAATATAATAGGGAAAGAATTAGAAACAGTGCTTGGGTGTTCAAGACAGTGGAGAGAGAGAGAACAAAAGATGTAACATTACAATGGTTGAAAAGAAAGATTGGGAAACATTATTCCCAATAATTCGTCCGTGGATTTTTAACAAGAATAATTTCGGACGAATGGGCAGCTGATGTTGTATTGGAAACCTTTGAGAATGGTATTTATCAGCATGTCACAGTTGTCCACAAGGAAACTTTTGTAGTTTTGTTTTAAAATGTTTACAAATTTAACAAAATTTATGTTTCAAGTATGTTTAAAAGTAATTAAAATTGATATTTTTATGTAGGTTTGTGGTCGCATGCAAAACGATTTATGAAGTGACTTGAGTACAACAGAAGAAATGTTCCATTTGCACCTGATGGAGTTCTTGTGGCAGAGAAGAGCAACTGGACAAATCTTCCCAAGAATAGTGAATTGCATCAGAGAGTAATATTTTTTTTATACAAAATAGAAAACATTGTTAAAATATTATTGCATTTTACATTTTTTTTTTATAAATGATATAAGACTTTGTTAAATTAAATATAGTTGGTTTTTACTAACAAAAAAATATGACAATTCTTTTGCAATTAGCTTTACAATTTTTGTTGTTATTAGTAATGATTTGTTGCATCAAATAAAGTTAAAAAACAAATCATTTTTCCTTACAATTAATTGAAAGTGACTTTTCCAGGGTATTTTTGTAATTAATCAGAAATGACTTTTCCAGAGTATTCATCAAACTCAAATATCAGCTTTTTCATTATTAATAGTTTTGCAGTGGTTTTAGTGTCCCAAATTCTCACATGAAAAAAAAATAACAGATCTCTTATAAAAATGGAGTTACCTCCTGCAAACCAGTGACGAATTACCCAAAAGTGCAGATTTAAGCAGCTATTGTGGTCTTGTAGCCAAAATTGGCATACTCATTGGAACGCAGTGTAATAATACATAATTTTAGTTAAATTCGATCAAAGCATTATTGCGTATGGTACATTTTGACAATGTTCTGCTGAATCATTTTACAATGGATGGTGTTAATAACCCCAAACTTTTGTTAAGAACTACTATGCAGTTAATAAATATCAACAATGATCACTTTATCTATGTTATAAGTCATAATAAGTAAAAACCATTCAAAATTTATTCTCAGTTAAAATTAATGTGAATAACACATGTAGATAATATTGTCATATATTGGGTTTTGTTGTGAAGTTCGTTTTATTGTAAATATCTCATCGCTGTTAGACTGTTTTACCTTTTTACCATTTAACTTTTACTTTCCAAATCTTATTTCAACATCAATTTTGATATAAATTTAGATGGTCTCCCAAACTTCCTCTCACATACCCAATAAAGCATTTTTGAATTCCCAGAAAAAAAAAAAAAAAAAAAACAACCTAATTTTAAACAGATACTGTTAGTAAACAAAAGAACTTTTTACCATTTTTGGTCCAGAGGAACTTCATAGTGTCTGCATGAATGTCCAAAAGAAAAAAATCCGGTACCATTTCAGCAACATTATATTTTTTACTCCTCACATAAAAATTTTTTTTAATCTGATAAAATCACATAGAAGGCTTCATTTCTGAACAAATTTGATGCCATTTTTAAATTCTTTGTGTCAAAAAACTTACCTGAGTAAATTTTCAGGGTTACATCATGTTTCAAACAAAACATTTTCTGGGCGAATTCACTCAGGACTATATAGATAAAGAAGTCTCAGTAAGAATAAAGAACTAACCACCTGCGAAATACATACAGCTAGTACAACATTACAGCAAGCTACCACACTTATATGGCCTCCCTAAGATCCATAGACGGTATTCCATTAAGGCCTATTGTCAGTGCTCGAGGTTCAGCTGATTCCTGATGAATATAACACCCCAATCATTGGCAAATCTCCATATGTCAAGAATTCAGCTCACTTTGTGGAAATAATAAATCGAGCTAGAACAACAGCCATAATCTTTTTATTGTTTTGATCCAAGTGTATATCCATTGATATCTTATATGCTTTTATATAGAGTGATATGGTTCTCGGTTGATTAACTGCATCAGTATATATTCGAGAGTCAAAACAATGAAAAGAAGATGCTGTTGTCATAGCCCTAATAATAAATAATACTCCTATTCATTCCAACCAGATGGTGAGTCTAGATGTAGTGAGCCTGTTCACGAAAGTACCCACTGATAAGACTGACAGTGGTATGAGATAAGCTGACTTCGGATGCCTCACTGAAGGAACATACTTGCATCCCAATTGACAATATAATGGAGATGTTGACCTTCTGTGTAGAAACTACATACTTTGTGATGGGATCTGATATATATCAGCAGGAAGAAGGTTTGGCGATGGGATCACCATTGTCCCCACTACTAGCTAATGCATATATGGAATACTCTGAGGAAATGGCATTAGGATCAACACCACTAAAGCCAACGATGTAGTTGCAATATGTAGATGACACATTCATACTCTGGCCCCATCAGCAAGATATTCAAACATTACTAGACCATTTTTCTTTTTCCATCATAAACTGTATAGTTGAACAGATCAAGTGAACTTGATCCGTCCAAATATACAGTTAATGATGGAAACAGAACATGACAAATTATTCTTCCTAGATGTGCTGATAACCTGCACTGGTTAAGGGTTTATGTCATCTGTATACCAAAAGCCAAAGCAACTTTCACTGGACAGTACCGAAACTTCAACTCCCACCATCTATATAATGTAAAGAAAGGAATCGTCCGTTGCCTACAACATTGAGTAGTAACAGCAGTGCATATGAAGAGGAGATGAACAGTTCAAGAGAAATCCTCCACCAAAACAACTATCCAGAGAGTATGATATCAGCTCCAAGAAATCTGGACCAGCCATAAAAGGGCACCACTCAGAAACTCACAACAGTTTGTATACCATATATTAAGGGCTTGTCTAAAAAACTTAAATGAATATGTAACTAGGTATCCCAAACCAAAATTTTATTTTCATTATATCTAAAAAAAAAAAATTAATGTGGTCATATAGACTTTTGTAAACAATAAAGAAAAGTACCAAATTTATTTTGATAGCTTAATTAGCCATCAAGTTATGATCGTTCAAAGTTTGTTGGAAAGTTGAAAATTTATGGTCCAGAAGCCAAATTTCATAGTATATAACTAAAAATGTAAGCTACTAACAAGTGAAAAATCCTTATAAATGTAATGTCATCTTGTGGTAAATGAAAATTAATACTAATGAAAACAATAATTATTAGTTGAAACCAACCTAAACACTACGCAAAATCTCACTACCAATGGGAAAAAAGTGCAAATATGACACAGAAATGCAACTTTCTGTTCATATTAATTTCATTTCAATAGCTAATGTATTGAATCTTCTTAGTATGATTCATAACACATTAGAGATCAAGATAATTTTTTCTTTTAATTATAAATTGATAAAACCACTCAATTGTGGACCATGTAAAAGCAGTCAAACAAACAATTTGGTAAAAAGGGCAAAAAAAGGGTTAAAAAATGAGTCTATATGTTACTGAAATTGTTGTAAAAATGTAACCATTGGAAGTAGAAGCTTAAAACTTTGCAACTTTACTAATTTTTGGGTGAGGAATTAAAAAAAAATGTTTGCCTTGTTTCTAATAACAAAACTTTTTGCCACAAAAATATTTTTACTTTGGGGAATTTAAACTTGCCAAAAAAGGACCGACAACAGTAAGATTTAGAAATTTGTTATACAAAAAGTCACAAGTCATTTTTTCAAGCATTGAAAAACTTTCAACTAAAAAGATAAGTAAACAAACAAGATATTTTATAGGCAGAGGTCTTACTACAATTCCTTTCCTAATTGATTTTCTCTCAGAAGCTTCTGCTATGGTAGATATCAAGAACACTCCAAATCCTACCATCACTTGAAACTGGCATTACCTCAAAACCCCATCTGTAAACAAATGCTGACTCTACCTGTGCAATGTCATCTGACAAAGGCCATCGAAAAAAATCTTTTCTACGTTTGGTTTGCGATAAAAATGTTATTACAGTGCTGGATGCAGATATAACCTCAATGACTTGGCCAATGTAAAAGTTGGCGTCATAGTAAACAGCAGCCCATGCTCATAACTGAAGATATTCTGAGATGGTTCTTCATCAAAACTGCAGGAGTTATCTGAATGTTCAGCAGATTCACTAAGGGACTTTTTTGTTGCTTTGGAGGTGGAAATGAATCAACTGGATTTCTTCTCAAGTAGTCAGAGAGAGCAGCTTCCAGTTGAACTTTATTTCCACTGGTGTTGATTTTGACACCTAACACAACCTTGAGATATCTCAGTTCAAGTTTATCAAAAACGCCTGATTAGAAGATATAGGTCTCGGGGGGGGGGCACTTCTACAGTTTATCGCCGAAAATGTAGACGTCATTTTTTTTGCTCACCTGTCATTAAAATGTGAGGGAGAAATCAGTATTTTAAACTATGACCGAAGCATGAAATAAATAACAAAAAAATTAAACTAGTTAATGATTTTCCGGTTTCATTTAAATTAATTTTTTGTTGACCCTTTAATGTTGCTTTAATTCAAAAAAATGTTTCATTAAAATTAATAATTTGTTCGGAAACAAAGCAAACTATTTTGTAAAAATCCAATGTTGCTTTCATTATAAAATTGTTTTATTAAAATCATATTTTCTTACAAATTTTTCAATAAATGTTTTTACAATTATATTTTGATAAATTTTTATACAGTTGGTTTTCAAATGGCGCTCACCCAGTTTAGACATCATTTTCTGTTTTTAATAATAAAAACACGTTTCATGAAAAACATCCCCGTTATCGAAACATTTTCAATTAAATAGTTACGGTTATAGGTTCTCTTTCACTTTATTTACTTTTTTTCATGGTTCTTTCCAGAAGTAATTAATATCTAGTTTAATTTTTTTTGTTATTTATTTGTAACTTCGGTCATAGTTTAAAATACTGATTTCTCCCTCGGATTTTAACGACAGGTGCGCGAAAAAAATAGCAATAAACTGTAGAAGTACCGTCTCGGGAATTATTAAATAAACAAAAAAATAAAATGTTTTTTACAGTGAAATTAATTTTTTCATTTACTTGCCACATGCACATAATTATTTTCAGTTATTATTTTTTATGTAATGTAGTGTAATTAAAAAATAATTTAACAAAACTTCAAATTTATCAAAAACGCCCGATAGAACATAAACAAAAAAAGAATCCACATTTTTACGTGAAATTAATTTTTTTTATTTACACATGACTTGTTGCATGTAACTTAGCTATATTTTGTTGATTTTTTTAAAGTGATGTAACTGTACAGTCTAATAAAAAATAATTTAAGAAAATGCTAGATATATCAAAAACGCCCGACAGAACATAAGAGAATTAAATAAGTAAACAAAAAAATGAGGCACATTTTTTAAAATGAAAAAAAAATTTCCGTCACAGTCACACGCAACTAAATGTTTTTTTGGTTTAAAATGTACCCAGTTTAATTTTTAAAAGATAATTTAACAATGCTGAAGTTTATCAAACCGAAAGAAGATAAAACAAAGAACATATGAAAGTTTGAAAGAAAATATAGAAAATAAACAACTGACATTTTTTAAATTGTAAATTTTCATTTCTTTTATTGACACACTACAAATATTTTAAACAATAACTTTCTATAACTTTTAAATAAACAAAAACAAACTCATCTAAGAATGTTGATATATCCATAATGAAACAAGTTGTTTATGTTTTCGCTCGGTTGTGCACAGCGGCTCGGCTCGTTTATGCTGACAGTCGATTTTCATGATGATACTTCTTACTTCAGTCACTTGGGATTAAGTTGTAAATCTCGATGTGTAGGTACACTCACTTTTATTAGTGATGCTCCTTGATTTATGAGCGTAGTAATATGACACCAACAGTTACCAAAGAGGAGATATTTCTCTATAAAACGGTGAGATTTTCGGAATTTTTTCAACTGAATTTCTTTCATATTTCTTTCACTGAAGATTTCAAGTTGGATTTTTTTGTGAAAAACAACTTAAAACCCTTATTTAAGCTCACCATATTGATAAGTGACCTTTTTTCTTTAAAATGGTACTATTTTTTTTATTCCTAGAGACTCACAATATCACGCGCACCAAATTTGAAAAACACCAACATTTTTATTTGTATAAAAAATAAAGTGGCGTTCACCAAAATTGGTGACATAACTTGAAGCAGTCTGGAAAAAAAATTATTAAAGACACAAGAAAAAGGATTATCTATCTATATATCTATAAAAGTGAACGTGTCTGTGTGTCTGTCTGTGTACATTTTCCTTCGCAATAACTGTTAATTTTAAGTCTATAGACTTTGATATACAGTCTATAGAATTTGATATACAGGGTACTGAGATTTGGGAAAATCGATGTGATCGGTTTTCGGCCAGAAATTTAGCTGTTAAGGGGGTCAAAGTTCAGCGATTTGACCTTTGAGAACTCTGCCAAACTCCTCCGACAATTTTGGGTCTAAAGACTTGAAATTTTAGATATAGGTTCCTTGGACATGTATCTAACTTAACTTGATTTGAGCCCAAAACAATGTTAAGGGGTCAAAAAAGGGGTCAAAGTTTATAAAAATTTGACCTCTGCGGTCTCTTCCAAATTACTCAGACAATTTTACATAAAGGGTATTCAGAGATAGGGCAAGCTTTTTCATCGGTTTGGGTTGAAAATTTTTAGTTACCAATATATAAATGTATGTATGTATGTATGTATGTTTGCATGTCTGCCTAAAACTTTTGACAGAGGCGACGGATTTTACCAAGATCAGTATCGTTTTAAAGTTCGACCTTTCATACAACAAATATCGAAAAATTGGCTAAAAACATTAATGTCTCCACCTTCAACTAGGCACTTATCTACAGAGAGGGAGGGGGGCACTTTTTTTCGCCGATATTTTTTAAAGTTATCTTCTCCTTTAGATTGTCTAGCCTTAATTTTAAAAAATGTCGCTTCCAGTTTGGCGGTGATTGTAACAGCATAGACGTCAAGTATTTGCCCCATTCTTTTTCTCCTTCGCGGTACGGGTTCGAGCCTGCCTTCCTACTATCCCCCCCCCTTTTTTTTTTGCTCAACAGACACATCCAAACACCCGAACAACGCCGGGCTGAAATGCTAGTATATCTATAAAAGTGAACGTGCCTGTGTGTCTGTGTACATTTCCCTATGCAATAAACTCTGTCAATTTTTAGTCTACAGACTCGAAATTTGATATACAGGTACTGAGATTTGGGGAAATCTATGTGATCGGTTTTCGGCCAGAAATTTGGCTGTTACAGGGGTCAAAGTTCAACAATTTGACCTTTGAGAACCCTACCAAACTCCAACAATTTTGGGTCTAAAGACTTGAAATTTTAAATATAGGTTCCTTGGACATGGATATTACTTAATTTGAGCCCAAAACAATAAATTTTAAGGGGTCATAATAGGGGTCAAAGTTTAAAAAATTGACCGTTTTTTGCTCAGCATACATCTCCAAACACCCGGGCAACACCGGGCACCCATGATAGTATATCTATAAAGCAAAATGATTAAATATAATTTAAATAAAAACTTTATCAAAATAACCCAAAAAATAAACGAGATATTACAAGTTGAAGTTAAGGGAAATTTAACTTTATTTACCAGTTTTTGCATCCTAAACTAGGCTAGTTTGGGATACCTAATGTAATCCATATGACATAAGGACGGTATTCAGTAAAGATCCAACTCTCCAGAAACAGCTTCTGAGAGTGAAGCCCCTACAGAAATTAATCTTGACTAAGAACTGTGTACATGAGATCCCATGTAAATGTGGAAAACTATACAAAGGTGAGACATGTCGTCCACTAAAAGTACGGTTAGAAGAAGATTGAAAAGCTGTAGTACGTGGAGAGATTGAAAAATCAGGTATAGCTGACTATATCTGGAAGGAAACCATCTACCATTGTAGAATGAAGTAAAATTTATAGACAGAGAAGACGGTGGAGAGTAAGAAGCAGCACATATGCTGGGGAATAACCAATTACCAAGTAGACCTAGTATAGAACTGAATTTAATGATATGGGAACCAAAACAATAGATAATATGGACAAGTAATAACTGTGTGTGTGTGTGTATATATATATATATATATATATATATATATACATACACAGAGAGAGTAATTAATAATCAGTAATAAATAGTGATATTTATAACTAGAAATACAATAGGTTTAAAGCTCCTAACATTCGTACCAGAATTGTCCACGTGGTGCAGTGGTTAGAGTACTTGGGAAAAAATCAATTGTAAAAATGATATTCTTCTGAAGGTTGAAGGTTCAATCCTCAGTGTGGGCAACCGAAAAATACTATTGTGAATTACTTAGGACCTCTTTTCAGTCATGGCTGATGTAACAACTGCATGCTACCCCCACCCTAAAGTAAATAAAGGGCTCTGTTTGAGATTACGTCCAAATTCCTGAGTTTGACAAGATACACAGATGTTACATCAACCGAAACGTTGTGAAAATCACACTCAAACAGTAGTTAAAAGAGATCGTCTTATTCAGCATAGTCGAAAACCTTAAAGTAGTCATCTTAAAGGAAATTGTGTAGATGGAAGAAAAAAAAAAAAAAGAAGAAAAAGTTAATGTCTGAGCAGTGTCGATAGTGAGTCTGGAAAAGAGAAGTAAACCAAAAACAAAAATATAACAAATAAGTGTTTTTGTAGGCAATGTAATTTAGGGTAAATTTGTAGTTTAGCAGCATAAATTATTTGACAGACACAAAAATTATAAAGACTTTATTTTTATATAAACACATTAGACCCAAAGGCTGAAATAAAACCAGAAAGATTTCATTACTATCATTGTTTTCATCATTTTCATGAGACTATATGTACAACATTCAAGGCAGCTGTATTGCTTTAAAATTTGACCTTTCTAAGGTTTGACAGATTCTCCTTTCTAATACCAAATTAAGCCTTTTTTACGCTTTTTCATGGAATTATGTTGAGCATTAAAAAGGCTAAATTTGGCTATAAAAAAGCCAATCTATTTAGAAAGGCCAAATTTTAAAAGCAATATGGTTGCCTCGAATGTCATAAATTTAGTCTACAATGATGAAAAACATCCACAAGGATTTATGAACACTACGAACACACAAAAACTTCACTATATATATTATATATATATATAGACCTTATATACCACCACAACGTAACACAAAACTCTTTTCAAGGTAATAATAGAAATAAGGCCTTTTCAACACAAAGCTAAAAATTCAAGGCCTTTTCAAGCCTGTGCGAACTCTGTATATTATTTCCCTCCTTGCAATACAAATTCTCAATCCTCACAGAGGGATCATTTTAGGATTCTGTCTCTTTATGGACAATTGTTTGAATCTCTCTTGCAGTTTTTAAAATTCATTTTCATGAACCCGGCTGTTTCAATGATTACTGGAATGATGGAGATCTTCCTAATGTCCCAATTCCTTTTCATATCGTGCATAAGATGTTCGTATTTAGTTATCTTCTCAGCATTGTTTCACATTATTAGGGACTTCAACTAGGGTTACTAATTCCCCTCCCTCTCATCCCATATAATGCCAATTTTAACAGATCCTTTTTCTAAGTAGCCATAGGAATTGCATAGTCATAGTGAATGTTGTACAAATTATTTCCAACAGTTCTTTCTGATACGTTCACCAGGAATCAGTGCCACACTAGATATTCAATTTATTTTTTTCTTTTACAAATTATCAGCTACAATGCTTATATAATCATTTAAGGATGCCATCACTTGTGAAAAAGTGTCCCTTTTTAATGTCATAATTGACAGCTCAGTAAATGCGTCCTATCCAAATGAAAATTCAAAAGAGGATGAGAACTGGCTTTCCGTCTTCATCCTCAGTAAAACTGGTGATTCAACAAATCTCTTTAACCAATCAAATGGAGTTATTTTAGAAGATAAAGAAAGAAATTTATGATGAACATAAATAAGAAAACCAATTACTATGGACACTTTTTTAAATTGTGTTTTATTTCTAAGATGAAACCATATTCTACTAGAAAATTTATGAATAAATTTTAAACTAAAGTTTAATAATTTAATTATATTAAAATTTTATGAAGGAAAAAGGTTTTGTTCAATTGTACTATAAATACGAAATGTCACACTGATTTCACTTGAGATTTTTTTCAAATCTGGGATAAAATTGATTCTTGGCGTAGAAATGGCACGTTAAAATTTCATGTATAAAAAACATGGTGTAGAAATGGCACTTTAAAACTTCATGTATAAAAAACATGGTGTAGAAATGGCACGTTAAAATTTCATGTATAAAAAACATGGTGTAGAAATGGCACGTTAAAACTTCATGTATAAAAAACATGGTGTAGAAATGGCACTTTAAAACTTCATGTATAAAAAACATAAATCTTATTCCAATGGAGGCAATTTGTTAGCAATATTAAATATCATTTAACCTCTTCATTTTGTTTTTAAATTTGTTCCTTTTTATAAAAGTAATGTTCAAAATTTCATTTGAGATTGGCCTTTTATTCTTCTATAATTTTGCCTGTTCATATTTGACTTTTAATTGAAATATTCTAGTGTTCACATCAATTTAAAAAAATAACTTCAAATTGAGGAAGCAAAAAGAAAATCTGCACAATGGAAAATTGTTGTTTTAATGTAACTTTAGGACATTAACGTAACACAAATATAACAGGAACACAATGAACTAGTTAATATTTAGTAGCATAGCCCTTCTGCAATTTGACAGCCTGCAATCTTTTGGGAATTCCTTGAATTAGACTGCAGCAATACTCTGAGGGAAAGGGCATCTTACTTTTCTTTAATTTTTATCCAAAGTTCTTCCAAATTTGAAATTTTATCATTGCGCAGATGTTGCTTAATGTAATGCCATACGTTTTCGATAGGATTGAGGTCTGGAGATTGTGCAGGCCAATCCAAACACGAAATATCCTGCTCTTCCAGGCACCTCTTGACATTGCTAGCTGTGTGAATGCGAGCATTATACTGTATGAAGATGAAATTATCACCCAAATTTCAACCAAAGTAAATAGAAAATGCTCAGTCAACATATTAATGTACTTGGTTGAATTAATTCAATCTTGCAAGCGAACTATAGGCCCTGGACCATTGGTACTAATAATGCTCCACACCAAAACTGAACCTCCACCACCTTGCAGCGTTGAAACTGTGCACCTAAGATTAAATTCTTCGTCTTTCCTCCGACGCATATACTGCCTACCATCATTGCCTAGCCTATTAAACTTGCTTTCTTCGCTAAAAAGCACTTTTGACCAATATGAAGAGTCATGATCTTCATTGCATCTGACAAAGTCCAGACGGCGCTTTCTGTTCTTTACAGAAATCATTGGCTTGCGTCTTGCAACATATCCTCGCAAATTAAATTCCTTTAATCTGTTCTTGACAGTAGAAAGAGAGCACTTTTTAACAAGATTGCACTGTTGTTGGATTTGGGGAGCCATTTCAAATCCGTTTCTTAGGCCGCGGATCTTGATAGCATTGTCTTCCCTGTTAGAAGTAACTTTAGTACGACCAGATTTAGGGGCATCACAAACACTGCCTGTGTTTTGGTGCTTTTGCACAGTCTTTCGTACTGTTTTCTCATCACATTTCAATCTGCTACTGATTTCTCGATTGGATAAATCAGAAAGGTGAGATTAATGAGCTCCTGACGATCACTAAGAGAAAGTCGTAGCATATGGACTAAATGTTACGTTGTATAACATGGAACAACAACAATTATGATTAGAGATGCTTTGCTGCCTGTTGGTGGATATTTTAAACTGATTAAGAGGCGATAATTTAAGCTGGTTTTAAGTGAATTTGTTGCTGCGGACTTTCTTTTTGCCTCCTCAATTTGAAGTTATTTTTCTTAAATTGACGTGAACACTAGAATATTTCAATTAAAAGTCAAATATGAACAGGTAACATTATAGAGGAATAAAAGGTGAATCAAATGAAGTATATGTTGTTTAAACAGTTACATTAAATTCAGTTTAAATTTGCAGTTTTGGAAAAAATTACAAGTGCTGACTTTCTTTTTGCCAGCACTGCATTTTGTGTGCAATAATATTTTAAAACTATAAATATTTTTGATGCAAGAAATAAAAAATGAAAGACATAGTTATTGGCAATTAAAGTACTATAATAAATTTAGATTCTCCAAATTTTAAAAAATATATTAGTATTTCATGATGCTTTTTACAGATAAGATTGGCTCTGTAAAATCTAGTAATGAGTTATAACAGCTGAAATGAAATGATATCAATTAAAAAAAAATGTTTCAGTGAGAGAAACCCCTGTTCCAACAGTCATAGCATCAGAGAAATTATCTCTGTAAAATATTCAATTTTTATTATAAAGGAAATTTAAATTCATAAAAGGCAATTATCTCTGTAAAATATTCAATTTTTATTATAAAAGGAAATTTAAATTCATAAAAGGCAATTATCTCTCTAAAATATTCAATTTTTATTATAAAGGAAATTTAAATTCATAAAAGGCAATTATCTCTCTAAAATATTCAATTTTTATTATAAAGGAAATTTAAATTCATAAAAGGCAATTATCTCTCTAAAATATTCAATTTTTATTATAAAGGAAATTTAAATTCATAAAAGGCAATTATCTCTCTAAAATATTCAATTTTTATTATAAAGGAAATTTAAATTCATAAAAGGCAATTATCTCTCTAAAATATTCAATTTTTATTATAAAGGAAATTTAAATTCATAAAAGGCAATTATCTCTCTAAAATATTCAATTTTTATTATAAAGGAAATTTAAATTCATAAAAGGCAATTATCTCTCTAAAATATTCAATTTTTATTATAAAGGAAATTTAAATTCATAAAAGGCAATTATCTCTCTAAAATATTCAATTTTTATTATAAAGGAAATTTAAATTCATAAAAGGCAATTATCTCTCTAAAATATTCAATTTTTATTATAAAGGAAATTTAAATTCATAAAAGGCAATTATCTCTCTAAAATATTCAATTTTTATTATAAAGGAAATTTAAATTCATAAAAGGCAATTATCTCTCTAAAATATTCAATTTTTATTATAAAGGAAATTTAAATTCATAAAAGGCAATTATCTCTCTAAAATATTCAATTTTTATTATAAAGGAAATTTAAATTCATAAAAGGCAATTATCTCTCTAAAATATTCAATTTTTATTATAAAGGAAATTTAAATTCATAAAAGGCAATTATCTCTCTAAAATATTCAATTTTTATTATAAAGGAAATTTAAATTCATAAAAGGCAATTATCTCTCTAAAATATTCAATTTTTATTATAAAGGAAATTTAAATTCATAAAAGGCAATTATCTCTCTAAAATATTCAATTTTTATTATAAAGGAAATTTAAATTCATAAAAGGCAATTATCTCTCTAAAATATTCAATTTTTATTATAAAGGAAATTTAAATTCATAAAAGGCAATTATCTCTCTAAAATATTCAATTTTTATTATAAAGGAAATTTAAATTCATAAAAGGCAATTATCTCTCTAAAATATTCTATTTTTATTATAAAGGAAATTTAAATTCATAAAAGGCAATTATCTCTCTAAAATATTCAATTTTTATTATAAAGGACATTTAAATTCATAAAAGGCAATTATCTCTCTAAAATATTCAATTTTTATTATAAAGGAAATTTAAATTCATAAAAGGCAATTATCTCTCTAAAATATTCTATTTTTATTATAAAGGAAATTTAAATTCATAAAAGGCAATTATCTCTCTAAAATATTCAATTTTTATTATAAAGGAAATTTAAATTCATAAAAGGCAATTATCTCTCTAAAATATTCAATTTTTATTATAAAGGAAATTTAAATTCATAAAAGGCAATTATCTCTCTAAAATATTCAATTTTTATTATAAAGGAAATTTAAATTCATAAAAGGCAATTATCTCTCTAAAATATTCAATTTTTATTATAAAGGAAATTTAAATTCATAAAAGGCAATTATCTCTCTAAAATATTCAATTTTTATTATAAAGGAAATTTAAATTCATAAAAGGCAATGCAATGAAGAGGTATAAAACTGACACAAACTGAAGCATAAAAAGATATAACAATGGAATAAGCTATGCATATTCATCTTTTATTGATAACTCATGTTACAAAAAAAAAAAGATATTAGCAGTTTACCATTTTCTATTTTGAAATGGCAGATTTTAATTGAAAGTAAGGGAGATAAGTCAGTTTGGATGTAACCTAACACTCTTCAACAGTAACAAATTTGACAAATCTCTACAATTTGAGAAATTTTATGGTGCTTCACCACTATTGGAACGAAATTTTGGAAATCGTAAAACTAAATTTCACATGAAAACAATTGTATCTACGTATTCCTCGTATTTTAAGATGATTATATCCAAAAATTACGAAAATCGATAAGGTAGAAAATTATTTAATAAAATAAAGAATAGAATTTTATGAAAACGATCATAAGACACCGGAGAGTTCAAAAGGAAGGTAATTGTTCATTTTGATTTACACAAGATGGTGGCAATTTTTCACCTGATAACACGATTAAAGTTGTTTTCTTTAATAATTGTCATATTCAGGTAATTCAAACTGCATAATTTGGAAGCTACCATTGTAACTTATTAGAATTGACAAAAAAATCAGTTGAACCATTATTCTTATCTGAAAACTCCATTTATCGACTACAAAATCTTGTTTCAATAGTGTAGAAGCATCAATTTTATTCATTCTTGTAATTATTTTTCTACTCAATCTTTTGAAATTTTCACTAATTTCGAGATAAGTACATACTCATGTTTTTACCAAGATACATTTTATTGAAATCCCGTTATTCTGAAAAACAAATTTATTAACATTTTTCGTATTGTTTTTTAAATTAAACTTTAATAAATTAAATTATAATAAATTAATAATAAATGAATGAATATTTAATAAATGTTAATAAATTAATTAACAAGTAAAAACAGAATATTTGATTGGTACAAAATTTCTGCACTGAAAAATGTTAGATCATATTATTTTAACCAGTGTAAATGGGAAAAATGACTCCCCCTCTGAACTGACCATATGCTGTTAGGGGGCAATCTAAAGTTCGAACCAAAAATTAAAAAAAAAAAAAAAACTAATTCAAATTACAATTCTTCACTAAAATATACAGACAAAAGAGTTTCATAAATAAATTATTACAAAACAAAACAAATTTTTTTTTCAACAAACCATTAAAAAATATCCTTAGGCAAAAGTGCATTTTAGGTGTGTAAATTAAAATTGGTGGCATGCAAAGCTAATGGTCGTTGAAATTGACGAATCGCACAGAAAATATCACAGGGGACAGTGGAGAGAAAACTATTAGGTCTCTGGAGGTATGGAATATACAGGGAAGTGCTTTCTTATTTAATAAGTTATTGTGGTATCTGACTGCGAGGCAGCTACATTGGAACCACTCATTTGCCATATTCTACCTGGTTCTCATATAATATCCGATGCACATACAAACATTGACCAGACTGAAGGTGGAATCTACATTCAGTCACATCACTTTGTGAACCCCGACAATCCACACCAAAAATGTGGATGCATGCTAAACGAAAAGTGCTCAGACAGTTTGGCACATCCCGACACCTTTACCCATCCTATCTTCATTTTTCACAACAGGTTTCATAACAAGGACTTGTTTGATATGCTAAGGATTATAGCTGGCAATTATCCCCTCTAATACTGTGTTATTGTTGCACACTTTGTCTAATAATATGAAGTACGAAATAAAGTAATAACTTTTTATGGTTTTATTTAATTCTCTTAATTTACACACCTAAAATACAATTTTACCATACTTTTAAAAAATATATTACGTTTGTATATTAAAAGAATCATTTTTCAACGAACAATTGTGCTTCTATACAATACGAACAAAGCTAAACCAATTTTTGTCAAACTAAACTAAAACTTATTTTAGGGCGAGTTAGGTTTCAAGGTAAAAACAGCTTGGTTCATATTGTGTAAAAGTGCAATGATATCCAACACATTGTAGCCTCAGTCGCAAAGGAGACAAAGAATAGAAAAATGTGTTTTTCTTTGAACAACAACATTTATTTCTTTGTTACAGCTATGATGTTTCTCACACGATAGTCTTCTCAAACGTGCTCTCGAACACCATCCATGCCTCTAACATGATCATCTTTTTATAGTCTTCTTTTTCCTCACTGTGACATTATTTCAGTCATGACTATTTGCATATAGCTGTCCATGCTATGTTACAAAAGTATCAATAACTACTTAGGAAAAACCTTAAAAGAAAAAAATGCTTAATGTACCTATTTACTATGCCTCCCCACGGGACAGAGTTAGATACCAGGGTCGTTTTTTAACGTGGAGAAAAGGTACAAAAATAAAAATTGTCTCAGTCGTGAAGGATTTCTCCTCCACCGAAAGAGAACAAGAAATAGAAGTGCAGCATCTGAAGAACAGATACTACACTTTGATCTTGTCCCGAAGGCAAAATGCTTAATGTAAGAGACAAAGTCATATTGCCCGTTTTAAATCACTTTTACAACAAATCAATAACAGCCCATGTTAATTTGAAAGGAGGGATTACTTTCCATTTACAATGGCTAAAATAATATCACATGATTTGGTAAGACAAGAATTTGGTGCTGATCAAATACGCCAATACTCCATCGTGTAGCCTATTCCTTTTTAATAAAATACAACAAAGTAAATAATGTCGGGGGGGGGGGTAGTGGTAGTTAGAGTGGAATTTGGTTTGCATTTTGGTTGTTATCAAGTTCACTGCTGAAAATAAACCACAAACAGCGATTTTAGAGCTTTAATGTACACTTATTGCAAAACATTTTGCAAAGTTAGTAACAACTTTAACAAAAGGTTGAAGTACTTGTAGGATAACGATATAACAGGACCTCGAAAAAATGCTTCAAGCTACATGGCAAATTTAAATTTATAAACCCAACTCTCTAGAAAAAGAACATTAAAACAATACTATGCAAAAGAAAAATAATAAAAATTTGTTTTATTAAAGTAAGTTATAACTCAAATAGTTTAGTTTTATTAAATACATTTTTCTATTACTTTAAAAGGAAACAAAGGGGGACAATTTATGTAATGTGTTGACAACTGCATAATTCTTGCATCAGATTATTTTATTCAAATTAGCCATCAAAATTAGGCAGTACTTTATACTCTGAAGAGCGTTTAACCAATCACAATAAAGGATTTGTCCCACGTAATTAAAATTAACCAATAAAGGTAAACTATTTGGAGAATCGTCTGCTATGAATCTATATAATGAGAAAACTCAAATGACCTTGTAACGGGTGTTGTAACTCAACATCCGGTTTACGACTTCTGGTTGCGAATGCGTACATAAACCCATAACAGTGTAAACAAATAAACACAAATCGCTGGACCGGTTTCATTCAAACAAAGAAAAGCGAATATCTTAAATTTATTGAATAAAAAACTTCAAGCTATAGAAAACAAACGCAAAACGTGATTACAAATAATATGTATAATCATCGACATGTTTCATATATACGATATTATACTAAATAATCAACGCGACAATAAACATTGTTTTACTGTGTACGTTTTCAGCATCCCAAATTTTTTTTCGCGTTTAAATCATCCAAATAAATAATTGTTAATACTTTCTGCTTTTTTATTTTACATCGTTCATTTCTGTATTACGTTAAAGTTATTTTAACACAATTTTCTTACAAATAAATCTACTTTAACCCGTTAACAATGATAAGAGCATTTTACAACAGCGATTTACCCACCGCCTTCCTTCTTTTAATTTATTCTCCATTTTTTAATACACCTTTCTTAAAAAACATCTATACATTTTCTTCTACACTACCAACATAAATAATCCCGAAAATGTTTTTTTTTTAATTGCGTTACAAATAAAACGTATTGTTTTACTGTGTACGTTTTCAGCATCCCAATTTTTTTTTTTTTTTTTTTTTGCGTTTAAATTAAAAGATATATAAAAATTTGAATTTAACTTTACATATTATGGTATCTGTTCGGTGCACATTTACCTATAAGTATGGCAAACCACTTATAATTCAATGGCTGTAAGTTTTTTTCAAAAATAAACAATTATAAACAGAACGACTCCGAAATCTATCTATATTCTTTTTCATTTTAATATACTGTCATAGAAATGTTTCTGTTATGTCACAAAAAAGTATTTTCTTTACATCACAAGTGTCACGATCATACATTAATTCCATACCAAAATAACATACTGACCCAACGGGTCACCGGTAGTCTAGTATTAAATAAAACCCATGCCATGTTTTTTATGACTGCTGAAAATGTTAACGTTTTTACGATTTGGATCTGTTTTTATTTATTTATTTTTTTTTTTACTTTTTTAAAAATAGAATTAACGTTAATATTTATTACTTGTTCTGATACTGCACGTTATTTTTTTTGTCCTCAGTATTAAAGGGGAAATCCTATAATGCAATTTCTTTTTGGTGCATTTATTTTTGTGCCAAACTATAGGGCCCATTCTTGGAGCAATGGAATTTCCCTCACATTAAAAACCATTAATTTTATTTTGAACTTTCAAAAAAAAAAAAAAAATAAATAAATAAATAAATAAATAAAATAAATTGAAAAAAAAAAAAATCAATAAAGAACATATAAAATCGGCAAATATTTAAACCATGGACAGAGTAAGGCACAAAGTCAATTTTTAATGTGGAGAAAATCCATCGCTCTAAAAATGGAGACTCTAGATTGGAACAAAAATAAAAATTTACACATTTCAAATGTTTTTTGTTTCTTTTCAGATAACATGGTGCAATACTAAAAAGTAGTATTTATTCCTCAGCTAACAATACTTAAAAATACAACCTAAAACCATTTTTGGTTGAACATATTTTTCTTAACCGCATTCTATTTAGGCCATTGATCTCAACATTTGACCTAAAAAAAGTAACAACTATAAAAAGTAAAGTATTACGTGCACTACAAAACACATGGCACCGTTTCACTTGATTCAGTGTGAAAACAATAGAAAAGAACACCTAATACAGTCATTCACGTTCATTGACAACGTCACACACTGAAAAAGGTTATTATGAGCACCATCGTCATGACTGTGACAAAAAAAGTGATTTGTGTGATATTTTGCAAAGCTGGACTCTATTGTTACTTTTTCGTAGGTGTACCACGACTTTTGGGCCAACCTGCCTACCCAATATTAAATGTAATAAAATAAATATTGTCAAAAAGTCAGGCACAGATTTTTATCCAGAGATTAAACCATTCCTGTAATAACCCGGTTCTTGTTGATTTTGTGGTGGAAGTAAAGTTTTGTCCATACTCCCAGGCTTTGCCTTCTCTCTTTGAGGAGGGGTTAGTTTAATCACTAATCGCCTGAGGCGCCCTCACCGGGGAATGCCGACAGGGCGGCCCCTGCACTTTTTGCAGATAGAGTGCCCTTGCTCGAGGGCACCGACTTCTCAATCCCTCTTTCTTACCCTAGTGTCTAAGTTCTTGCGGTGAGAGAGAACTAAATACCTACCAACGTCACACTCAGCCCAGATCACCAAGGTAGCCTTAGCCTGGTCCGCTGTAATTAGTTGGGAAAACATGTCATATTGTGCTTACAAGATGTGTTTTTCATGTTATGTACTCTGTCAGTGAATGAGAAATCTTTCTAGACCGAGCCAAATTTCATTTTATTTCAATCCAGTGACAAGTTTTCGTCATAGTCAGAAATGGTGATTGAAAGTAAGAGAAAGAAAATGAAGAATAACCCCCTCCCCGCAGAGTAAGATGAAACCGTTAAGTAAATGAAAAAAACTCTTCCACTCCAAATAAGAGGAAGCAGATGAAATGCAAACAGCTATGTAGATTTTAATATGCAACATTTTTTTTCTCTAACAAAAATGCAGTAATAAAGTGTTTGCAGTTGTAATATTGAACTGTTCATAATTGTGTTTTAATGAACGTATGATTCAATATGTAAGCCAAAGTAAATAATGTGAATGCCAGCACAAAAAAAAAAAAAAAAAAAAAACTAAGCACTTAATTTGTTGCAATAACAAATTACCACATGTGGTAACTGCATAACTTAATAAATTAGAGTTGTCTTATAAGAATCTATATATAAAAAAAAAAAATTGAAATTGAAAAAATTAGTATTTGAATATTGCCTATTAGCTGAAAGTTGGTGAGTGGTAGGTGTTCATTTAATCTGAAAGCAGCTACCCAAAACGTAGAATCGTCAAACAGCCAAAACCAAAAAATAGAAATACCACAATTATGGAATCTAACAATCTAGTAACATTTTTCCCTCATTACGAGTTGGTGCTACGTGATGGCATGTTAGTAGACATTTTATAGTGAGGAAATATGGTTGCTACATAATTTAAAAGATGATTTAGGGAGAGGCAGTAATCTCAGTATAATTATATAATAATTTTTGTTAAAAATAAAAATGTAGAAATATTTTCTTGAAACATGCTGTAGGAAGCGGTGTTGATGTTCAGTGATTTTCATATAATTACCGAATTTAGATGGGAAAAGCAAATACATATGAAAAACAAAAACTATTAATTTCAAGTTGGAAAATTCCTTTGCTTGTAATTAGTGTTGGGACGATTCCTAATTTTTTATACGATTCCGATTCCGATTCCAGGAAAATATTGAGTAACGATTCCGATACCAAGTACGATTCCGATTCCGATTCCTAGGGAATTATTGTTTTGAAATATACCAAGTCATTTTATACTTATGGTCGGTAGTTCCCAAATATGTTCCCTAACTTTGGAAGAGATATTTTATGTCTACACCAGTACACCGTCGTGTTTTGGTTTAAATAAAATTATTACATAATAAACTAAACGGAAAACTTAGCAAAATTTATTTTAGAGAAAATTTATTTTACTTAATTGGAATACAGAAAAAAAACTCAAAGAAAATAGAATTTATCCTTCAGAGAAAAAACAAATAAAATAGAATTTATATAACAGAACAAAAACAAGAAAATTAGAAAATAAATACACACGATTCATTATTTTGGTCCTCATAATTAACAGATTTAATGAATTAAATAAAAAAAATATAGCGGAAGAGAAAGAAAATATATACTAATTAAATATAAAAAAGATAAATATTTAATTTAATAATTTATAAATGAACGTGCGTAATGAAAAAAAAAACAATATACCATGTGACATGGCGCCGTAGATACAAAATAACCTTTCCAAAGTTAACGACCATATATGAGAAATACCATTAATCGAAAGTTTGTGTTTTATACCAAAAAGGTAGGTATAGCGAAAAGTTACAATTAAAGGAATTTCAAAAACGATTTTTTGTTTGGCTATTGATAGTTGTATTTGTGACGGCAGTTCTTCAGACCTCCATAATTCACAAGGAGTAGTTAACACCTATTATTTTTTCTTACTTTTTCATTGCTTTTACACATTGTTTCTAACGTGAAGAATAAGTTTAGCCAAACTAATTTTGAAATAGGGTATATCAAAGGAACACATATAAAAATGATACCACTATAAAAAACAAATGAAATACTAGATAAAATTGAGCAAACATAATTACCAAAATTACAGAAAAAGATTTTTTAAAAAATGGTGAAGTTTGTTGAGTGAAATGAATTATTGAAAGAAAATTAATTGAACGAATAGAAATGTTAAATAAAAAAATGTCACATTTTAATATTTTTTTAATAATTAAATTCTCAGGGTTGTCGAAATTAAAAATTAAGTGATTTTTTTTATTAGACTTCTTTCGAAGCTTGTTACCTTGAAAAATACATTTAAAACCCTGTTTTTTTTAAATAAATTGAAAAATAAACGCAATTAAAAAAATTTAATTGATAATTGAAACTTTAAAAACATATTAAACATTGAAAAATTACTTATCTCACAAATTAACGTCCAATAAATTAGATCCAGTCTTCATACAAGAATTCGGTTATAATAAATATATCTTTCCCAAACTTAAAAATTAAATCTTTTTTTTTTTTTTTCTTTGGAGAGAGAGAGAGTGTTTTAAAATCGCCGGGGAGTGCCGCCTAAAATTTTAAAGAAGTAAATTTTAGGAGTTTAGTGCCTTTCAAAGACGGTTATCATAATTTATTATCATCATTTAATTTCCTTTTTTTCCTCCCCCCGACACCTTTCCACGTGGTTCAGTAGTTAACCAGTGCTCCTGTTGCTGTCAGTCAGCTATCTTTACCTAAGTTTTAATTTCTAGTTAAAAGAATTTTTCATGAATAGAATCAGCATTTTAAAAAATTATTTTTTTAGTTGTATATATTGTATTTACTCTTTGAAGTTAAGGAGGGTTAAAAAAATTGGTGACACCTAGATGGTGACGTAGGCAAAAAAAAAAAAAGACACTGCGATTTCGACCCTCACTAATAAAACTGCTCTGAGTGACTAGTTGGTAATTTTTTGTTCCTTTTCTTTTTTATTTTGCTCCTCCAATTTATTTGGATGCATCATAGTTAAATGTTTTAACATGTTGGTTGTGGTCATGTAAGATGGTTTTATTCCTCGCGATATTTTAATTTGACAGACTTTGCAAATGGCTTTCAACTCATCATCTTCAAAAAGTTTCCATGGAAGACTTTTTTTGGACTTTGGCGTTGTGCGTTCTATCCCAACCATTATCAATGGACCAGAGGTCATCTCGTCAGCGTCAGACAGGGCCAAACTATTTGCAAAGAACTTTGCAGCTAATTTTACCCTATGCGACGAAGGCCATCAACTCCCCATATTTTCTCCTACAACACAGAACAAGCTAGGTAACATACAAATATCCATGCATGAGGTCGCCAAGCTAATCAAGAACCTAGATTCTAGTAAGGCAACTGGCCCTGATGGCATCCCAATTATAGTGTTAAAAAAGCTTCAACCAGAACTTGTTCCCATACTTACGAAACTATTTAAGCGCTGCCTTAAGGAGAAGTGCTTTCCGACCCCCTGGAAGACCTCATCAGTTTTCCCTGTATTTAAGAATTCAGTTGATAAGTCCTCTCCCTCTCAGTAAAGACCAATAAGTCTCCTGTGTGTTATGAGTAAGTTGCTGGAATCAATATTAAATAGAGAAATAGTCAACCACCTCAGCAGGAATAACCTTCTTAGTGACACACAATATGGTTTCCGCTCTGCAAGATCTACCGCAGATGTGCTGACGGTTATATCCCACAGGATTAGTGAATCTCTTGACAAAGGCTTCCTTTCTAGGGCAATTGCTCTTGACATATCAAAGGCCTTCGACAAGGTATGGCATAAGGGTCTACTTCCAAAGATTTCCAGCTACGGTATAACTGGAAATGTTTTCTCAATCATTAAATCATTTCTCTCCGATAGGCTCATAAGAGTAGTGGTAGATGGACAAAAATCGGAGGCCTGCAATATAAATGCTGGAGTCCCTCAGGGGTCAATCCTGGGCCCAACTCTCTTCCTCATCTACATCAATGACCTCCCTAAACACATACTTAAATCATTCGTCGACATCTATGCTCATGACATGACCATCTACGGCAACACATCAAAGGCTGTAAATGACAAAGTTCTCTCGGATTCTCTCTCCTCTGATCTCGAGCGCATGGTTCAGTGGGGGAAGATGTGGCTGGTTACCTTTAATGCATCCAAAACCAAACTCCTATCCTTACATCATCAACGCTCTGATCCCCAGCTGGCATCAATTGTGATGGATGGCTCTCGTCTGGGTGAGGCCCCGTGTTTTAACAAACTTCTGGGTTTGACCTTTACTCCTGATCTGAAATGGAACACATACATCAAGTCTGTTGCCAAGGTCGCTGGAAAGATGGTGGGATCCTTCTACCGCTCCAGAAGATATCTCACTACTGATGCAATTCTCTATCTATATAAAAGCCAAGTATGTCCAAGGATGGAATACTGTTGCCATATCTGGGCAGGAGCTGCCAAAAACAGCCTATCCTGCCTTAACAGAGTAAAAAATAGTCTTCGTGGTTTAGTGGGGGATGCTCTTTTCTCTACCCTGCAACCTCTCTCCCACAGAAGAGACGTTTCAAGCCTATCCTTGTTTTATCATTATTTTCATGGCAGGTGCTCGTCTGAACTCCAATCCCTGGTCCCCCCTCGCCAATCTTTCACGAAAAACACCCGTCTAGCTGAATCCACTGTGAAAAATTTCCCCCACTCTATATCTGTGCCTAAATCAAAACGTGGATTCCATGAACAAAGCTTCTTTCTTAGAACTGCACGCCTGTGGAACTCTGTTCCGTCTGCCTGCTTCCCCCCGGACAACAACTTGGATGTCTTCAAGTCCAATGTTAACAAATTCCTAATGAACCGCTCCCTAATAAAACACTTCATCAAATCTCCACACTAACGTAATGTACTTGCAATAACCCTTATCCCTGAGTGGCTTCCGGGCCTTGATAAGTGGTGATCACTGTGTAAAAAAAAAAAAAAAAAAAAAATCCGCTAAAAAAGACAAAAAGAAAAAAATATAAAGGGATGGGGCGGTAAATTGTACCAACCGGTAGTTAACAAAAAAAAACTTATAGAATTTAATTTTTGAAACCAATGTATAAAAGTTTACATAATGAAATGCAAATATGCATTTTCTTTTGAATTTTTTTTTTTTTGGTTGACTGTGTTCAATTCACACATGGTTGATGCGGTTCAATATTGCTAAACTATAAGTCTTAAGTAAAATTCTATTTATAAATACTTTTTAAAATGAAATTATTTAATTAATCGTAAATATTATTTAGACATAAAAATTAATTGATTACAAAACCTTTTAAAAATATATATATTAATTTCTTTTTCGTTCGGCAAAAAAACTGCGCAAAACACTTTTAATTTTCAATTTAAAATTCTAGAAAAAAAGATTATATTGTTCTGCTTTTAATATAATCAAATTCAGGGTTTTACCTTTCTGGAGAAAAAAATTTAAAAAATGGATTTTATTTCAATGAAATTAAAAAAAAAAAAAACTTGACTGAATTGAATTAATTACCCTTGAATTAACGAAGGGGCTATTTAATAACTTTAGGTTTGGAAGAGATAGGTATGGGGTCGATTTTTTGGAAACATCAAAAGAAGCCGACAACTGTCAAAACTTTGCGAAATAATACAACGTGATCAATTTCATTTTAGAGATATTTCTTTCAAAAGCCCTCTTTTAAAAAAAGAAAAAAAAGTACATTGTTCTATTAAACCGTTTACTGTTTAAATAATTTGACTTTGCTCGTTTTATTTTAAGAAAATATAAGTTGAAAAAGCATTTTCATTCAGTATTAGAAGATTTGTCAGTAAAAAAAAACAATCGCCAAAAAGATAAGCGGTTTTTTTTTATTTTTACTCGCAATGTAGACCCCTGCATACTTCTTTTCAAGTTAACTCTTTTGTAGTTTTGATTACAATAGATCTGAATGAATGAATCTTGTAAGGGAGGGGGCACTAAGCATTGCCCTGTTAATAATGAATTTCTTTGGTTTCTTTTTATAACATGCTACATTTCTCTCTTGCGGTTAGAAATATAAGGAATTTTTTTTCTTTTTTTCAACATCAGACTAAAAGAATCGTAATGAAGGAATCGGAAAATTAAGGTATTTTTAACCATGCGATTCCGATTCCGATACCTCCCAAAATACACGATTCTTACGATTAACGATTCCGATTAATCATCCCACCACTACTTGTAATGTAATTTCATAATTTTATAATTGAATGTAATTATGAATATAATTCATAATTGAATGTAATTTCATAATTTTAATTTGTCTAATATTAATGCTTTAACAATAATATCCAGTATCCATTTATGATAAGATCTAATTTAAAATATTTAAATTGTTCAATAAAAGTGCGTATGTGTGTGTACATTTCCCTAACTGTCAATTTTCAGCCTACAGATTCGAGATTTGACATAGGGGGTATTGAGATTTGGGAAAATTTTTTAATTGGTTTTTGGTCAGAAATTTGGCCGTCAATGGGTCAAAGTTCAACAATTTCACCTTTAAAAACTCTACCAAACTCCTCCGTCAATGATGGGTCTAAAAACTTGAAATTTTAAATGTAGGTTACTTGGACATAGGCCAAACTTTATAATTTGATTTGAGCCCAAAACAAATGTTAAGGAGTCAAAGTTTAAAAAATTGACCTCTGCGGTCTCTACCAAATTACTCAGCCAATTTCTTGTCTAAACATTGGAAATTTTACATAAAGGGTATTCAGAGATAAGGCAAGCTTTTTAATCGGTTTGAGTCAAAAATTTGGTTTTCATGGGGTCAAAGTTCAAAAGATTTAACCTTTGTGGTTTTTAGCAAACTACTCAGCAAATTTTTGGTCTAAACCTTTGAAATTTTACATAACGGGTATTCAGACATGTGGTAAGCATTTTAATCAATTTTAGAACGGAAATTTCACTGCCAAAAGGTCAAAGTTGAAAGAGTTCACCTTTGCAAATTCTACCCAACTCCTCCACCAATTTTGGCTCTAAACACTTGAAATTTTAGATGTGGGTAACTTGGAGATAGGCCAACCTTTTTAATTTGGTTTGAGACAAAAACAAATGTTAAGGGGTTAAAATTGGGGTCAAAGTTATTAAAAAATTATTTTTGTGGTCTCTACAAAATTACTCAGACGATTCTTGGTCTAAACATTTGAAATTTTACATAAAGGGTATTCACACGTAGGGCAAGTTATGAACAGTACATAGGGCCCGAGCAAAGCCAGGCTGAACTGCTAGTACACACACACACTATATATATATATATATATATATATATATATATATATATATATATATAAAGAGAAAGAAATAAAAAAGGAACAAATTAAAATTTGTATATTCAACGTTTTGTCTTTAGAGTTTGTTGGAATGATTGATTTGAATATGATTAAAAATTGCTTTTTATTACAACAAAATAAAAGCATTTAAATTCATGAATATTTTTTATAATCTTAAAAATACAGAAATTAAAGTCTAATATTCTTTCAATTTCTCTTTAAATTAAAAACTAAAATTGACGTTTTCGGTTTCTATAGAAATTTTGTGCCTACCTTTGTCATTTCTCCTTATTCTGCGAAGGCCAGTTTCTAGTGTTTTTGCTCTTTTTCTTTTTGTTTTTTAATTCAGTATCTAAAGACTTCCCTAGCTATCTTTGGAATAGTTCAAGAAAACTAATATTTATCTTTCAAGAGATTTTTACAATTAATTATTAAGTGGAGAAGAAAGTTTTTGCGAAAGTTTTCAATTTTGATTTCAAATGTATTTTCAAGTAAGTCTTCGCTATAATCTTTACTTTATATTTCATTTTAAAGAGCGTTTTTTTGTCTTATCTAATCATTTAAATTGCAATCGTTTTAAAACAATTATGTCTTCTTTTATGGATGTTTAATACAAGTTGGAAAAACAAAGCAAACTCACACAATTTTCTTACTTAATTCAAGCTAGGCCAAAAAGCTACTGAAACAGCTTACGATATCAACAGTGTTTGGTCCAGGAACCACTACTGAATGCACAGCACAATGGTGGTTTAAGAAATTTTGTGGTGGCAACGAATCTTGAAGATGAGGAGCGTGGTGGTGGGCCATCAGATGTTAACAATGATTAATTAAGAGCCTTAGTCGAAGCCAATCCATGCACAACTTTTCAATAATTTGGTTCTGAATTAGACTAACGTATATGACAATTTCCAACCCCTTGAGAGATTGGAAAGACAAAAAAAAAAAAAAAAAAAAAAAAAACTTGATACGTGGGTGCTCACGAATTGAATGACAACCCCCCGCAAAATTTTTTTAAAATGGCATTATGAAGCGTCATGTTCCCTTCTTTATGCAACAAGAACGATCTGTTTCTCGACACGGGTTGTGACTAGCAATGGAAAGTGGGTTCTTTTATGACAACCGGCTATGCTCACCTCAGTGGTTAGACGCTGACGAAGCTCCATGACACTTCCTGAAGCCAGAGTTGCACCAAAAGAAGGTCATTCTGATGGTTTGGTGGTCTGCAACTAGTCTCGTCCATTAGATTATTGAATGCAGCCGAAACCATTATGGCAGAGAAGTACTGTCAACAAACGGATGAAATGCATCAGAAACTTCGACAACACTCAGACGAAAGAAAAGGCGCAATTTTCCTCCATGACAATGCTCGACTGCATGTTGCTAAACTGACCCTACAGAAGTTTTTTTTTTTTTTTTTTTTAAGTTTTTTTTTTTACATGGTGGTCACCACTTATCAAGGCCCGGAAGTCACTCTGGGATAAGGGTTATTGCGTGTACAGTAATCAATGGGATAGTATCGTAGTAATCATTAGTATTTGAGATTTGATAAAGTGTCTCACTTAAGAGGGCGGTTCATCAGGAATTTGTTTATGTTGGACTTGAAGACATCCAAGTTGTAGTCAGGTAGGAAACAAGCAAATGGAAGAGAGTTCCACAGGCGTGCACTTCTAAGAAAACTTTGTTCATGGAATCTACGTTTTGATTTTGGTTTAATGCATTCGACTACAAAAAAATCCACCATACTCTCCAAGCCTCTCACTTACCGACTACCACTTTTTCAAGCATCTCGACAACTTTCTGCATGAGAAATGCTTAAAAAAAGATAAATAAAAAACCGCCTTCAGTAACTTCATCGCCACTAGAATGCAAGATTTTTACGTTACTGGCATGAATTGCATTGACGAAAGTGTGCTGATTCTGATGGCGCTTATTTTGATCAATAAATGTTTTGTTTGAGCCGAAATATGTTCAACTAAATTTAAAAGTTAAAAACCGCAACAACTTTCTTTGTTAACCAGATAACTTTCAAAGTTAGCTAAATTTCTGAGTTTCCTAGCAGCCGTGTAAGCTTTTCATTTTAAGTTTTTTTTTTTTGTATTTTTTGTTGTTGTTGTTTTTTTCTTTTAGTCTTTCTTTCAAACACAATGAAAAAGTAATCAGAAACTTATTTAGTAAATTAAAAGTCGACTTTTATAACCATATCAGTTTTCCTTCATTAAATTGTATGCTGGGCACTCGAAACTCCATTAAAAAAAAAATTCACTTGATTGGATATCGAAAGTGATTCTATAAAATTATTTCAACTTTGATTCTTTGAATGAATTTATCATCGACAGTTAAGAAACAGCACAGACTTCAAAATCACTTTAAAATTTACCATGGACAGGAAGAAATAAACATGCGATCGCTTTTTTTTTTTTTTTTTTTTTTTTTTTTTTAATATGTAATACTTACTGTTACCACATCTGGGCAGGATAAGCTACTAGAAGCAGCTTATCCTGCCCTGATGAGTTCAAAATAGATTTCGTAGCTTAGTGGGGGTGCCCTTTTCTCTTCCCTGCAATCTCTTTCCCACAGAAGAGACGTTGCGAGCCTGTCTCTGCTTTATTATTATTTTCATGGCAAATGCTCAGCTGAGCTTCAATCTATGGTCTCCCCTCACCAAACTTTCACAAAAAACACTCGTCTAGCCAAAACCACTATCAATAATTTCCCACACTCTTTATCTGTGCCTAAACCTAAAGGTAGATTCCATGGATAAAGCTTCTTTCTTAGAACTGCACGCCTGTGGAACTTTCTTCCGATCGTCTGCTTTCCAACTGATTACAATCTAATTGTCTTCAAGTCCAATGTAAACAAATTCTTGATGAACCATCCCCCTAAGTAATCCAATTTACAAAATTCCAACTACTTATGTTTACTACACTATAATCACAATGACTAATGTATACCCATTAACCCTTATCCTCGAGTGACCTCCGGGCCTTGATAAGTGGTGACTCCTATGTAAAAAAAAAATAAATAATAAATAATACTTGGAATGGAAGAGGATCCAACTTTATGTTTGGCATTCGAAAATGGTTTTTGAAGATATTGACGGATATTTTCCGACTAGAATCAAAATAAGAGATTGTTATTTATCCTAGAACTTAGTATTTATAGAGAGCCTCAGCCTCACTATTTAGAAACTTATTATTGTTATTAACTTTTGTAGTATGTTCTTACTATATATTATGAAAATCTCTCCAGACAAAGCATGAAACTACTCCAGACAAGGCATGAAACCACTTGAAGCTATTGGGCTAAAAAAAAAAAAAAGTCCTACTTCCAGGTAAAAAACTAACTAGTGTTAGATAGATTCCAACCCAAAAAAACAGCAATTCTTTCCTCTTTTGTAAAAAAAAATATCGGTCACGGAATGTGAGTAGTGAGAAATCTAACGTCCACTTTCTATTCTGCTGAGGTTAGCGCAAAAGTTACTTCACATTTTAACAACATTGAATGCAAATAAAATGTATTTTTTAATTCGGTTGATTTGAGAGAAATGGCAGTAAACTGGAAGACTAACTCTAGTGGAGTATCTGTTCCGCCTGTACAAGATGGGAAATCCGCTGTACTTTTGTATGTAGACACACAGGTAGCAGTTTTAAATAACAGAACAGATACTACACTTTGGCATCGATCAATAAAAAAATTTTTTCTAGGACTAAGACAATTTTATTTTTGTCTAAATCTAGAATGCCCCTTTTTCAAGAGCTAGATTTCCTTCAAATTAAAAATCAATCTTGCGACAAACTCTACCCTCATTGGAAGGCAAGTAAATAGAAATTTTATTAGACATCTAATAAATGTCAACAATAGTGCGAAAATATGTTCTACCAGAATTTTGCTTGATTTTCGATTTTTGTGCGATTATCAAGGGTCCTTGTGCGATGCTTTATCGCATCCACGTTTTTTTTTTTCGTTGTGAACACTGTTTTGAATACAAAATATAAATTGCTTTAAAATATCTGGTGCAATGGTGCACTGGTGCACTTATTGTGCTGCGACATTTTTTTATCTAGCATTTTAAAATTAAATTCAAGTTTTACGATATCTTTTCATGATTAAATTGTTAGGTGAAAGTGCAGAATAGTTGCATAACATGTTAAGAATGGCTTTCTAAATAATAGCATTATTTCAGCACGGTACAATAAGTGCATAAATACCAAATATGTTAAAACTAGTGATGGGACGATTCCAATATTTTCCCGATTCCGATACAATTACTGATTCCGATTCTTTATATATCTCTAAATATTTACAATAAAGTTGTTATTTTTTTCTGATTACCGCAAAAATACACGTTCAGTGTTCAGATATTTTGCTCAAACGTGAAAATGCACTTATGGGGGTGATCTATAGATTTTAGTTTGACTGGTAGTTTAAAATCAATGAATATTTAATATTTTATTATTACTACCAACTGAAGATTCTGTTTTAAACAGGATCAAATAAAAAAAAAGAGATAATTTTTTTTTTTTTTTTTTTTTATTCAATTTTCACCCCAAACAAGGCACAGCGCCACTTTGAAGCAGGGGGCTACTATCAGGGACTTAATTAACAGGGTCATTATGAAGGGAGATGAGTAGAAAGATGTTTGTTGACATTACACTTGAACTTCTGCATATCGTTGCAGTTGGGAAAGCAGAATCCCGGAAGGGAGTTCCAAAGACACGCAGTTCTGGGGAAGAAACTATTGGAGTAAAAGGCTTTCTTGCACCTAGGGATCTCTACTGTAAAGGGATGAGACTTAGTAGCTTGTCGGGTTTGTCGGGGGTAGTTACGTCGGGGAGGTACAAGTGTTTGCAGTTCGTCAGAGCATTCACCATTGAAGTATTTGTAGAACAGGCAGAGGCTGAAGCCTAGATGACAGTTCAGGACCTATCAGGTTGGCGACTCTCTTTTGAACCCTGTCCAGGAGCGAGAGACAAGAAGCAGATGCACCAGCCCAAATGTGACAACAGTACTCCATACATGGGCGAATGGTTGCCTTATAGAGGTATAGGATACTGTCAGGCGTAAGTAGTTTTCTAGCACGGTAGAGGGAGCCAACCTTCCTTGCAGCAGCCTTGGCAATGCTCTCAATGTATCTATTCCAGTTCATATTCCCTGTAAACGTTAGGCCGAGGAATTTAAAAGAAGTACTTTCAGGTAATGTGTTCTTGGCCATTGCTATTGGTGGTAGAGAAGGTTTCTTGTAGTTATTGAAGGAAACAAGCTTAGTCTTAGCAGCATTGAATGTGACCAACCATTTTTGTCCCCATTCCACTACGGATTGGAGGTCATCCTCTAGTGTTTCTGCCATTTCCTTGGATATGTGTTCATTTGTTTTCCCCTCATATCTGTTATAGAGAGTGGTGTCATCGGCAAATATACCCATCTCCGAAACAATTTTATCAGGGAGGTCGTTTATGAATATCAGGAATAATAGAGGTCCAAGGATAGACCCCTGAGGTACTCCCGCATTTATGTCATATTGTTTGGATGTACGACCGTCGAGGACAACTTTGATTTTTCTATTACTTAAGAAGGATTTTATTACATTATGAATTCTTCCAGTGATTCCATATGATCTAATTTTCCTTAGAAGACCATCGTGCCATACCCTGTCAAAAGCCTTAGATATATCGAGGGCCACCGCTCTACCCTCCCCTGTTTTATCCAATGAACGGTATATACGTTCAAAAACTACAGTTGAACGGGCTTGCCTGAATCCATATTGTTTGTCAGTCAGGAGTTTAGCAGCTGTTAGGTGCTGGACTAGGGCTTGATTAACTAAGGACTCAAATATTTTGGCGAAAAGCGGGAGGAGGCTAATGGGGCGATAATTTAGTGGGTCAGTTCTTTCACCAGAATTCTTGAAGACTGGTACCACAGAGGCCGTTTTCCAGCAGTCGGGAAAACAAGATTCGTTAAGGCATTTATTGTAAAGTTTGGACAGAACTGGAGCAACCTCGGCAGAGCATTTTTTTAATAGCACAGCCGGGATGAGATCTGGTCCACACGCTTTTGAGGTGTCTAGGTTTTTTATAATAGCATGTACCTGAGAAGGGGTGATTTTCAAATCGTCTAGTGAGGCTGTTCGCAGAGGAAAATCAGGGAGTGAGTGGTGTACCGAGTTCAGTGTGGAGTTTGAGGCAAACCGACTGGCAAGCAGATTAGCCTTGTCAGTTGCCGTGCAAGCAACCTCATGATCGTTTGATAGTGGGGGAATAGTTGACTGTCCATTATTTACTATGCTGTTGTAGATTTTCCAAAAATCCCGGGTTCCTAATTTCTGTGCTTCGATGCGTTTTCTGGTGATTTCAGAGTAATCTGTCTTAGCTGTCTCTATCACTCTCTTACAATTATTTCTAGCTTCTATAAACTTCTGTTTATTTGAGCTGGACTTATGTCGGTTGGATCTGCGGAATGCATGCTGCCTTTGACAAATGACAGCTGCACAAGCAGAAGTAAACCATTGGGGGGAGTGGGGCTTGGTAAAAAATTTCCGTGCGGGAACATGTGCTTCAATAGCAGTTTTGAACCATTCAGTGGTCTCATTTGCACACTGTTCCGCTGGAAGAGTAAAGATATTTTGCCATGGGGCATCTCTGATGAGCTCCCTGATGGCTTCCCAATCAGCCTTTTTGTAATACCTCGTTGTTTTGAGTAGTGGGTCTTCAGTTTTAGGGCGAGAATTTAGGCTGATTTCTACCATTATCACAGCGTGATCAGCATTCCCGAGTGGGCTGTGGGCATTTGTTGTACAGTCATTGGGAACCGTTGTCAGAAAGAGATCTAGAAGTGAGGCATGTTGATCTTGCTGGTCTGGGAAACGTGTCGGAAATGTAACCAACTGAGATAGGGAATGGGATATAGAGAAGCTATGTGTTGCGCTACCAGCTACGTCTGTGTGATTAGAGAATCCTAGCCAGTTACTGTGGTGGACATTGAAGTCACCAAATACATGTATTTGTGCGCTAGTATCGAGGGAGAGTGCTATATCTATGCTGTCTGAGACTTTGTTTATTAGGGTACAGTCTTGGTTTGAGGGAGAGCGGTAGAGAAAATACAAGTAGCTAATATTGAGTTGCATATTTAGTCTGAAGCACATAAAGGGCTGGTCCTCTGATTCTAGTTTTATTTAATTAAAGCAATCGTTTTGGCATCGGAAAACAAATACAAATTTTTCCGATTCCGATACTCCAAAAAGTTTCGAGGGTTTGTTTTACTGTACACAGATTCGAAAAAGTTGTCACAAAACAAATATAGAACAAATGTTATCAAAGGCAAGATAAGTTACTTTTTTTTACCTAACTGGATATGTTTTTAGTGTTTTTATTTGATGTAACATGTTTATTCAGCTCGAAAAACATACAGTGTTTCTGTTTACCGATGTATTGGAAAATTTAAAATGGCGGCCGACTCTATCTTTGAGACGGTAAGTTTGGGAAAATGAGTTATAAATAAAAAAAAAAAACAGACAAAATACTGTTAGAAACTCGCTCAATATATGTTACCGTGACATAGGCTGACATATACTCGGCGTGTTTTTAACAGTATTTTGACTAGTTTTTTTTTATTATTTATAATTTATATTCCCAAACTTATCGCCTCAAAGTGGTAGTCGGCCGCCATTTAAAATTTTTCAATACATCGGTAAACACTGTATGTTTTTCGAGCTGAATAAACATGTTACATTAAATATAAACACTAAAAACATATCCAGTTAGGTAGAAAAGTAACTTATCTTGCCTTTGATAACATTTATTTGTTCTATATTTGTTTTGTGACAACTTTTTCGAATCTATGTGTACAGTAAAACAAATCCATAAGTTACTTTTCGAGTTTGTATTACTGTACACATAGATTCGAAAAAGTTGCCAAAAAAATATATATATATATATATATATATAACAAATAAATGTTATCAAAGGCAAGATAAGTTATTTTTCTACTTAACTGGATATGTTTTTAGTGTTTTTATTTAATGTAACATGTTTATTGAGCTCGAAAAACATACAGTGTTTACCGTACCGATGTATGGGAGAAGGAGTTAAAAATGAAAAAAAAAAAAAAATATAGACAAAATACTCTTAAAAACCCACCTCAGCCTATGTCACGGTAACATATATTGAGCGAGTTTCTTTCAGTATTTTGTTTGTTTTTTTATTGTTAACTTCTTTTCCCAAACTTACCGTGTCAAAGAGAGAGTCGGGCGCCATGTTTAATTTTCCAATACATCGGTAAACACTGTATGTTTGTCGAGCTGAATAAACATGTTACATTAAATAAAAAAACATATCCAGTTAGGTAGAAAAATAACTTATCTTGCCTTTGACAACATTTATTTATTCTATATTTGTTTTTGACAACTTTTTCGAATCTATGTGTACAGTAATACAAACCAGTTTTTTTTTTTTTAATATACTACGATTTTAGACATGACAAGTATTGTTTTTGCTTAAAACACATATTTAAAAAAAAAATCGGCCTGTCGACTATCTTAACAAGCACCCAAAATGTTTGTTTTGCATTGTGTAGAAAGTACCATAAATACCAAGCTTAAGTATTCATACTTTAACGTACAAAATGGAACAGGTTCTCTAAATTGTACTTGAATTAGAAAGTTTTTGGTTTAAGCACAAAATGCTGTTTAAAGAAATGCGTTGAAGATAATCAATTAGTGTTATACTACTCGTCTCTGTTGTGGTTGCATTTAATTAGATTGCCATAACACCTAGTTCAGTTAAAAATAAATGCAAATATTGAAGTCAGCATTTTCACGTGTACGACATATGTACGTTGAAGATTTCTTACTGGAGTTCATTTACACGTACAAAAAAATATGGATCGGTTAATGGCACGCAAAAACATTGCTCATGAAAAAAGACAATAATCATATTCATGTATGGAGTGGTTTAAGCTGAATTTTAAACAAAAGTTTTGCAATAAATCAGTCTAAAATTAACAATGAAATATTTTTAAAATAAATAAATAAAACATGTCTGAATGACTAGAGTTGCTTTTTTTTGGGGGGGGTATACTTTTCGTCGTATTTTAAAAATAATAACAATAATAATACAGAAATTTAGCAGCTAACCTGAGATTTAATCCAAGGTTTGTTTGGTATTTTTTTTTAATTTGATTATTCACTCCAGCTGTCATTGGTGACTGGACCCCTTTGAGACACCTTGACAGAAACCACTTTTTCCCTTCTTTTTAATTATTATTTTTTTTTTTTTAACTCCTTGTCCGGTTTGGGTCGCTCCTACTGCTGTTTCACACATTTGTCGACACCTGCATGTCGCTTAGATAACTAAATTATTACAGAAAGGTAAAGAAAAATACCTGTGAATTTTACCAAAATCTTTTAAATAATTAACAATTATTATTAAATTAATTATTTCCCACATTTTTCCAGTACTTTGCATATTTCAAAACTATAATGACGAGACTTTTATTTTTAAGTCACTATAACTTATTATTAAGAGTTAGCAAATACATAAGGGACCTTTTTATATACGTCATTTCCGTTCGGTTTTATCTTTTTTTTAGGAAACTGAGCTTAATTATCTCCCTTTGTCCAAATTTGAACTTCTTTATTACTCTACTTTTAAAAATAGACCATTAAAAATTAAATAAATAAACTAAAAAAATAATCAATAAAGTAATAGATTAATAAAAAAATATATTAATAAAATAAATTACCGGTTCAGTCGGAACTTTCCAGTGTTTTGCTGTTCGTAATAATAATAAATATAAAAAAATTATATAAAAAAAAAAACAGTCCCCGGTTTAGAATCCGGTTTCGTTCCTCCGTTGCTCTGCTTTTGCGTTAAACGTCATCGGAAAAAATTTGTCTGGGGAAATGATGACGTAGTACGCAGATTAGCAATTTCTATCTTTTATGCAAAAATCCAGCAGTCGTCTTTCGTCAGTCGAGAGAGGATTTTTTTTCTCTCTCCACCGTCTTAAACGACGACAGTATTAGTTTCCTCCTTCTTCATCCCTTGTCAGATTCTCTGTCGTGCACCCGATTGGAGCATTTAAGGATACAACAATTGATGCTTCTCCGGGCTGTATATACACACGCAATAATACCTACAACAAGTACTTGTTGTTATTATTCTATTTATATATATTTTTTTTTACCTATATTAACCAGTGATTTATTTTTTAGTCATCTCTCTACCCTGGACGCGATATGTTCAATTTTTGTTTTTAAAAGAAGACTGTTGCTCTGGAATAATAAGAATATCGACTGAGCTTCGAACTGGTTTGTTTTCATTTATTTTTGTTTAAATAATTCTGGCATTTTGAGGGAGAGAGAAAATTTGAATTATAAAAAAAAATAAAAATAATACCGTTTCTTTGCGAGTTGCGGCATTTTAAGCGGTAAAAATGACAAAATATTAGTTTGTTTAGAAACAAACACTTAATTACTATTGTTTTTTATGCACAAGAAACGGACCTGATATTTAATTTTTTAAAAGAAGACAAAAAATGCAAACTTTTGTGTTTCTTTTAAGAAAATATACTTAACGTAATATATTTTTTTTGCGCTTTTTTTTCTTTCTTTCTTTGTTATTGTGAAAGTGAAATCAAAACTAATTTTTCACGATCGAAAAACAGACGAACAATTTCCTAAGCAAAAAAAAATAAATAAATAAAATAAATCGCAGAGCAACTAAAAAGACACGTGTGTTTTCTTAATAATTTTCCGCGATATTTTATTAGAGTAAAAAAAAAAAAAAGGATTTGATGTTTTTTTGTTTTTTCTTTCCTGCTAGTAATAATTGAGGTTTACTGGAGTTTTATTTTAAATTTGTTATTTGTCAGTTAAATAAGATGAGAAATTCAAATTTAGATGGTGAAACTGAGGAAAGCAAATAACTAAGATAAAATCTTACAAAATAAAGATTGTTGTATTTTATTTAGACTGATTTTTTTTCTCATATATACATATATAGAGAGAGAGAAAGAGATTATACCTAAATAAGAATTGTCAGTTACATTAAAATTAGTTTCGCTTGCAAGAATTGCATTTAATTTTGAATATCGTTCCAGTTTAATAATAGTAATTTTGAGTTAAAAAAAATAATTTCAACTTCTGACGAACCTATTAAATCTTTAAAGCTCAAAGTATAATAAAAATATTTTTTCTTGTTAAGTTAAGAGAAAAAAAAAAAAAGACTTCGGTGGTCCTCTTCGAATTGAACCCATGTCGGTCCGGGTCATTTATGCGAGTAGTGTTGATGAGTGGGGGTTGCTAACGAAAAACTGTGTTTATTATCATAAATGCGCTCAGTTTGGCCGTGTCTAAACCGCAGAAGGTCAACACTACCGCCGGCAACAATAACAACGAACAACATGGACCAAGAGCAACATTCCGGACCAGACTCGAACGGTCAGTGTACAAAAGCAGGCACAAAACTGCCACACAACGGCATCTATCATGAGAAACAAATGAAGGAACTCTGTGCCCTTCATGCACTGAACAATCTATTTCAAGATAAACAGGCCTTTACGAAAAAGGATCTCGACGATATATGTGTCAGGTAAGTTTTGTTTCTTTTTAAGAATTTAATTTTGCTTCGAAAGTTTCGCCGTAACTTTTGTTCTTTCTTTTTCAGCGATTAAAATAAATAACTGTACTTGTGCAGTTCACGCCCCGTGCTATATATATATATATATATATATATATATATATATATATATATATATATATATATGATTTTCAAGTTAAACTCAATTGTTACGATACCTTTTTATTTATTAAATTAAGCGAAAGTACAGGCAGAAGAATGGCTTTCTAAATAATAACATTATTATTTAAACATGGTCCGTAAAATGCATAAATACTAAAACAACTTTCGGCCAAATTACATTGATGGAAACCTATTTGAATTACTCAAATTATCAAGAGCAAAATTTCGACGTTTCTGTTGATATTCAGTATAGCAATAGCACGTTATAACAAGTTTCATCGTACGCGTGAAACCACCGAAGTAAAAACTCACTATCTTTCCGCTAATGACAATAACTCCATTCATAATTTTTTAATTGATGGGCAGGGAAAAATTATTTTTGTCGGGACTGAGATGGCGGGGGGGGGGGGGGTTACTCAGGGGTAAGTGAATGGAGTTTTTTTTTTTTTTTTTTTTCCTCCCCCTCAAACACGCCAATGAACTTGGCTGAGGTCCGCCTGACCCAGGAATTGATTGACATCTTTCTTGGAGTGGTGTAAGGTCCGGTTCGGTTCGGTTGACGGTTCACTCTCTCAAGAGTTACTCCCTCCGGTGTGGTGTGGTGTGTGTGGTGTACTTCTACAGATTCTAAAAAAATATCCTACCCTAACTTCAGTATTAAGTTGAGCAAAAGTCAGTTTAGTCACGGCCACCGGTTTAGTTCGGTTAAAATTTCTGTAGTAGCACCTCCACCTCACCTTCAGAAATGGAGAAAAAAAAAAAATAATAATAAAAAAAAACACGGCGAGGCGTATAATCAAATTTCGTTCGTCGTTGTTTACATTCTTCGTCAGCTGATCGTTGTACTTCACGATGAATGACCTGGAAAAGTCATTTTTAAATTGTTTACCAGTTTTAAAATATGCAAACGAACCCTGCTTCCCCCTCCCCCCAGAATTACAGAATATCTTGAAATTGGTAAACATTAACCAATAGGGACTTTTCCAGGTCATTGATTGTGAAGCACAATGATCAGCTGACGAAAAATATAAACAAAGACGGTCGTAACTTGATTTTAGCAACAACAAAAACGTAAAGTAATTTGCGATCAATTAAAGGCCAAAAATGGCTACAAAACTCTAGAAATAACCTTATTTTTTAGCTGAGGGCTGTTCGTTCATGCCACCCCCATCCACAATCACATATCTGCCCTGAAAACAAAGATAAATATTACTCCTTCAGACAATCTGTACGGCTCACTGGCTCGGCTCACTGAACTTCATATTTTTAAAAGTCTAAAAGTATTCACCTCACGCGTTTCTTATCTTTTTTTTTTATTTATTGTTATCCTTATTGAACTATAACTAAAAGAGTTCAAGCCTTTTTATTTTATATTTTTTAAAAATATTTTTAAATTATTAAAAGTATCTGAATAATGAGCGCATTTATTTATTTGAACAATTTCACATTTTTGTCATGGGAAAGCTCATGATGTTCTGATTTTGAAGTTTTACTTTTCTTTATGTCGTTTATTTATATTAGTCTTTTACTCTCCTTCTCTAATACTGGTTTTGTTTGATTTGTTAACCAAGTCGGATCTTTGCACAGAGCTCACAAAAAGTGTGCTTCAGGATTGTCTCATCTGCTTGAACTCCTTCTTGTGTAGGATTGCAAATTTTTACCTTACATACAAACAGCACCATGGTTCAGTGGTTGCATGCGAAGTTAGGGAACGGAATGGCGCAAACACAACGTCTCCATTGATTTGTGGTTCTGCACCTCGTACGTCTTTCTTTACCACACTTGAGGACGACGGATCCTGGTGTTGACTTCTTTTGGATTTTTACCAGAGCTCTGTTAGCCGCGTTGCAGTGCTAAAATCGCTTGGTGCTTAACTTGTCTGCCAAGAACTACATTTCTAACGGGCATCATCTTACCACCGCCTTTGTCATAGTGAAGAGTTGGGGTGGGGGCTGTTGTTGCTACCTTTATTTCACTCCTTTCACCATTTCTCATCTCATCCGCCTATCTAAAACATTCACTGTGCAAACAACAAAGAGTTTTTTTTTGTTGTTTAATAGTAGATAGGCTAGCTGAAGTGGGTTTCTATTTTGTTTTGTATAAATTTGTATTTATACAAAAATTATGGCTACATATGTGCATATATGTTTCAGCTACGACTTTACTGAATGTCAAACATCATCAGACCAATGATTCTGAAATGATGAATGAATTCTGGAATGACAACATTTCAGTTTATATTAGTGGAAAGTTTTGGGAGGTTGGCAGGAAATTTGGGAAATGTATAAAGAGAGCGAGAAATTAGAAGGAATCGATTTTTGTGCATATATATATATATATATATATATATATATATGTGTGTGTGTGCTGGGATGATTAATCGGAATCAGGAAAATTTTGCCTGTTTTCTGTTTAAACTACCAGTAAAACTAAAATCTGTAGATCAGCCCCCCCCCCACACACACACACAAATGTGTTTTTATGTTTGAGAAAATATCTGCATATTTAGTATGTGTTTTTACTGTAATTGTGGGAAAAAATATACAACTTTATAGTTCATTATTTAGAGATTTATCAAGAATCAGAATTGGAAATTTTATACAGAATTGGGGAAAAATATTGGAATCGTCTCATCACTAATCTATATATATATATGTATATATATATATATATATATATATGTGTGTAGGTGGAACAATAAAATTGTCGCCATAGATGACATGATTCCATTTCCGTTTGATGAAAACCGGTTTTCTTATTTGTTTCAGACCATGTACTAGTTGGCCAGTTGTGTACAAATCTCAAGAGCAATAGGAGCCTTCTATCACGTCTGAAAGTGACACAATGTTCAATGAGTGAGATCAGAGATACGTTGCTGTAAACTCATGCTCTTTACTGATCCAAGTTATGACAACAGGACCCTTGCCAGCATCCTCAAAATGCTTCGCTAGATTGCCACAAATAACAGGGATGTGCGTAGGGTGATAAAAACAAAGTTTCTGATACAGTTTTGGTCTTTGGTATTCAGAAAGGTCATAGTTGAAACATATATGCACATATGTGCCACCTCACATCGTCGAAGTTGTCTTTAAAGTCAACACCAAAGTGTACCTGTATGTGCTGAAGAGTGTGGTGATCCCTTGGTGCAATTGGGTGGCCGCTGGCAGACCTACGTCTGGCAGCAGGACTTTGTGCTGGCCCACAAGTCTAAAGAGACCCAGGCTTGGCTTCAGAAGGAGTGCTACAACTTGTACCCCTTTCTTACTGCTCCTCTTCTCCCCTGATCAGAACCCACTAGACTACTTCGTTTGGTCATACATTAAGAACATCACCAACATAACTTCCCACAGCTCCAAAGGCAGCCTGATCGCCGCCATTCGCCTAGTATTCACCAAGCTCCCACTGGCGCTTGTAGAAAAGGCATGCTCCCAGTTCCCACTCCTATGAAAGCAGTAATTGAAGCTGAAGGCGGCTACATTGAATAGATGTTAGTTCTATTACATAATCAAGTTACCGGAACTGATTTTTTCAATAAAAGTCTTAATATAAAAAATGTTTTCTTTAGGGTGACACTTTTATTGTTCCACCCTGTACATATTCATACGCATGCTAACACAATTTATAGTGTCACTTTAGCTTGTTATCTACGTATCATGAATCTGTTTTGTTATGAAATATACACTTTGTTATGCGATCTACATCTCCTGATTATAATTAATGTGGTACAAGAATAAAGAGAAAAGTTTGGTTACTCAGCTTCAAACTCTTTGACCCCAATATTCAAAGACTGTGCAACACTTCATTTAGTTATTCAGCAAGGCATTGCTGAAGGGTCAGTAATCTGGGGTTTTTTTTTATTATTATTCAATTTTCACCTCAAACAAGGCACAGTTACTACTTTGATGTAGGGGGCTACTATCAGGGACATAAGTTGCAGAGATATTATGAAGGGAGATGAGCAGCAAGATGTCTGTTCACATTAGACTTGAACTTCTGCATGTCAGTACAGTTGGGAAAGCAGAATCCCGAAAGGTAGTTCCAAAGTCTAGCAGTTCTGGGGAAGAAACTATTGGAATAGAAGACTTTCTTACACCTAGAGATCTCTACTGTGTAGGGGTGGGATTAGCTGCTTGTCGGGGGTAGCTATGTCGAGGGGGCACAAGTGTTAGTAGTTCGTCAGAACATTCACCATTAAAATTCTTGTAGAATAGTCAGAGGGATGCAACATTTCGTCGATGGGACAGAGGTTGAAGCTAAGATGAGAGTTTAGGACCTATCAGGTTAGCAACTCTCTTTTGAATCCTGTGAGAGATTAGTAGCAGATGCACCAGCCCAAATGTGACAACAATACTCCATACATGGGTGAATGGTGGCCTAATAGAGGTACAGGATACTTTCAGGCATAAGTAGCTTTCTAACATGGTAGAGAGAGCCCACCTTCTCTACAGCAGCCTTGGCTACGCTTTCAATGTATCTGTTCCAATTCATGTTCCCTGTAAATGTTAGGTCAAGGAGTTTAAAGGGAGTATTCATTACCTGAATGTGTTCTTGACCATTGCTATTAGTGGTAGAGAAGGTTTCTTGTAATTATTGAAGGAAACAAGCTTAGTCCTGGCAGCATTGAATGTGACTATCCATTTATGTCCCCATTCCACTAGGGATTGGCGGTCTTCCTCTAGTATTTCTGCCATTTCTTTAGATATGTGTTCATTTGTTTTCCTGTTGTGTCTGTTATAGAGCGTAGTGTCATCAGCAAATATACCCATCTCGGAGACAATTTTATCAGGGAGGTCATTTATGAATATTAGGAATAGTAAAGGTCCCAGGATAGACCTTTGAGGTACTCCCACATTTATATCATATTGTTTAGATGTATGACCGTCAAGGATAACCTGGATTTCTCACTTACTTACGAAGGATTTTATTACATTATGTATTCTCCCTGTGATACCATATGACCTGATCTTCCTTAGAAGACCATTGCGCCATAACCTGTTAAAAGCCTTAGATATAATGAGGGCTACTGCTTTACTCTCCCCTGCTTTGTCCAGTGAACGGTTTATACGTTCAGAGATTAGTTAGGATATCTGGTATGGAACGGGCTTGCCTAAATCCATATTGATAGCATTACAAGCATATGCTGTATTTTCGTGAACAGCGGCAATATTACATACCTAATGTGTTTCAACAAGTCATATCTTTTTTTATTTTTGGGTCAATTGTTAAAAATTACATTGATGGAAATAGAATAAGCATTCCAATGATGTTAATTTCTTTTATGTGTTCAATGTTTTTATGCTCAAAGTCAAAAATGAAAAAAAACGGTAAAAAATGACGACAGTAGAAAGGGAAACTGTTTTTTTAATGTTTACATTTCATACCTTACGTTTGGATACACGTGTGGGTCGAATTTGATTGGATATGTCTGAAATTTTACAGACTATATAAGTATCTCTACTGGACTTTCCTTTTATATTTTTACGACCACAGTAAGCAAAGTTTCAACCAAGCAAAGTTAACAAAGAATATTTCAAAATTGATAAGATAAATCTGTATATATCATCCATTTTCATATAGAGAATTATTTTCATGTATAATATGTAAATATTTAATAATTGAGCGGAAATTTCTTTAAAATGTTATCTTTTATAGAAATTCAAATCCGCTTAACGGGGGGAAAACGGCTCACTATGCACTCAGCTGACTAAAGTCAGCGCATTAACGAGTTTCGTTGTATTCTCTTAAAAATAAAAATAAAAACTTTTTTCTGCTTTGAAAACGAAAGCAGAAAAATCAGTTTCATTTTTTATTGTGAGGATGTCAATTTAAAAAAAATTATTTTCAAGTTTTTCGAATTTGATTTCTAAACAATACTATTTTGTTTTAACACTTTTAGTACACATGTACTAAAAGTGTTAAAAAACAACAAAATGTACAAAGTACATGTGTTTCTGTTATCATTGTATTTATAACTTCTTACTTGTACTTAAGGTACAATTGTTTTTTAGTGGTAAACAAAAAAAAAACAAATATATCTCTATATAAATAAAATGAACTCATTTTTTCCCGTCGGATTTTGACCTTAATAGGATTAAAAATCAAGATATTTCATGCAAATATAATATGCACAAACGGCAGAACAATATCTGAGGTGTGTTATAGGCTTATTATTTCTCAAATTCTTTGATAATCTTATATTTCTATACTTTTTCTGCTGAGAAGTCACGGCCAACATCGGTTAAGATCAATGGAAGTGGTAAAATATTTTATCTCTAATAAATTCCTCCTCACCCTGCCACCACTTAACACCATTTGGGGATCGTTCACAAGGAACAGTTGAGAAGAGAACACCGGTTTGGCTTCGTAGTTCTTTCATGTGAAGTTATTTAAAATCACTAAACTAGCTGCAGTGCTCTGTGGCGTAGTGGTTAGCGTGCTGGACAATTCACATTATATTTTCACGTTCGCGCCGACCTACCGTAGTCGTTTTTTTTTTTGTTTTTTTTTTTTTTTTCCTAAACAACTGGAATGAACTTTTCTTGGTGGCCGAACTGTTAACGTTGCAGATGTTTTTTTTTTTTTTTTTTTTCACACTTTATTTTCCTACTTTTACTCATGACTCCGGGTTTGATCCTTCCTACTTACCTACCATAACATTTTTTAAAACTCCCCCCCCCCATCCCGGAAACAAACACTCGGGCAACGCCGGGTACCCCCGCTAGTTGCAAATAAAATGTACTTGTGCACTTATGCTACCATGCTGAAATATTATTTAGAAACCCATTTTTAACATGGGCAAGGAAGGGTGTTTTGTTAACTATTCTGTACTTATTGTGAAACTTGAATTTATTTTTAACTCCCTGTCAAGACCATTTTTTTCGAATCTGTAAAACAAACCTGTTTTTTTTTTGTTTTTTTATTTTTCAACTGAGGATATCTTGTTACGTTGTGTGTATGAGTATGTTCCATAACGACGTACAAGTTGAATAGTGGGTTTATATTTTATCTGTATATTCGTGTACGTGTAAATGCATGTATGTGTATACGTTATATCATTTAGTTGATTGTCTAGTGTGTATATTTTAACATTTATGCAACAGTTCTAACGGGAAACGATTGACGTGGACGTATCGAAACAGTTGTAGACCAAGAGTTCTTTTAAACATCTGTAAATAACACAACATATACCTGGATTATATACTAACTTTTATTTTCGTTATCTGGCCGGCATCTTCAGAAATTACATGCTTTTACATCTTGGCTGCCTGATGATGACGCCACTCCCCGCGTCCTGGAGAGACCAACTTCCCTTTTTGAGTCATCCGTTCTCTCTGATATCCAGCTAATGACTGGCTAGAATCTCCCCAAATCTACATCTCATTACATGTCTCAGACTAACAGCTGATGTAACCCCAATCTAGTTATTTGTGTATGCAAACCAAAAATCATGTTTACATTTATTTTCTATTTTCACATTCCTTTTGCGATATTATATTATGTCAATAATTTTTTTCCAATTTAGTTGTTTATTTTTCTCATCATAATTGATCCAACGACCCACCATCGCTCGAATCAATTAATAATAATAATGTTTGACCCTTGGCCCTGCTTGCCGCAGTTAACTCAGATACTACACTATGATTACAGCCCGAAGGGTCAGAACATTACAATCTAAATAATAATGATAATAATTAGGCATTCAATAAAGAATTTTATTGTGATGCATTTTGTACATTTTTACCTTGTTTCCACCTTAATAGTTTTCTTTAAAATGACTACCTCTTAAGGTTTCCGGGTATGCTGAAAACGAATATCGCATTTAAATTTTCCGCAAATAAGTAGCTTTCCAGATATTAAGCAATGTCATGTGTTACGTTATTGCTGGTGGCCATTTTGGTACGTGTGTTTGCGCATAGTTTCTCGAGGTTATGTTAGCGCTTGCGCATACCAAGATGGCCACCAGCGATAACATAAGAAATGACATTGCTTGATATCCGGAAAACTACTTATTTGAAGAAAATTTTAATGCGATATTCGTTTTCAGCATACCGTAAAACCTTTAAAAGTAATCATTTTAAATGTTAAAGTTAAAACAAGATAAAAAAAAATTACTGTTTTATTTCTTTGTTTATATACTTGAATTTTCAGTAAAATAACAAAGTAGAAATGACAAAATTTACCATCAACTGGTAATCAAACTATAGTTGTTGTTTATCAGGATTCCTGGTACCCTGGTACTGTGAAAGCTACATCGAGGATTCATGTAGAGTACGATTTATGATTGCATCTCAGAAAATAGGGTATATTTGGGGCCAGATAGAGGATTTACAAAATTGAAAATCGGACTGGTCCCAAAATGCATAAATTCTGGTCAACTATGCGAATTTCAATCTTTTACAGAAATCCAAGATCTATATGAAAAATCTTTTTCAATTTATTTCTGAGATTAATTCATATCTACTCAATTTTTTTTTCTTTGAGGGGAGTAGTAAATGCCGACCATGAATGCTCTTTAGGCATTCAATGGCTACACCCAGATTAAGCTCTCTTTTGGTGATGAGGCAGAAAAATGGCTGTACTCAATAAAGCTATATTTAAATACCAGTATAATACTTAGTTTTGTCCATAAATAGACATTCACTGTATGATACCATACACCAGTTTTAAAAAAATTCATGGCTTATAATAAGAGATACATCAGATTTGACTGCATAATCAGAAAGAGCACACAATTTTACAGAAGAGTGCCAAGTTTCATGAGAATAGCTTGAAAAATAAATAAATGGTGATGAAATTACCGAATTTCTTGAAATGTTGAGGTCCGTAATTTAGTCCACTTTTACTAAAGAAAAATGTCCATCGAAAAGCATAAATTTTGGCAGTTTAAATTCTCATAACTTTTAAACTACTGATGGTATTTACATAATTTAAACGGTTTTAAGCATCTCTTCCATAGCTCTTTTCATGCAAGTTGATAAAATAACAAAAGAAAAAATCAACTTGTAATGCTAATATTGATGGCCGGTCAGAAGCTTAGCAGCTGTAAGGTGATGGGCTAGAGCTTGATTAATTATGGACTCAAATATTTTGACGAAAAGCGGGATGAGGCTAATGGGTTGATTAATTTAATGAGTCAGTTCTTTCGCCAGAATTCTTGAAAATTGGTACCACAGAAGCAGTTTTCCAGCAGTCAGGAAAGCAAGATTGTTTAAGGCATTTGTTGTAAAGTTTGGAGAGAATTGGAGCAACCTCAGCAGAACATTTTTTTTAATAGTAACCGGGATGAGATCAGGTCCACATGTTTTCGAGATGTCTAAGATTTTTATGATATCATGCACCTGAGATTGATGAATAGAGAGTCTATACTAATATAAAGCAATTCCATTTGTGTCATTTTTCTGCATAGCAGTGAAGCACATGTACAAGGAATTGAAAGATGGAAATTTTACAAAGATTTTTGTATTGAAAAAAGAATGCAAGGTTTATGGAGCAGATGTTTTTTTCTTGTAAATATATTACTATATCCAGAAAAGGATCCTTTAGGGCAATAAAACAATTAGCCACTTCATCTTCTAATGTTAACTCCATCCCCTCCCCTTGCTATCCAAATACATCAACTAGTTGCTTGGTGATTCTGGATTTTGAAAGAAATTGCAGCTGGAATATATATCCACATATATGACCAATAATGTTTGTTTAAATAAAGTTAATTTCAAGTTGCATTCAATAAGTTTCCAGACTTTTTTGTACAGGCATTTAAAATTGTCCTAGACTCTAGAAAATTTAGTCTGTTACTGCTATATGTCTTATGAGATGACTGACCAGTTTTTATTTCAGATTCAAATGAACAGCTACAGCAGGAACTCAAATATACCGCACTAAATCCTGATTGTCACAACTGGTGAATTTCAGAAATGCAGTCTGGAAATGAGGACAATTTAGAAGGACAATATGCAATAAAATTCTGTTTTAAATTTGAAAAAAAATGCAACAGAAATTTATAAAATCATTTCAAAAACAGTCTGAAGCATTTCTGAAATGCTTCAGACTGTTTTTGGACCATGTTGCATCAATCAAGCATCAGTTTTTGAGTGGTATAAGAGATTCAAGGAAGACAGAGTCTGAGGGATAATGAGAGGTTTGAGATAAGAAAGTCAGAACACCAGAGTTGATTGGTCAAATAAAGAATTTCATGGATAAGGACTGTCGTATGTCTATAGAGACAATAAGTGCACAGTTTGATGTCAGTGTGGGAACTGTACACACAATTATTTGCAAAGAAACTGAAGATTTAGAAGATTTGCACAAAGTTTGTCCCAAGAGTGCTTCATCCTTGTTATTATTTGATCAAGATGGGCATCAAAACAATTCCTCACTCTCCCTATAGTCCAGACCTTGCTCCCTGTGACTTGTGGTTATTTCCTAAGCTCAAGGAAAACCTTAGAGGCTGTCGTCATGAGAAAATTGAGATGAAAGTGGCTGTGACAAGGGTTATTGACATGCTCACACAAGAGGACTTCAATAAGGCTCTCCAGAAGTTGTTGGAGTAGTACAATAAGTGTATTGCAGCTGGAGGAGATTACTTTGAAGGGGACTAGAGTTTCATGTGTGTACTATCAATGAAAGTGCCAATATAAAAACAAAATCTGGAAACTTATTTAAGGCACCTCGTATATATATTATCTTTTTATGTAGTATCCAAATATTTTCATATAAAAATAACATGAGTGGAACTTGCAAAAAACTTTTTTCTGAGTTGAAGTTAAAGACTGAATGCATAGCATCATCAGCTAAACAAAAATATAACAATGATAAAAAAAAAAAAATGTCTTTCTAGGTATTTAGATATAACTGCCTTCTTTCCTCTCCCCTTATTCTCATTATGTGTGAGGAATATGACACAGAGTTGAGTTTTCTATCCTTTCCCTACACTGTAAGCAGGTGAAGGGACAACATACTAAGCCACCCTGGGGTGGGTTGAAAGCCAGCTGAGTCATAAGCTACACTTGCTGAAAAAGACTCAATTCAAAGTACAGATTTTTTTTTTTTATACTGGAGGGGTGAAAAGGAGAAGAAAAATTCATTGACAATTTTCGAAAATGCCAACACATGCAAGAGCCCAAAACTTGCCAAATACCCCCCTTAAAGAATTGGCATAGTTTTTTTTTTTTTGTTTTGTTTTTTGTAAGGTTTTGTAAGTGGGGATAGCATAATCTGTTACTGTGATGCAGAGAGGGAGAGTGAAAATGTTTTAAGATCTGTTTCTCTCTTCTTTGACAGCACAAATTTTGACATCTCTGATGAAAAAACAAAAACTATTTTTATTTTTTACTCTTCTAGTGAGATTTTCTTCTAGAACTCTATCTTCTCCTTCAGTAGGTTTTCAGCAAGTCCGTTTTCACATTGAGAATTTAAGAATAAGCTTTGAAAAAACTTGTGTGATTGTTAAAAAAATTAAAAATTAATGATGGAATGATTCCAATATTTTTCCCGATACTGATACAGTCACTGATTCCTATTCTTTTGAAATCTCTAAATAATTGTAGAGATCTGTTTTTTTTTAAATTATTTTTTTAGCTTATTGAAGAAAACGTGCTATATGCATATTTTTTTGCAAACGTAAAAATGCACTTATGGAGTTATATATGTATATATAAATTTTATTAATAATGCAAGATCAATAAATACTTATCACTTTATCATTAATATCAGCAAAGGAAAATTTTGTTTTAAACAAGCAAAAAATAAACCATTTAAGCATTGGAAAATAAGTGCAAATTTTTCTGATTGCTGATACCTAAAAAAGTTCTTCGTTTTATGATTCCCAATTCCAGTTTCAATTGTCCCAACATTACCGAAAATCTTTTTAATCACCACCCAAGTTACATAAAAACTATGAACTAGGAATTGGACTTCAACAAGCTTTATTGAGGTCAAGAGTCAGTTTTTTTTTAAAACTAACCTAGAAGTTGGATATTTTTTCATTTAAAATAAGTCAGGAAATTTTTTATTTTTATAAACCAATTCTTTTTCATCCAAGACTTTAAATTGTTTCCAAAAGGCAGTATTAATCCATATTAGGGCTACTAGCCTTCAAACTTTTTAAAGTTTTACATATATATTAGTTACTTTGGATTAATCAGACTACTGTTCTTGTGTGTTCTTTCATGATGTTTCAGCCAATGTAATCACCAACTTTCTTCAGGTCTATTTTTAACTCTGGAATCTTTACGGAATTTCAAATGGACTCTATTTAATCCACAGAGGTAGTTTACTCTTGTTCCATCAGCCATGACCAGGTAGAAGTCTTGAGTAATTTGTAAATCTATTTTTAGTATAGCACACACTGAGGATTGAAGCTTCTACTACTTAGAACTGATTATTACTTAGCACTTCATCCGTCACACCACGGATTTTCGCAGACAATTCTAGTGTGAATTTTAACAGCTTGAAATCTATTTTTTTGTTTTTTAGATATGTAGTTTTAGTACAAGCTACCTCTGTGGATTAAATACTTTCAATCCAAATTCCATACAAATTCCTGAGTTCAGCATAATACATCTGAAAAAGGTCGGAAGTTACATTGGCAAAAACATAAGAATTATCAATCCCCATCAACATTCTGAAAGATTATATCGACTACTCGTATGTTATTATGTATCAAGCATTTTCGATAGACCCAATAATTATTTCACTTTCATGTTTGAACTTTTATGTAAAAACAAAAACAAATTAACACAACAAAAGCTAAGCTTATACTTAAACTTATACTTGTGTCCTTTGGTAAAGTTGGTTCAACTCTCTTTGAATGCTGCTGTTTTTTTTGTTTTTTTTACCACCGAGAGATTTGTTAAAATTATTTAACTAACTTTGTAATAGTCTAGAAGATGTACCTGGCGTTGCCCGGTATTAAACATAACTTTAAATTCATTTAAAAAAAAACTGAGAAGAAACTGAGAAATGTTCATGCAAGTATTATATTTTTTTTTTTAAACAGTCTACTTCTTGTAAGTAAAAAAAAAAAAAAAATACTCTAGCTGAGGTCAAAACCAAAACTTAACCTCAGTGAGTCAAGTATAATAACCATTAGGCCAACTTGACACAAACCTTAAAATAAGTTTTTGAACCTGCTTATTCTTAACCTAATGTGAACCATTCACGCATGTGCAGTTGTGAAACAGTTAGCAAACAGATTAAAATCCGATGACTCTCACATACTAATTTTTCAATTTTGACCCCTTAGCAGCCCTTTTGTCCCGATGAAAACAGATTAAAATGTTTTCTACATGACTGAATACCCTACAAACGAAATTTTTAGTTGTTGATTAAAAATTTGTTGAGTACATAGGTTGAGAAATATCATCACACACACACATTCTCACTTTTATAGATATATAGCTTAAGCAAACTTGTGTCTTGGTGTTGCCTGGGAAAATAGATTAACTAAAAAAAGATCCATACTCAGTCTTGAACAATTAAAGTATTTGCTGCTTGTAGTTGTCCAACACAAAAACCCAAACCTCACAGTGTTAATGTAAAATTCATTGCACTTTATGTACTTTGTGGATTGTGTTTGTTTTCAGCATCACAATTTTTATGTTAACATTTTTCTATGCAAATAATTGGTGGGAAAATCATTTGGTCAGTTTAGGCTATAAAATAGCAAGTAATGTCAATATATGACAAGAACCTTGCAGATTTTATATAAACCTTTAAAGACACAGTTATTATAATAACTCAGAATTTTCTCAGTGACCCAATTGTTATCTATTATATCTATAAAAACAGAGATGTGTGTGCCACAGACGATTTCTGATTGGTTAATCCAATAATCACATCTCCTAAAAAAGTATAGTTCTTACGCTCTTAACTTTACCATAAAATATTTTGGTCTTATTTATTGTCCATCTTGGAAGGGTTTAATTTTTTTCTAACTTGCCATTTACAAATTAGAAAAATACGAAAGTTACAGACATCACAATCCAACCTCTGACTCAACGTCCGCCATTAACACAAGAAAGCAAACGCTGGATAGATTATTAGTACTACTACTACTACAAACAATACAGCACGAAAACACGCGCACACACGCACACACACTCACGTCCACTACCGTCCTTGGCTACGTCACGTTGTTATGGCAACACGATAAATACACAGTAAATTTGATTTTCTTCATTTCTACGCAAATATTACGCAAATATAAATCATATAGAATATCTGTATGAATATAATTACACGTAATAGTTAAATAAAGATGATCATCGTATAAGAGAACCGAAAAAAAAAACTAATAGGGAATTTGTATAAAGTTGTATTTTCTTTATAAATAAATAGAAAAAAGAGGTGTTGATAAGACTATCGATACTTATACAGTTTAGTGACGACATTAAAAAATGGAAATATTGAAAAAAATTTTTATTGTCCGTAACTGTTATAGACTGAAGTTCTCCGAAAAAAAATTCTTACAGCGAAAAACAATTATTTATCACGACGACGTCAACGTGGCCATTTTGGAAATGTACCTAGCAGAATACCTCCATTTTAGGCCAAATTTCGCAATCTAGCCTTTTTTTTTCTCGCCATATTGAGATGCGCACAACACATCTGAAATTTTTTTACGTTTTTTTTTTTTTTTTTTTAATCTGCAATTTTTTTGCGTATTTTTTTTTTTATAAATAAGAATACTATTGAATATGCAAAGAAATTGAAGAATGCAAAGAATTGAGGAATTTTTATGCGAGATTATTTTCGAAACATGCTCAGTTGGACACGCATGGATAACTTCGAAACTTCGTTTATTTACTTCTGTTACAAATTAAAAAAAAAAAAAACACCCCAAAAATGGCATCTGTCTTCGCAAAAAAAAAAAAAAAAAAATCTCATTCTGGTGGGGGGGAAAAAGGGCTAGATTGGCCTAAAATGCAGGTATTCTGCTATGTACGGCAGTTACCTGCCCTTGGGGAATTCCTGGGCCTGCAATAACATTTCCAAAATGGCCACGTTGACGTAGCCGTGATAAATCATTGTTTTTCGCTGTAAAAAAAAAACTACTTGATCAAATGAAGTGAAATTTTTTTCGGAGAACTTCAGTCTATAACAGTTACGTACAATAAAATTTTTTTTTCAATATTTCCATTTTTTAATGTCGTCACTAAACTGTATAAGTACCAGACTATCAATACACACAAAAAAATATAGATTTATTTTTGGGTAAAGTTCCCCCGGGTTTTCCTTTCACTTCAGTGAATAATAGTCTTTTGTTATATATCTGGCGTACTATTATCTTTATATATATGATGTTTATGTTTATATATAGGTATAAGTGATAGTGTCTGTGTGTGTCGGTGCGTCTGTGTGCATTTCCCTACGTTAAAACTCTGTCAATTTTAAGCCTACAGATTCGAAATTTGATATACAGGGTACTGAGATTTGGGAACATCGATGTGATAGGTTTTCGACAGAAATTTGGCGATTAAGTGGTCAATATTCAACAATTAGACCTTTGAGAACTCTACCAAACTTCTCCTACAATTTAAGGTCTGAACACGTGATATTTTATATATATAGATTCCTTGGACATGGATCTAACTTATTAACTTTACTTGATCCCTAAACAATAAATGTTACGAGGTCATAATAGGGGTAAAAGTTTTAAAAAATTGACCTTTTTTTTTTCCTAAGCAAACACTTCAAAACACCTGGGCAACGCCGGGCACCGATTGCTAGTCTATATATAATTCTTTTCTGTTCAAACTTGTGTGCGTTTTCTAATCTACTTTTTCATTATCGCTCTATGTCAAAGGTTCAGTGCTTTTGAGTATTGTCCATTTATTTTCAGTCATGGCATTTTCTGAGTTCAACTTACACTGAGGTCGTTATTGGAACTTTACATTACTATTGTAATTGTCTGTATTTTTGAGATGAGGTGTTTTCATTGATTGAGATTGTCAGACTGACTTCCTCATCTTGGTTGTTATAGTCACAACGTTTCGGCCGTTTTGCCCTCCGGTCTTCATCAGGTGTTTTGTATCGAACTGGGGAACCGTTTGTTAGGAGTCTCAAACCCAACCCTTTATTATTATTACGGGGGTACCGTGTTCGGACTCCAGCTAGGCTCTGGGACATAGTTGCTGATTCTCTGTTTTGAATGTTACTTTTCACTGCCTTCAGTCGGCCTAGGACCACTCGGCCATATGTCACTAGTACATATGGCTGAGTGGTCCTAGACGTTGTATCGAAGTTTAGTTACCCAAAGGTGCTGAGTTCAATCCTGAATGAAGGCAGTGAAAAGTAACATTCAAAACAGAGAATCAGCAACTATGTCCCAGAGCCTAGCTGGAGTCCGAACACGGTACCCCTGTAATAATAACAAAGGGTTGGGTTCGAGACTCCTAACAAACGGTTCCCCAGTTCGATACAAAACACCTGATGAAGGCCGAAGGGCAAAACGACCGAAACGTTGTGACTATAACAACCAAGATGAGGAAGTCAGTCCGACAATCTCAATTAATTTACATTACTACATGCGATTTGATCTTCTCAACGGTCTTTGCATTTTCAAAGTAAATATTCCAAACCTAAATTTTCTTTTCATTATATCTAAAAGCTTTTATTGTTGGCATATAGATCATTGTGAGACATAAACAAAAATACCAAAGCGTAACCATTCAAGGTTTGTTGGAAATTAGAAAATTTGCTGTGTTGTGTACTATTGTTTCAGAAGCGTGATTATTAATTGATGTATTAATTTTTCAGTAAATTCTCAACTATCATTCCATGTACCTGCAAAGCAATACTGTGGAATCTGAGTTTTAAGTTATTTATATCTCACAGTAGGATAATGTGATACAAGGGTTGGAAAGTTGGATATAAAAAAAACAGAACCCTAAAGGAAGAACACTCTGGCTTGCAAAAAATGTGTGGACAGCCCATTCAGCCTTCCCTATAGGGTGCCTCAACATTAAACTAACAAAAAATGAACAAAGGGAGAAGGCAAAGCCTGGGAAGATGGTCTTCCTAGATTTGCACAGGACCAGAGACATAACTCGGCCAACAGAGTACAAGTCATTTCAACAATGACCGAAAGTCTGTTGGCGTTGGTGCCAAGGAGAAACCGTCGCTAAGTCATTCAGCAAATTCATTATTTTAGTTGTTTAAGTCAGTAAAAACATTGGCTCAGTTCGACTATAAAATTAAATAAAAAGAAATGCTACATCATGAAAAATCTCTAAAGTTATATTAAAAAGAAAATCACTTTTTGTGCCATTTAAATGTTGGTAGTTTATTAAAAGAAAAAACTATCACCATTTAATACTTTGAGAATTGTTAATGTACTTCTTTTTATTTAAATTTTCATGAAAAATTAAGTTGTGAAGTCACAAATTCTTGAAAAGCACTCGTAGCTATACTTAGCTTCTAAAACTGATATGCTTGCTTAGTTGCAAATTGAATGTTTTAATTTGCAGGAAAGGGATGAATAAAATGAGAAGTAATGGGATGAAGGCAGGGATAAGTGTAAGAGGAGATTGTTGTAAATAAAGATGATCATTTGGAAAGGATTTTTGATTGGCCATATGAAAGTGAGTCTATTTTATTGATTCTGTTACAAAACCATAATATGCAGTGGAGATAAACTCTTTCTACTGAAATATTTCTTAGACCAAAATCACACCTTTTTAACATTTTTCAGTATTTGCCTCACTAACTCCAGCACCCTATTGCAAAGTGATCCTACATTGTGCTTAATCATTAAAAAAAAAAAAAAAAAAACTGGTTGGTTATTGTAACAGTCAAAATAAACTTTGATGAAAATCTTCCTGTCGCTAAGCAACCACTGTCTTAATTAATCTTATGTAACTTGATTCTCAGCCCGTATACAATCAAGCATATATAAAAGTAATTGATGTTAGCGTCCCCTCTTCTCATTAATTACGCTAAATATAACAAATTAAATTACCTAAGTCACTCGTCTTTCTCGGAAAGGTTTTCCTCATCTATTCTAAATGGCATATTAGAACATTCTTAGGTAGGTCAAAACCTAATAACAATCGCAAATGAGTCAAGTAATTAAACGCAGCTTGTTATTTTACCTTTGTGAGGAAACTGGGCTCATACTTTTCTCAATTGTTTCAAAAATATTTATAATAGATCAGTGAGGATTTGAATTTGGTACAACTGATCTTCTAGTTTGTGACAGAATCTATCAGGCAAATCATGTATATCTTTATACAGAAAGGCAAGATGGTGCAGTTCTGTTTAAACAGCATTTCTAAAAATGTCACCAATATATACATCGTTAGTAGTAATTTTTTTTTTTTTTTTTTTTTTCGATTAGTTTCGTTTTATTCTGATCTGATATAGAATCAAGCAAAAGTAAAGAATTAAAAATAGAGATGAAAAGTGATCTTCTCAACGGTTTTTGCATTTTCAAAGTAGATGTTCCAAACCCAAATTTTATTTTCATTATATCTAAAAGCGTTTATTGTTGGCATATAGATCATTATGAGACATAAACAATGATATCAAATCATAACCATTCAAGTTTTTTGGAAATTAGAAAATTTTATGTGTTGTGTTTCAGAAGCTAATTTTCCTAGGTTCTAATAATAAAAATGTAGGCTTGGACAAGTTACAAATCTTTACAAATGTAATGTCATCTGATAAATTATAATTAATCATAATACGAATAATAATTATTAGAGAAAGTCTGTCTAAACATTTGGCAAAATCTTTAAAAAAAAAAAAAAAAATGTACAAAAATAACACAGAATTTGGCTGTTCATATAAGATTAATTTCAACAGCTAACACATTGAACCTTAATGATTCATAGCATAGCAGCAATTAGACTAGATTTTTTTTTTAATTTTTAATAGTAAATTAATGTTATTAAATTTCAGATCTGTCTATGTAAAAACAGATCAAAACACTGTTATTAATGTTTTCAACTTGCATTTTTAGTGACAGAAACTTCAAATCCCACCAAATATATTGGACTCACCATATTGATGAGTGACCTTTTTTATGCTCATATAGACTTAATATTGTGTGCATTAAGTTGAAAAGCACAAAGCATAAATCGCCTTTTGAAAAAAGTAATCTAACTTGAAGCAACCTAGAAAAAAAATCTATTAATAAAACAAAGAGAAAGACTTGTAGCGAATAAACAGAATAGCTTAAATTTTGTTTTTGCATCAAAATTTTATCAAACAAATCCCAGGAAAGTTATTACAAGTTGAAATTGAATTAACTTTCTCTATTTTCACACACTAAACTTGCGGGTTTGCGATGGTTATTTAAAAGTCTGGTAATCATCCAGATTTATTGCGTCAAGTAGAAAGATGGTTTGGACAAGTTGCAATTTATATATTTCAGTCTTTTGCTTACAGCACTTGGTATTCTTAATTGGTCACCCATGGCCAGATTCGATATTTCTTAACTTTGGTTATGTTCCCAATATCTGTGAATAAGATTACCTGAAGCGTTGGCAAAGTTGTAGTGTGTTCATTATGTTTTCGTTCTATTATGCATCTCTAATACAATCTCTTGGGTCTATACTACCACGCCACAACTGCTGGTAATTTCGGCCATTGCCTTCAGACAATCTTATACCATCATACTAATCTCAATAAATTTCGAAGTAAAGTTAAGTTGGGAGACAAAAAAAAGAAAGCAGACTGTAAGTTTATACAAACTCCTACTTTTCTACTACAAAGCTGTTGAAGGGCAGATATTTATTAACAGCCTTATTTTCTTCTTTTTGGGTCCTTTTTCCCTTGGTCGGGTATGACTTTAAGACATCTAGTAATGAGACTCCATGTGGAGGCTATGGGAAATGTGGAGTTGCCCCTTAGTAACCATTTCTACAAGGTCCACTTTGGCCTGGAGTGGTAATAATTCTTAGGGCATCTGATGCTATCAGATCAGGCTGTCTGAAGGTACTGGCTTCTGTATCAAAAATGCACCAAACATCGATGTTTTTTTCCCTTCCCTTTGCAAAAGTCAGTAATGTTCTACAAAGTCAAAAACAGCATTTCACTTAAAACAATCAAACCAAACACCATAAATAAGTATTTGAAGATATGAAGAATTTGAAGAATAAAAACTTTTCCCAAAATTACTGGATTTGGCATTAAATACCTGAAAAGGGTTGATATGCTATAAAACTATCAAACCAAACTGCATGAATAAATATTTGAAGTTATAAAGAACTTGAAGCATAAATACTGCTTTGCCTCTAATACACGTCTCTAATTTGATCTCCTGGGTCACTTCTACTTCACTGTCACTTTTGGTACTTTCTGACAATCTTATATCATCGTACTTATGCAATAAAGTTCCAAATAAAGTTTAGATTGCAGACAAAAAAGTCAGACTAAGTTTATACTGACTCGGTTTTCTACTTGAAAGCTGTCGAATGATGCATATTTATAAACCACCTTTGTTTTTTCTTTTTCTTTTTTTACTATTTGATTCCTTTTTCCTTTGACAGAGTTAAACGTCTACATTCAATGTCTCGTTTAATTTTTATCATTTGCATCTTAATTCATCAATCCCAACTGTCTCATGTCTTCAGCCACTAACTGTTTCAACAGAAAAGCTACAGCCAATCAGAATACAAATAAGCTGACCTAATTATCCTATTTTAAGTCTTAATATTTAGTTGAAAAAAAAGCTAAATTACTTCCAAATTTGAAATTGTTGAATCAAAAATCATTTCTAGTTTAGTAAATCATCATTTATTAAAAGGATCAAAGTGTAATGTCGCAGGAACAAGCAAACAAAGTGCTGCTGCTGCTAATATTTTCGCGAGCCAACTATCCCTCAGCTGCTGATTCTCTCAAAGGTGTCCATAGGCGCTCTGTTACAAAGGTTTTGAAAGTTTACATCCAATAATTTTATACAAAGATTATCTTTCTCTCATCTTTTGGTAAGGCGCGAAATGTAGTATCTATTCTCGATCAGTAAAGGAGAAATCCATCATGATTGAAACAATTTTCATTTTTGTTTCAATCTCTAGTACCCCTTTCAAGGGAGCTAGATTTCCGCGCATTAAAAACCAATCTTGTGTCTAACTTTGCTCTTGTTGGGAGGCAAGTAAATAGAAACTAAATTACTCTCCTTTTACCTGAGAACAAAGTGTTCTGGTAGTGCACTTCATCTCTTCTGTTCTTGTGGTCCTGGATATGACCTTAAACTATATCCAGTGGTGAGGCCCCAGCTTGCGGGCTTTGGTGAGTGTGGAGCCACCCTTTAATTACCATTACTCCCAGCTCCACTCTGACCCGGAGTGGTAGTACCTGTTAGGGTTCCAACTATGGGTTAAATAGAAACCGACTTGAAAACAACAAATATATTCTATTAAAAATCTTTGGATTTGGCATTAAATAACCCGAAAAGGGTTGATATGCCGTAAAACAAAAACAACCAACCAACCAAATTTTCTATTCTTGCTCAGTCTAGTAGGATTTATCTACAGCAATTTTTATTTTTGTCTTGATCCACTGTGCCCTTTTTGGGGTAGCTGAATGTTTCGCACATTAAAAGCTGACCTTATGTCTAACTCATTCCTTGTGGGAACGCAAGTAAAATTAAGGGACCGTGGCAAAATTAAGTATAGTTTTATAAAAATTTGGTTAAATTAATAAGTTCACTAGCAAATGATACCATAATAATGAAATTCAATTTTCCAAATTATTGGTCCACCGACTTAGTCAGATTTGAACTTTAAAATTCATCCTTGTCCATTCGTCTGTATGTTCCCCAAATTCTCAATAACTACCTTTTACATTTTTTTGAAATTTGCATAAAGTTACAACTATCCAAGGGAGAAAATGTAACATTCTCAGATTTTTGATAAAAATTCTGGTTGTGTCACAAGTGGGTCAAAAGGGCTCAAAATGGACAAAAATATCACTTTCCAGGACATAGAATCTTTTCCAACCATTAGATTGTGTTGAAAATTACCCAAAAGCAAGACCACATGAATATACATCTGGAAATGTAATATTTGACCCTGGGAAAATTCTGGGGCTTCAGCCCCAGGGTGTTTCAAGGGTGAAGAACACGCCTTTTGGGGCTAATTTTTATTTTTCTCCTAAAATTCAAGGCATCAGTCAGGGGACCATATGGTTTTTGGCTTGTTTTTCAAAGAAAATTTTGGGGGAAAAACACACAGTATAGTTTAAAATAAAATCAAAAATAAAAGTAAATATTCCCAGCAACATTGGGCAAGTATCACTATTTTTTTATAAAGTAATCTCAAGTTATGAGATTGGAATTTTAAATAATTATCATGGACGAAATTGTGGCCAAAAATCTTTTGTTTCTGATATTAGTGATTAAACTGTTAACAGTTTTGGTGCCAAAACTGTGTGCAGGATTCAAGAAAATTCAAACTATTATGCGTTAAATTAGACAATTGTTTGTCCAATGCACTCAGTGGCATCAGATGTTTGTGTGTTGTGTGATTTAGTTGTGATTTAGTTGTTTTCATTTTATGAATACTTGTATGAAAAAAATGACAAAAAATATTGTTTTTGAAAAATAAAAAATGTCACTGCCTAAAAATAATACGTATTTACTTGTTGCATTGTAACAACGTTTGTTCTCCTTGGTTTGAGTTGACTTCTCTCGCCAGCACTGCAGACCAGAGTAAGGTTGCCCATAAAGGCTAACCAATCGTGCATGCACCAATGAAAACTGTAGACCTGATAGCTCAGCCAAATTCTTCTTGATGGTTGTTGTTATTGTTGTTTAGGTCCTCAGCTGTCCACCAATGGAGAGAAGTATTTACTTACCTTTTCAATGAAGAAAAAAAACCCTGCTCATTGACAAAAGAAAAATGAACAATTTAAACTTGCTTGAGGAATGATTTCTCCTCTCAACAATGACAGTTTTGATACTAATGGTTTGTAGGAAGTAGACCTAGGCATGCAAGTTATACTATAATGTGGTATTTTTCTGTCTGTCAGACGATGTAATTAAAGAAAAAAAATATATATAGATCTTTCTCAAGTAAAATTTTTCAAGGAATCCAATGATTGTATGAATTTTGTATTTGATATGGTTGGTTAGAAGGGAGAGGGATCTCCAGTCATTGTAGAAATCAATAAACTGCAAAGACTTTTTTAAATTATTCCTTTGAAAAATAAAAAAGTGAAGAATGCTAATTATCAGGTTTATAGTTAGAAAGTGCAGGATTACATAGGAGGATTCATTCCCAGGTAACACTAGGACTACCAGTTAGTCTATTATGATTATATGCATCATGTATATCTACAATATACCAGTTATCATAGGTGCCACAGGGCTTATGAAGAAGAACCTGAAGTCCTACCTAACTAATATTCCTGGTGAACCAAGTGCAAAAGAGATCCAGACAATTGCATTTAAGGGAACAACGAGGATGCTAAAAAGAGCTTTCGGTTGGTTTTAATAAAAAGCAGGGCAATGTTGGCAGCAGGTTTGGCTGCCCCATACCCAGCATTACAATCTTCCAAAGAAGAAGAAAAAAAAAAAGAGGGATATGCATGTAGCATTACAAGCATGTGCTGTATTTTTGTGGACATCGGCAATATTACATACCTAATGTGCTTCAACAAGTCATATCTTTTTTATTTGTGGGTCAATTTTTAAAAGAATTACATTGATGGAAAGAGAATACAATAAGCATGCCACTGATAATTTATTTTTCTTTTATGCATTCATTGTTTTTATGCTCCAAGTTAAAAATGAAAAAACGGTAAAAATGATGATAGCAAAAAAGGGGAACTGTTTTTTTCAATGTTTTTACATTTCATACGTTACGTTTGGATACACATGCACAGGGTCAAATTTAATTGTATATGGCTGAAATTTTACAGGTTATATAACCATAGAAATCAATCTCTACTGGACTTTGATTTATATTTTTACGACCACAGGAAGCAAAGTTAAGACCGAGCAAAGTTGACAAAGAACATTTCAAAATTGATAAGATAAATCGGTATATATCCTCCATTTTCATATAGATAATAGTTGCAAAATTATTTTCATGTATGATATGTAAATATTTGATAATTGTTAATTGTGCAGAAATTTCTTTATAATGTTATCCTAAATAGAAATTACAGAATATAGAATTTAACAGGATAACGGTTCGCTATGTGCTGACCAGCACTGAGCTGCCTTCAGTCAGCATATTAACGAGTTTCGTTTGTATTCTATTAAAAATAGAAACCTGTTTTTCAGCTTTCAGAATTAAAGCAGAAAATAGTTTCATTTTTTATTCTGAGTTAGTCAATTTAAAAAAAATTATTTAAGTTTTTCAAATTTGATTTTCAAACAATACCGAGCCAAAACTATTTTGTTGCTTTTAACGCTTTTAGTATAATGTACTAAAAAGCATTAAAAAAAACAACAAAATGTACTTAGTACATGCGTTTCTGTTATGATATTTATGACTTTTTATTTGCACTTAAGGTAGAATTGTGTTTTAAAATATATATAAAAGATACTTGTGCTCTTATGCTACCATGCTGAAATAATAACGTTATTATTTAGAAACCCATTTTTAACGTGGGGAGGGAAGAGTGTTTTGTTAACTATTCTGTACTTTCACCTAAAAAAGATATTGTGAAACTTGAATTTAATTTGAAAATACTATTTGAAAAAATAGCACGGTAACATAAGTGCATAAGCATCCAAATAAATATTACCAAAGACAAGATAAGTTACTCTTCTACCTGATGGATAAGTTTTTAGTGTATTTATTTAATGTAAAATGTTTGTTTATTTCGACAATTAGTGTCGACCGTTACACAAGAAAAATAGCCACATGGTATCTCATGTCTTTGAAATCTCGATAATGACTTAAAAATATACAAAATACTGTTAGAAACCCAACCAATAAATGTCCTAGTTTCGACCTTAACATTCTTCTTAAAAATGACTACCTTTTTAAAGGTTTTCGGGTATGCTGAAAACGAATATCGCATTTAAATTTTCTGCAAATAAGTAGCTTTCCAGATATTAAGCAATGTCATTTCTTATGTTATTGCTGGTAACCATCTTGGTATGTGCGTTTGCGCATAGTTTCTCAGGGTTGTGTTTGCACACTCCAAGATGGCCACCCGCGATAGCATAAGAAATTACATTGTTTAATATCCGGAAAACTACTTATTTGCAGAAAATTTAAATGCAATAATCGTTTTCAACATACCCTAAAACCTATAAAAGTAATCATTTTAAATGTTAAGGTGGAAACAAGGTAAAAAATTGTTTTATTTCTTTTGTTTACGTACTTGAATTTTCAGTAAAACAACAGAATAGAAATTCTGAAAATTACCATCAACTGGTGAATATATAGTTTTTGTTTATCAGTATTCCTGGTACTGTGAAAGCTACATTGAGGATTCATGTTGAGTACAATTTATGGTTGCATCTCAGAAAATAGGGGTATATTTTGGGCCAGATAGAGAAGAATTACAAAATTGAAAATTGGACTGGTCCCAAAATGCATAAGATCTGGCCGACTATGGGAATTTACATCTTTTACAGAAATCCAAAATCTATGTAAAAAATTTTCTTTGATTTATTTCTGAAATTAATTCATATCTATTCAATTTTTGTCTTTTCCTTGAGGGGAGTAGTAAATACCGGCCAGGAATGCTCTTTAGGCATTCAATGGCTACACCCCAGATTAAGCTCTCCTTTGGTGAGGAGGCATAAAATACCTACTCTCAATAAAGCTATATTTACATACCACTAAATACTTAGTTTTGTTCATGAATAGACACCAACTGTGTGATACCATGTGTCAGTTAAAAAAAAATTGAAATTTGTACATCTTAATTTATAATTCACGGCTTATGGTAAAAAGATACATCAGATTTGACTGCATAATCAAAAAGAGCACTCAATTTTACATAAGAGTGCCAAGTTTCATGAGAATAGCTTGAAAAATAAATAAATGGTGGCGAAATAACCGAATTTCTTGAAATGTTGAAGTCCGTAATTTAGTTCACTTTTTCTAAAGAAAAAGGTCCACGGAAAATCCTAAATTTTGGCACTTAAAATTCTCATAACTTTTGAACTACTGATGGTATTTGCATAATTCAAACGGTTTTAAGCATCTTTTACATAGCTCTTTTCATGCAAGTTGATAAGATAACAATTATCTAAAAAGAAAAAATCAACTTGTAATGCTAATGCATGTTTTTGTGTGTATGTCTATGAAATCATTTTAGCCTATCACATACACACACACACACAACTGAATTATACCAACTTGATTTTACCATAGCGCAAGCATTGAGCTACACCAGAAAGAATAAATAAGCATAAAAATAAGTCACGATTGTTTTTTAAGTTAAATTCTTGTCAATGTTTGATATCTTTTTTTTTCAGTTTTTTATTATTGGAATTTTTTTGTTTCTTTATTTTAGACAAACTATTTTAGATGTATGCATATACATTTCTATGCCAAACTCCTAAACATTATGAATATATTTAAAGACAAAATATTTTTCTTTCATGCGGATAAAGCATTCGCCTTCAGTTTTAGGCCAGCTTTTAGTGTTCAGATCTTACACTAGACGTTTTTGGACCTCCAAGAAAAGGAGGGTGGACCTGTAAATTCACCCTTGTCCATTTCTTCCGTCCGCACTTTTCTCAATAACTTTGCCTTGGAATTTTTAAAAATTTTGCACAAACATTAAACATGATATGAGTAAAACAGTAACAACTGATTTTCCGGGAAAACTCCGGTTGCCCCCCCCCCCGCGCCCCTAGGGATGCCTTTTGGGTTAAAATGGCTAATTGACACTTTTGTGCTTATTAAAACAAAATTGATGCCTTGGATTTTTATAAAACTTTCTGAAAATTTTCTGTATAATTTTGTTTGTCTATAATTCGCGATAACTCTTGGGTGTGCCCCAGAGGCTCTTTTAGGGATAATAAAAACACTCCAATTTTGGGACTATTTTACCATATTTGTCAAATTTTCTGCGTATGTCTATTTAACAGTTTTGCATGGTGCTGAACTCAAATTTAAATATGTTTATGCCTTGAGGACTTTTGGGGCTAAATGGGGGGGGGTGAATGTAATCATTTCTTTTTTTTTTTTTTTTTTTTTTGCATGGTGCAGAACTCAAATTTACATATGTTAAGGCCTAAAACTGCACTGTTTGTTCATTTTCACCAGGATTTGACGTTCCCTGGGGACTTTTGGGGCCAAAGGGGGGGGGGCAATGCTGAACTTAGTCATTTTTTATGCATCGTTCATTTACACTCGCGGGGAACCATGCATGCTTCACTTGTTTGTTTGTTTTTTTTTCTTGTTTTTTTTTGCATCTTAGTCAATATTGATTATCATAAACTTCAATAATATTTTTATTGCGATTTAAAGTAAAAAAAAAAAAAAAAAAAACTTTTGAACTGACATTGAGAAGAGAAAAGTGCAAAGATGCTTCAGACAGTTGTTTTATAAGACCTAGGCATCCAACTTCTAAATGTACATGATCTCATTTTAATTTTGCCAATCGTAAAGGGATAATTGGGGAAGCATTAATCCTTACCCACTCCCTATTTGACCTGATTTCAATGTGAACAGAACGTTCTGAGGACACCGTTATAAAAAGCTTTAGGATAATCAATTCTTTTAATTGACACACGGGTATTGTGTTACCGGCTGGATATACATTTTGTTACCACAGAATGGAATTAAGTGACTAATACATATGACAGTAAACACAGTTTATTGCATATTTGTAACTAAACAGATGCTTTCATGTCTTGTCTCTTCTAATAAGGAGAATTGAACATTTGGTAATCTATATATTAATAACAAGTGTCTGTCTGTCTGTCTTTATTTCTGCTAACTACTTTTAGATCGTTACTAGGAGGCCGCCCGGCATTGTCCGATCGTAAAATACGCTTAAATATAATATTTGGATTAATGCAAATTTCGTATTTATTATAATACTAGCGATGGGGTACCCGGCGTTGCCCGGGTGTTTGGAGGTGTGTGTGGTTTTGGGTAAATCAAAACTCCGGGGGGGGGGGGGGTTAAAATAAATAAAAAAATGTTTTGGTAGGTAAGTATGAGGATTGAACCCGAACCCTTGAGGCAAAGTTGGAAATTAAAGTGTGAAAAAAAAAGAGTGCGATGTTAACCATTGGGTCACTGCGAGATGGTAACGGAAACACGTTTGAATTTATTTAATTACTTAAATTAGCGGGTGCACGTTTTAATGACTTAATGAGGTCAACATTTGACTGCGGGGTAGCATTTCATTTAGTGCGGGAACGCTTTTTCTTTTCTTTTTTTTTTTTTTTTCCACATTGTGCTTTCGGACATTTCCGGCGATCGAGACCAGAAAAATACCTAGACAATTAGTGACACTTTTATTATAGGAAAAGGCCTAACCCAAATGTGGCGAGCGAAAACTGTTGAATATTTATCTTCCCGAAGTCGAGCAAATATAGGCGAGCTCCGTTGTTAACTGAGATATTACGTATTACATGTGATATAAAAGTTTTAAAAAGTTGTTAGGCGACCGGCGCTTCTTCTCTGAAAAAAGCCTTTTGTAGACATACAGAAAAAGCGAACACACATACACACATACATTTTCGCTTTTATATATATAAACTAGCAGAGGAAGGGGGGGTACCCGGCGTTGCTTGGGTGCTTGGAGGTGTGTGTGGTTTTGGGTAAATCAAAACACCCGGGTGTTTGTGTCGGGAGGGGGGGGGTTAAAATAAAAAAAAAAATTTGGGTAGGTAAATATGAAGGATCGAACCCAAACCCTTGAGACTAAGTTGGTAATTAAAGTGTGAAAAAAAAAACATGCGACGTTAACCACTGGGCCACCACAAAATACTAAGAGAAACATGTTTGAATTTATTTAAGTGTTTAGAATTAGCAGGTGCCCGTTTTTAATTACTTAATGAGGTCAACTTAGACTGCGGGGTAGTATTTTATTTACTGCGGGAATGCTTTTTAATTTTTTTTTTTTTTTTTTTTTTGTTTCCCCAAGGTGTTGGGGGGAAACCAGCTCCCCATAAAAAGGGGATTGTTCAAATTGAATAGCAATTGTCTGATATAAGGAAAAACTCCACATTGATTAAATCTGATTGCTTTCGGACATTTCCGGCGATCGCGACTGGAAAAATACTGCCAGAATTAGTGCTGCTTTTATTATACGAAAAAACCACGTGCGGCGAGCGAAAAATGTTGAATATTTATCTTTTCAAAGTCGAGCAAATTAAATAGACAGGTGACCTCCATTGTAGATATTATCATTTAGACATGATATAAAAAGTTTTAAGACGTTGTGAGCTGACCGATTGCTTCTCAGAAAAAGCCTTTTACAGACATACACAAAAAGCGAACATACATATATGCATACATACACACACATTTTCGCTTTTTTATTTATAGATTATATTGGATGCAACATATAGTAATGATTTAAAAAAAAAAAAAAAAAAAAAATGACTGGTGCGTCACGCCCGAGAATTGAAACCAAAATGTTCAGCTTATGATTTACATTTTCCTTGGACGTTAATGCCTGAGCTATAAAGACATGATTGCTGCAAAGCTAAAAATTAAAACATGAACCAATAGCTATTATGCTATGCATGCATATTCGTAATGCCGTCGTTCAACCTTCACTGGCAAATTCAAACCAAAAACTTTAAACCAAAAACTGACTGGAGTTTAGTAGGCAAAATTTTTTAAACAAATATATATATACGCATACATAAATATATATAGAAATAGGTTTGTGTTTACTATAACCTTTTTATGCAAATATTACGCAAGTATAAATCATGTAAAATATCTGCATGAATATAATTACACGTAATAGTTTAGTAAAGATGATCATCCCATAAGGAAACCGAAAAAACTAATAAGGAATTAATTAAAATGATTGTTTAAAAGAATATGCAAATTAGCTAGATCTTTTGCAGATGAATGCAATTCCACAACCCATACATATAAGAAAGTTGTATTTTCTTTTTATTTTAAATAAATAGTAAAAAGGGTTTTTAATATGAATGTCAATACAAAAAAAAAACAATTTATAGGAGTATAGATTAGAACTAGGCGTGTGAAATTTGGTAAGAATGTTCTCCATACCGATGCAAATTTTTTTTAAATCAATAGCGGTAGGGGTTATATGATGAGTGTACATATCTCTTAGCTACTCTGTTTTCTATAAGACTAGCCTGAGTGCCAGGCATTGCCCGGGTGTTTGGAGGTGTGTGTTGAGCAAAAAAAAAAAAAAAAAAAGTGGTAGTAGGCAGGCAGGCATGAACCAGTGATGCGAAAAGAAAGTGAAAGAAAATCTGACAACATAGCGCTGCTTCATGATACAACCGAAAGTTCGGAACATTAAATTTAGCCAAAGTCAATCCTACCAATACGATGACTTGCAAAAATCGACCCCTCCTTGTAGAAAAGTGCCCAGTTGAGGGTGAAGGAATAAATGTTTTCAGCCAATATTTCGCTATTTGTTGTCTAAGATGTCGAGCTTCAAAATGACACCAATCTCGTGAAAATCCATCGCCTGTGTCGAAAGTTTTAGGCAGATATACAAACATACATACATACATACATTTAAACAGATAGGTGAGATTTATATTAGATATCTGCATATTATCATGTTCAGTCTAGCGTCTGTTTTACATGCTGGCTTGTGTTGGACGGACTTCCAAACTAACCTACCTCTGGCCAGGTCTTTGTTTCACCATCTTTCTCTCAACTCTATCCCTACAACTTCCTCGCAAGTTTTCCTTAACCTTCCACTATCAATTGACCTGGTTACTTCAACTGGTCTACATCTACTAACTCAAACACTCTTATCCATTCTTTCAATATGATCAAACCAACCAAATCTTCTGTTCTGCATCCATCTCACTATCACTGTCCAGACTTAATTTTCCTCTGAGGTCATCAGATCTAACATATACTTATATCATTTTTTCTCCATGCCAAACATATCCTCAACCCTCACTGATCAGGTTTCATTTCCATACACACAACACTGTGCAAACATGCCTGATAAAGAGCAGTTCTCTGTTTGTTGGTGCATGTTTGAAGTCAGAAACTACACATGACACATTCACAACGCGTATATATTTTTTTCAACAAGAAAATGAACACTTACATACAGAGTGGAGTGATAAAATTGACGCCCTAGAAAACACAACATTATTCCATTTTTGTTTGATGAAAACTGATTTCCTTTGTTTTTGTTGCAGACCATCTACTAGTTGGCCAGTTGTGTACAAATCCCAAGAGCGATAGGGGCTTTCTATCATGTCTGAATGTGACACAATGTTCCACGAGTGAGATCGAAGATGCACGGCTGTACAACTCGTGCTCTCTGCCAATCCAAGTTATGACAACAGGACCATTGCCAGCGCCCTTCAAATGCAAATCCAGACAGTTCAACAGTTGAAGGCACAGGTCAACAAAGTTTCCGGCCACGGCTATGGTCTTTGGTGTGGTTTCAAGTGAGGGTCACATCATGCCACCTCACATCTTCAAAGTTAGCTTTAACGTCAACACCAAAGTGTACCTGGATGTGATGAAGAGTGTGGAGATCACCTGGTGCAATCAGGTGGCCACTGGCAAAGCCCTGAGCGTGGTAGCAGGACTTGGCACTGGCACACAAGTCCAAAGAGACCGTCGGCTTAGCTTCAGAAGGAGTGCTACGACTTTGTACTCTTCTCTCATTGGCACCCACTCTTCCCCTGTTGGACTACTTTGTTTGGTCATATGTCAAGAACATCAACATCACAACCTCCCACAACACCACAGCCAGCCTGATTGCTGCTATCCAACGAGTATTTACTGAACTCCCGCCGGCACTTGTGGAAAAGGCATGCTTCCATTTCCTGACACGTATCGAAGTGGTATTTTAGGCCAAAAGCAGCTACATTAAATAGCTGTCAGCTCCACTACATAATCAAGTTACCTTAATTGATTTTTTTTGAATAAAAGTTTTAAAATAAAGCTGTGGTGTTGTTGTTGTTTTTTTGGGGGTGGGGTTAAAAATTTGTCGTTCCATTTTGTATATATTCATTCTTTTGAGGATCAACATGAACAAAATGAATTTCTTGAACAGAACAGTTCTACCCCATATTTATGACCACTTAGAAAGATGAAAATCAAGATTCCAATGTGGATCAAAATTACATAATTTTGATTTTAAACTATTTAAAATTTAAGGCTTAAGCTTAACAAGTCCTAAGGAATTTAAAATAAAAAAATCTGACTTTATTCGTGTCTAAAAACTATGAGTCAATGAAAATCTTACATGTTGTGCACACATATTACCCCCCCCCCAAAGAAAATGTTAAAATATTCCAAATAAACTGAAATTTGGAGAATATTTATCATTATTTAGTCTGTTGTTAAAATTTCACAAAAATCTGAGGTGTGTGAATTTTGACCCAGGATTCTATATAATGCTTTATTAAATGAATTTTTTTTTTAAATAGATTTTTTTACTTTTTTTTATTTTTAGTTTTTCTATTATGTTCAAATTTTATGTTATGAAATAATATTTTAAAATAAAATAAAGTCCTACTAATCAATATTCATGTCAATCACATAGGATTTGACTTTGATGCAACCACCAAAGATATCGAACGTACAATTTTTCTCCTCCTAGGTAAAACCCAACTTAGCAACACCAGAAAAATAAAGGGGGAAAAAATGACATAAGTCTTCATAAGATTGAATTTCACTCAAAAAAATAATTTAAATAATTTTTCATTCAATATACATATATATATATATATATGAATATATGTATTAGTGACTTGGCAAGTCCACAGGGGAGACAACCGAAGCAGCAAAATTGAAGCTGGCCTGCAGGACACTATATATACAAATTTAGGCAGATTTGGGCATATTTTATTGGTTTGAAAATATACATTCTTTTTTTCACCAATTGCCATAAAAATTTTAACCATAGATGAGTATTACAATCTTCCAAAAGCCTGCAAATTTTCATGTAGTTTCATTCCATAGATATGAGCATTTCAAAAGTCAATTTGGCTACTAGTATAGATATATATACCACCTTCTTTTGCAATTTTATAAGTTCCAAATCTCAGCAACTATTGATTAGAATTTAACAAATGAAGGTTTGTTGGTTGGAAAGGTAATGATATGAATTGTGCAGTGAGCTATGTGCCTTTAAGGTCGCACATTCGGGGGATCAGCCATCATCCAGAGTCTATTTTTGGTACTTTTTTTTACAGCCATAAAGTGTTTCAATAATAGTCATTTGTTTTCCTAGTTTTGCATATGAATTAAAAAATATTTCCCCAAAACCTCTGGCATTGATGGAAGGGAGACGAAAACTTGCTATCGTTTCAAATGATCTGGAATAACAGCAAAGGGAAACTTGATTCCAAATATCTTTCATATGTTATATCTTGCCTCTTCGGTTTTCATACATAAAATTTCAGTGTATAAGACTTATTTGATACTGGAGATATTCATAATCTTACCCTATTTCCAAAAGAAGGAGATATAACATGAGAAATATTTGGAATAAAGTCTCCCCTTGCTGTTATTTCAGATTATTTGAAACCATAGCAGCAAGTATTAGTCTCCTCTCCATCAAGGTCAGAGGTTTGGGGATATATATATATATATATATTGGAAGTTTCTTTTAAATTATTTAAAAAAAAAAAAATTGTCCTTCATTGGAACATCATTTTGTCAGTAAGTCAATTAATCTCCCGAATTGCTGAATAGTTTTACTTACATGAACAAACAATAGTACTAATGATCTTAAAGGGATCATCAGTTGTTTACTATGTAGCACCATTGTGGGGATTATATAATGCTCTATCTTGTATATTGAGCAATTTTATTTAGCTGGGATTGTCTTATATAAAATATTACACCTAATAATATTTTCTAAGACCAAAAATCACTGGATTTGCATACCAGTAGATATATTTCATTTCATTATTCTGAAGTAAGTAAACCCCTACATATAAGTACATGTCCTTTACAGTTGGATCAGTAAATTCTTGGCTTATTTAGAATTTCTCTAGGGCAATGACACTAAGCAATGGTATCCGAAACACCGAGTTTAATCATCATTCATAATCCGATCATTCAGTTTACATTGCTCGATAGGTAAATTACACCTACATTCCTGCAATCTGTTAAATATTCTAATGCAATCACACATTGTAGTCAGATAAAATTAAAGTTGTTTTCATTTAAATCCTTCTGGTGCCTGATATATCCTCCATACCTATTACACTCACCAGAAGGGAATCCTTTAGTTATTCTACCGTTCATAATATATAAGGGTCATTCTTAAAGGAATGCCTCTTACTTTTCTTATTCTGTCTAAATAAATCAGAGGGGATTAAAAATTTCATTGTTATGATGACTGAACTTGTGCATTCATGACTTGAAAGTTTCATTTCTGTGTTGCAGATATTGACAATGCGAGATTCTAAAAAAGCAACGTGTGTCAGAAGCAGAGATGTATCATTGAATTCTTGGCAAAAGTACATTGAGAATGGTGGTTATTATGTAGAAAAATAAATTCTCGTTTTAATGGTACTGTTCTTGTCTTTGTAGCTCTTTAACTTTTCAAGTTAAAAAAAAAAAATAGGGGGGAGGGGCTTTACTTTTGGAATAACTCTTGTATATAAAATAATAAAATGCAGATTCCAGCAACTATATCTTTATCAGTGAAGAGGTTCATATTTCATCCATCCAGACAAACAGCATATACAAACATATCTGAAATGACGAGGTTGTTGGTAAAAAACATTAATAGTTTTTTGAAAATTATATATTCTGTTGATGATGTCTTTTCCGTCTATTGCTTAATCATTCTAGAAAATTCAGGATGTTTGTATACCTTGTTTGTTTGGATAGATGATAAAACAACAGCAAAGAATGAACTTATTCACTGATAAATAAAAGTATAGTTGTTGAAATCTGCATCCTATTGTTTGTTTATACATGCTCTAGAATTTAAAATAAACGCTTACTGAGCTTAAACCTATTTTTAATTTATATTTTTAAAAACTCAGAAGGGCAGCTAGACAATTACTTAGAGATGGTATTTTGATAAAAGTATTGATCCTGTTCTTCTCACTGGGTAGGTATCAGAAAGGGCATCCGATCTGTAAAAATGTTGCCTGCAATAAAGAAAATGCTTCCTAAAGAAACTCAGTTGTATTTTAGGCTCTAGTTTAAATGTTGGAAGCTTGCATAGAAAGTCTGGTGAGATTGTTGACTTTCTTGAGAAAATATGTAGTGACTTGTGTTATGTGCAAGAAACTTGAAGAAGTAAATTTGCATAATTGTGGGGAAGAATGCAAAATCTAAATTGGAAATAAAAAGAAAACAAGTGATGCTGGTCCTTTTATTGAAGAGAGATTGATGAAGTGGTTGCAGTCGTGTAATCATGCAGATAAATTTGATATTTCGAAAGCAAATTTTTGATTTTATCTGTTTATGCGACCTGAGTGAGGATACGGAAGATGAGTTTTTTGACAGGCTTCTTGCAGTAACTAGTAAAGGTTGATGATAAGTACTTACTGTTACTAGAGGTTTTTTCACCAACAATCTTCCAAAACCTAGTGAAAAATGTCTTTTCAACTTTTATTTTTATAATGAAATGAGCAAAGTCAAATTATTTAAACAGTAAAAGTTTATTAAAATAATATACTTGTTTTTTAACACAGGTTGTTTAAAAAACACCTGAAGAAATTCGAATGTTGATACCTTCAAGTCTCAACATAAAATTCGGTGCATATTTAGAATTATACTTTTAAAAAAAAAATACCGAAATCTTTATGATGTACCTACTCATATGGGTGTCGCTAGTAACTGAAAATATTTAGTTGTCAAAGGTCAACTAAAGATAAATTTGTCCATAGAGCCCTGTGATTGGAATGCAGAGAGAGAAAGAATTTGGTCTTGTAATTTACATTTTGATTGCAAACACCCTTTTTAGAAAAAACTGGAAAACCATATTAATCTGAGGTAGCAAAGACACGAGTAGATTACTGTTGGTCAAGAAAAAGGACAGAAAGCTCTTGAGAGATGTGAAAGTAATACACGTTGAAGAAATCATGACATGAAGAAATCATGACATGGCACAAACCAGTTATTTACAATTTCATATTGCAGCAAACCTATTTTTTAAAAATGGGCAGAAATCAATAAGTTTTTTCACAGGTGAATAGTGTGGAAATTAAATGAAAAACATATGAAATATGAGTTTAAATACTGATTAATGAAGAAAGAGTGGAAGAACAATCAAAGGTGCAAAAGGATACATGTTGAATGTAACAGGTCAGACTTGTGAATGGATAGAAGGCCTCTCAAGGCACAATAATATGATAGATGGAGAAAGTTGATAAGTTTATTGAAGTGGACACATAGCAGTCATTGAATATAATGTTTAGTGAATTAGGATGTGTATCTGGAAGCTAAGGAAAAAGGACAATATAACAAGCCATGAAAGAAGGACAATATACCGAGCCAAGAATGAGGTTGAGAAAGCTTGGTTTCTAAATATACTACGATTACGAAAAGAACAAAGAATTCAGTCGACAAAGACAAATCTTGATATTGTTGGAAAGAAATGCATTTGTAACAACAAACGAACAAGACAAGGGATGTTTGCAAATAAGAAATTGTCGAATACTGAGTTTCCATGGAACTATGCAAAATCTGGAAGTTACAGAAGCAGTATCCAGTCTGCTATCAGAATTGAGAAAGAAACGGTGTTAGTCCCTGTGAATAAGATGAAGAAGGGTATTGTTGCAGACAGGGTTGTGGAGGTTTTAACTGGAGTCAGTCAGATTTCTAAGAGTACTAGGAGTCAGAGTCAGGATTTTTTATCTGACTCTGACTCCATAAGTCCAATAAATTTTTTTTTGTTTTGTTTTACATGGTTTTCCTGTTTGGTTTTACCAGTTGCACAATTTAGCAGTATGGTTTTGCCTTTGTTTTTAGAGATCTCATATTTTGTACTGCAATGTTTCTACTTCATAAAGATATTTCGGTCCCTTGGATCACTGCAAATCCTGTCTGGACAGATGTTTTCGTTTTGGTTGTGATGTCAAACAGGATCAATGAAAACTCGGTCTTTAAGTTAGATCACTGCGGATTACATTGTATAATAATTGGATTGTAATCCGAAAGTTATCCAGTTCCTGAATCAAATGGCAATTGGATTAGTCTGGGATCGATCCAGAATTACAATCTTATTTGAAAAAAAAGCAGGCATAAATCAATAAGAAGCAAACCATGCTACTATAGCCATTTATAGCTTTTTCCTGTTTTTTTCTTTGATTCTTTTTCCATAAAGGCAATATTATCTTTAAAAAAATTTATTCTCTATATATGTCTTTACTCCCCACTTTTGATGAGAAGCATTTGACTTCGAAATGCCATGGCCTAAAGAGATTTCCCTACCCCTAAATATTGTATTTCTTTTGAACTGATAGCATAATAAAATTTAATTGTTATAATTTTGTTATCTTAACTTATTCTATAAAGCTGGTTGAGTGTATTTATCATACAAGTTAATGTTAAACGTAAAAATATACATGAAAAGTATTTATAAAATGCTTGCTGAATAGGTGTGGATCTGCAGAATAGATTTTCTCATAGGGGTCAGGGAGTCGGAGTAAAAGATATCAAAGAAGTTAAAGTCAGCATCCTAGGAATTCTCGGAGTCGGACTTTTACAATCTGACTCCACAACCCTGGTTGCAGAAATGTTAAAGGTTGCAGGTGAAACCCGCATTAAGATCATCACAAATTTGGTAAAGCAGATCATAAAAAAAAGTTTATCTTGAAAGACTGAGGACTTAGTACAATTGTAAATTGTTAGATGGGTAAATAGGATGCACTCAGTAGAGGTAAATTATTAAATTTGATGGATCAGATGCTTAAAATTATTTTGAAAATAACTGAGCAGCAAATAAGTCAGATAAGCATAAATAAAATGCGGTTTCATTTTATACATGGTCAAAATACCACTGGTGCTATATTTATCTTGAAACAAATGCAAGTACCTTAATAAGAATCTGTATCTTACTTTTGTGGATCTAGAGAAAGAAAGGTTGTCTGGTGGACTTAATGTAAACTCGGGGCAAATGAATGGTTAGTGAAGGGTGTTCAAACAATGCTCAGTTATGTTAGAATTAACAGCATATTTTAATGCTTGTACATCAGTGTTAACTATATTTTAATGTTGAAGTAGTACATCAGTGTTCAGTACTGAATCAATTTTTTGGAGCTTAGAAACATTGTCCAAGGAGTTTTGTATGAATTTTCTATAAAAGATGTATGCTGATGATTAGGGCTAGGACAACAGCACATTCTTTTCATTGTTTTTACTCACGAGTATATATCCAACACAATTAATCAACCGAGAACCAGATCACTCTACATAAAAACAAATAAGATATCAATGGATATATACCTGAGAAATAAAACAAGGAAAAGAATATGCTGTTGTCATAGCTCTACTAGTGATTTAGTACTTGCCTGTGAATGGAAGATCTATTGAAGTTAATAACCTGGAGAAATGCTATTGAAAATAAAGTTCTGAAAGTGAATGTTATCAAGACCAAAGTGATGATGAGTAGTTGTGGTGTTGGAAACCTCTAAAAAGAGGAAAGTTACTCTTCTCAGTTTGTGGAAATGGAATCGAGTAAAATTCAATTTTTTTCTTGGTGTGATCATTGAATAACCAGTTAAGTGGAATTGCAAGAGTTACAAGTGGATAAAGTAAGTTTAGTAAACTTCTGCGTCCACTAGCCAGTAGAATGTTTTCACTGTGGGAAGAGTCTATGAAACGTGTGCACATGGTGATGCTGCATAGAAGTAAAATCTTGCCAGTAAAGGTTGAGGACATGCGTTGCATGGAAAGAAATGGTATGAAGATAGATACAATACATAATATGTGTCTTAAAAATGGGCTTAATTCTCATGATTTCAAAGGAAAATTAAATCTGGCCGGTATAGGGAGATATGTGCAGAAGAGTAGACTTCAATCGTATAACCACATTGAAAGAATGGATGAGTTATTAAGTTAGGTGTAGAACAGTTATGGTAACAGTTCACAGGTGAAGGTGTAAGAAGTGATAAAAATGACCTTAACAGAAAGAGAGATAAATAAAGACTTGGTAGAGATAGGTTAGTTTGGAAATCAATTTCTTAAAGACATTCATAACATGTTAGCATTTAAAATGGATGAAATACTTTTGCAAAATTTTGAATATATAAGTATATAAATAATAGGTATCTAAAAAAAAAAAAAAAAAAAAGTTATAAGGTAAAATTATATATCCATTTGTAATATTAACTTTAACTATTTTAATGCTATTGTATTTTAAAGTATCGATTTTGTGATTAAGAATGCTTAAACTTATCTCAAACCAATGTTTTCTTTTCATTATATCTAAACACTTAATTTAGATTAAAATAATTGATACATATATATACAAGACACTTTGTGTGTGTGAGTTTGTTCCTTATGGACTTGAAAATAGCTGGGCAGATATATATATATATATATTTTTTTTTTAATTTCACGCAAATGTACCTCATGCAGGAAGGCATGTGAAGCTTCCTCCCAGTGGATTATCGTATGTCTTTGTCTGGTCTAGTCAATCGATTTGATTGTAAAATGTGCAGTTCTACCAATTTTATTGACAATAAAAGTATTGAAAGTATGGAACATTCGTTGATCCTCATTTAATCAGGCAACGTCGGGTCTCCCTGCTAGTATATATATATATATATATATATATATATATATATAGAGAGAGAGAGAGAAATAGATATAATAATATATATTAATTTAAATAACTTTTTAATTTAATAGATATTTACAAAACCTAACAATGATACCAATTTATGATTGTTCAAAGTTTAAAAGTAGAAAATGCATTGCATACTATTAATCCAATTTTCACAGTTTATAACTAAAAACGCGGGCTTCAAATAAGTGAAAAATCCTTGCAAATTTAATGACGTCTTTTGATAAATGAAAATTAATTATGATGGCAGCAATAATTATTAGATCAAATCAGCCTAAACATTGAGTAAAATCCTATTACCTCTTGATAATTATTCAAAAATGATGTAAAAACACAACTTTGACTGTTCATGTAAGGTTCATTTCAACAGCTATCACATTGGATCTTCTTAATATGATTCATAGTAAAGTTAAGATCAAACTAGATTGTTCTAGTGAAGCAATAAAAACACTTAGATTTGGACTGTAAAAACAGATGGAAACAATGATAATAGGACAAGAACTTCATTCACTAAAGTTTTCAACTTAGATTATTTTTATTGTGTATGAAAGATAATTTTACACCCTATATTAAGTATCCTATACTGACAAGTGACTCTTTTTGTTTGTGGTGAAACTTTTTTATGCATAAAAGCACAATATCATGCATATTCATTAAATTAACAAAAAAATACACTGACATTAAAAAATAGATCACCTGTCAGTAAAAATTATAAACTAATTTGAAGTAGCATGCAACAAATACAAATAAAAGAACAGAAAGAATTGTACATTAAAAAAATGTTAAAAAATAAATTGCCTACAATACATCCAAATACATTGCCGAGATTGCTGCAATGAAGGTGGGCTCCCTCTGTTGTGCTAGAAAACTACTTGCACTGGTAAGTATCCTATACAAAGCCACTTTTCGCCCATGCATGGAATATTGTTGCCACATATGGATTGGTGCATCACCCATTAGTCTCTCTATTAGACAGAGACCAATGTAAAGTTCAGCACTGTCACCTAAGCTCCAACCCCTGCTCCATCGTTTAAATACAACTGACTAACCTGACAAGCAGCAAAATCCAACCCCTTCACTTTAGAGGTTCCCAGATGCCAGAAAGCTTTCTACTCTAATAATTTCTTTCCTGAAGCTGCTCAACTTTGGAATTCCCTCCCTGTTTCCTGCTTTTTTTATTTTATTTTACTTCAGTTTTAAGAGATCAAGAGAGCTAACTTCTCCTAGAGCTAACACTTGATTCCATTACGATTTGAATTTATATTCGAGGGCTCTTTTAAGAATAGCTGCTGTTTCCTTTATGACTGCTATTTGTATTTCATTACAGCTTGGTTTTCCCGGGATTGTTTCACTGTACTAACCTGTAGAAATTTAAATGTCATGTGAACAAACATCTCATTGTTCAACTCCCTACTTAGGGTGCCTCTAATTCACAGCAGCTCCTTATTTCTCAGTTGCAATGTGTCTTATTTGAATATGAGTTTAAAAAGTTCAAATTGAAGGGATTTCACTTTAGTTACCAATTTTCTCGCATTAAATTGGTTGGTTTGTGATACCTAATGATAATTTAACCTATCATTCTTTTTTCTATCATTCTTTTTTCTATCATTCTTTTTTCTATCATTCACTTTCACCCCTAACAAGGCATATTGCCACTTGGATGCAAGGGGCTACTATTTGGGACTATGCCTAGGAAGGATTAACAAGATATTGGTTTGTGTTACATTTAAACTTCTACATATCAGTACAGTCAGGGTAGCAGGAAGGGCAGTCTATCTGTTCAAGGAAGAAACTATTAGAATAAAAAGCTTTCTAGCATTTAGGGACCTCAACAGTGAAGGGGTGAGATTTTATTGCTAAACGAGTTTATGGAGGATTTGTACGTTGTTTCTGCTTGAAACCAAGTGATAAATAATTCAATTGAAATGTCTGATGTGCCCATACCATTTTCAGTTTAAAATGATGACATACCAGCCTTGCTTTTGATTCTGTCCCAAAACTGCATAAGTAGAGGATCATTAACACCAAATTTCATATTCTTATACTTAATAGCCTAAAAATAGATTGTTGATACACACACACACACACACACACATATCTCTTATTTTATTATAGGTCTTCATAATGCTGAACTTCCGTTATGAACTCGTGTTTTGTTTCATGTATGTGACAACCAAGTGTGCTGATGACGACTGTCATTTACATAGTTAGCAAATACCGACATAGTTTCTCATATTAGTAGTATGCCTACAAACAACTCGCATGGTGGTCTGTTATGTTAGATTATTTCTTCATGAAAATTGTTGTACTATCAGTTTGCTAATTTTAGATTTTTCAATGCCAAAAAGGTTGCAATCCTCCAAGTTTCTTAGCAGCTCTGTACTAAGCAATGTTACTATAAACTAACACCTTCCACTAACATTTGACATAGCAAACAATAATTTCAACTCCTTCTGCTACTCAATGTATCTCCACTCACTTCATTATTTATTACTACTATAAAGTACAATTCGTCCAGAAAACTTTTTTTGATCATTAACACTTTATGTAACAATTCAAATATTCTCAACCGTCTGTACCAAACACGGAGTTGTACTGGAGAAAGGCCTTCTTGGACTGAATTTAGTCAGTGATTGGCTAGAGATTCGTGCAATTTTCTATGCAGAGATAATTATTTATGCCTAGTTTATACTCTGAAAGCGGTTTTAATTATTTGTACAAGTAATCATATATGCTTCTTAACTTCCACGCTTCCATTTAAAATAAAAAAAAAAAATAATAAAATAAAACTATGTAGACTCTATTACTCCCAATTATTTAATTATATGCCATTTAATAATTTTTCTCTGCGAGAAAGATTCCATGCCAAGAAATAAGTTTATGGCCATGTGCCAATTGGGCATGCATAACATTATATATATGCATATATATATATAATCCGGAAGTAAAAGTTAAGTTTACAAGCCAAAAGCTTTTGTAAACCTCACAAGAATATAAATATTAATATTTATATAGTAATCCCAATCAAATAAAATAGCTGAATACAACCAAAATAGGAAATAGACCTTATCATAAAAGAACACAATTAAAGACTGTAAATTATAAATTACAAGAATTTATTGTTTGACAGGATACTCAAAAAGAAATATTAAGATTTCCTTAATCCACAGAGTTTCAAAAAAATGTTTTCTTTTCATCCGAGGAAAGATATTAGCAAATAGTTATTATAGCAAAGCTATGAATTTGTTGGCACTGGCATAAATTGAAGCTGCACTATATGCAAACTAATCATATAAGCAAAAAAAAATTTACTTTAAGGGTTCCTCAAATAGTGAAAAAAAAAAAAAAATGAAAAAATAAAAATGCAAATGAAAAGATATATAGTGGTTAGGTTGTTCCAAAAGGAGAAATGGTAATAATGTTGAGAAAGCGATCCAAATGGAAAACTCAAAATGAGCGTAATCCAATTAATGTGTATCTAATGTGTCATAAATATAATTACTAGCAAAGCTATCTTGTGCTACCGTTATCCATATATCTATAATAGTGAAAATGTGTGTGTGTATACATTTCCCTACACACTAACTCTATCAATTTTCGTTCTACGGACTCGAGATTTGACATATGGGTATTGAGATTTGGGGAAAATCTTTTTGATCGGTTTTCGGCCACACATTTGGCTGTTAAGGGGTCAAGTTCAACGATTTCACCTTTGAGAACTCTCTGCCAATTTTGGGTCTAAACACTTGAAATTTTAGATATAGGTTCTTTGGACATAGATCAAACTTTATAATTTGATTTGAGCTCAAAACAATAAATGCTAAGTGGTCAAAGTTTCAAAAAAATTGACCACTGTGGTTTCTTCTAACTTTTCTCTATAGTAGTTAAGTCTATTATATAGAAAGGCATTACAATACATATGCACACTTTTTAAAATATACATATGCACATAAAGTTATAAACAGTATGTGGGGCCCGAGCAAAGCCGGGCTGAACTGCTAGTATATATATATAAAAGTGAAATTGTGGGTCTGTGTGTGTGTACATTTTCCTACCAAATAACTCTGTCAATTTTCAGTCTACAGACTCGAGATTTGACATAAAGGGTATTGAGATTTAGGAAAATCTTTTTAATCGGTTTTCGGCCAGAAAGTTGGATCTCAAGGGGTCAAAGTTCAACGATTTTACCTTTGAAAACTCTACCAAACTCCTCTGCCAATTTTGGGTCTAAACATTTGAAATTTTAAATATAGGTTACTTGAACCTGGATCAAACGTTTTAATTTGATTTGAGCCTCCAAAAATAAATGTTTAGGGGTTTAAAGTGGCGTCAAAGTTTTAAAAACTTTGACTTCTGCGGTCTCTACCAAATCACTCGGCTAAATTCTGGTCTAAACATTTGAAATTTTACATGAATGGTATTCAGAAATAGGGCAAGTTTTTAATCGGTTAGAGTTGAAAATTTGAGATGTAAAGGGGTCAAAGTTCAAAAGATTTGACCTTTGTGGTCTCTAGCAAACTACTCGGCCATTTTTTGGACCAAACATTTGAAATTTTACATAATGGGTATTCAGCCATGCAGTAAGCATTGTAATCAGTTTTTTTGGCGAAAATTTGGCTGCCAAAAGGTTAAAGTTATTACCATTTCGCCTTTTGGAACAACCTAACCACTGTATATCTTTTCATTTGCATTTTTATTTTTTCATTTTGCAGATTCAACCAAATTTCTCCAAATTTTGGGTCTAAACATTTGAAATTGTAGATGTAGGTAACTATGACATGCTTAAAACTTTTTATTTTGATTTGAGCGAAAATGATAAATGTTAAGAGGTCAAAGTTTTAAAAAATTGACCTCTGCAGTCTCTATGAAATTACTCAGACAATTTTTGGTCTGAACATTTGAAATCTTACATAAAGTGTCTTTATACGTAGGGCAAGTTATGAACAGTGCATAGAGCCCGAGCAAAGCTGGGTCAAACTGCTAGTATTATATAAAAATATTAGTAATTAATAAATAAAATAAAGATGATTCAAACTCAGAAAAAAAATATATTAACAGTTGCCATCTTTCTAGCAATGGTTTAATTCAGAATTTATTTTAATAACTATATTTGATGTGTATTATTGAAAATTCCCATCGAAGTTAAACAATGTTCATTCTGATAAGTACTTAAACAGTGATGATTTGTGAATAACACCTGTTGCATGTATAACTCTATCCTAGTGGCCGTGCAAGCTGAATAGTCCTGATTATTCAGCGTGATCTGTGTTAATCAGATACTAGCAGGCGATTTAAAATTTTTACAAATAGTATCAGCAATACCCAAATTCTGAATTGAGACCCAATTTTCTTATCTACATTCACTTATGAAATGTTGAAAATGAAAGATAAAATTAATTGCTGTATTATCATTATTAGAGATACGTTAGAAAAATATCCATTTCAGAACAGGCAAAATTAACTCCTTGAAAAGAACAGTTTTGCGCTACTTTTATACTTCTTTACAAAAATTAAAATCCAGATATAATACTAAATCTTATGTCTAGAATCCTTATTCTACTTTTGATCAAAATCCATTATCTGATTTTGATTCTAGATATTAGATAGAAAGTTTGTAAATAGTAATAATAAACTGAAATTCAGAAATCTTAATGACCATGGATCATATTCAGTGCAAATCTGGAATATTTGAATTTCTAAATGGGAGTCTGTACTCATATTATGATCCTTAAAAAACTTTTTAAAATCTTCCCAATAATAAACTGGAATTTGAGAAATATTTATTAATTTATATTTAATATCTATTATTAAAATTAGACAAAAATCTGAGGTGTTTGAATTGTCACAAGGGGCTTTCACACTCCTTTTATAGAATATCTAAATATATGTAACTTAATAAAGATATGAGAAAAATACTCATCCAAAACATGTAAAACTAATTTTACAAAAAGAACAGTTTTGCATCAATTTTATGCCCCCTTATAAATCAAGATTCTAAAACTTATGTCTAGAATTCTCATTCTAATTTTGACCAAAATTCTTTACATAGTTTTTACTCTATAAAATGTCTCAAATTTAAAACTTGAGTATAAAGGATATTAGAAAAAAAAATGAAATTCAGAAAAACTTGCTTAATTGGTGTCTTATGACTATGCATCAAATTCAATGCAAATCTGAAATATATTTTCAAATGGGAGCCTATGCGTACATTATGTGCATAATAAACTCTTTAAAATACTTTAAAGAAACCGAAATCTGGGGAATATTACCTATTGTTAAAATTTCACAAAAATTGCAAATATCTGAATTTTTGTGGCACTTCCCCCTATTTTACATCCTTTACATGGATCTAAATTAAAATTGGTCCCAAATTCATAATTTTACTAATGCATACTGGATATTTAAATATATGAACATACCTAACATATATAGCAAGTTTTGAAAACATATATGGCAATTAAGCTACACCAGTTTTCTGTTTCATCTTCATGAGAATTCGTCAGGCTATTGCATAGAATTTATGTCACAAGATAGTACGTGTAGGACCTTAGATGATTCGTGTAGACTGTCTGAATGAGAAATTAACTATCCTAAATTTTAAAGAACCTCAACATTTATTAAACTGCAGAAGTGAAATAGCAAATGTATACATACAGAACGCAAATTTTACAGGATAACAACACATAATAATAACAATAATGATAATTATAATAATAATCAATAAACTAGTATAAAAATATATAACCAGACATAACACATCCAGATTAAAACTAGGGTACCTTTTAACACCCGAAGAAAAGATGGCTTTAAAAAAACAAACAAAAGAGTGTATTACAGGTTAAGTGAAGACCTGCCTCATAAATGCACGGCTATTTGCTGCAATAAATGAGTGCATGAATAACAAAGAATCTGATTGGCTAACTAACAAACTCAACACCATGTGAATATATAAAAGCATGTGGTAACATCAATTCCATGCAATAGCTTGATGAATCCTCACCAAGATGAAATGTTGAAAATTCTGTGAAGCTTAATTGCCATATATATTTTCAAAATTTATTATCTCACGTGTTGAGCACCGTTGATAAAGTACTGAAAATAAATGCATAAAGTTGATGCATGAAATATATTACTGAGTTTTAGCTTCTTTTGCCATTATAAGGAGAACAGAAACAGAAACAGTACTATAGTTTACAAATATTTTTCACTTAATACAATCACCTCGCAGGTATGAAATATGAGTGTGTAGCAAATATGTTACGGTAAACATTTCGATAATAAAGTAAGTGTAGTTGGAACTTTGAATATGATTTGAAAATTTATTTTTTCAAAAGAAGAGTTAACGGGATTTTTGTTTTGTCTCAGTTGTTGGTTTAATAATTTATACTATGGCCATCCTTGTAATGGAGATGTTGTGTATGTATGTTTTAAACCAAAACTTTGAATATGATTTGAAAATGAACATGGTGTTAAATAACAGTATATAAAGATGCCGATACATATCATTTTTAAGATTATATCTGTTTGAAATAATTAGAATTTTAGAATCCTCCCCTAGATTATCCCCCCTCCCCATATTATCAATACAATAGCAACTTGTATTCAATGAGTTGTATATAATAGGGATTCTTTTCGGTATTGGGCAACTCAAAAATGGTTGAAATCATGTAAAACGGACAAACCAAGGTAATTTTTGTTTACATCACAGGGAGGAAATCATAATTGCAGTAAAAAGTTATTCTTTTGTTAAATCTATAACTTTAATGGTTCACAATCTCTGCAGAACATCTAGAGTAGATTTTGCAAGGGAATTTTGGTCCAGTTTTTGGTTATGTATATTGTAATTTGATTGTATGGATTTTAAAACAAATTTCAATATTTCTTACCAGGAGATATCTGAGAAAAATGATTTTTTTTTTTTTTTTTTTTTTTTTTACTGATATATGTGCATATTTTTTTTATTTATTTATTTTTTATTTTATTTTATTTATTTTTTTAATGATAGATGTGCATACGTTTGAAATTCTTTGAAAAGTCATCAAATACTTTGTATTTGATGATTTACTGAAATTTATTACCTAGTCCAAAAATGTGTCTATAGTGCACATTTTTGGCCTGTTTATAATCGCAGTTGTTATCTGCTTGACAAACAGCACTTAAGATTTTTACATTATCATGATGATCTAGTTACAAGTAAAAAAATCTATTTATAAATTAATAAGATTAAATGTTTGTCTGTTCAGCTCACTTTGCTGTATGTATAATTTATAATTTATGAGCAAAAAGGGTAGATGTAATTTTCAAAATAATTGATAATAAAAAATATTAACTTAAATAAAAATAATAACTTAAAATAATTTTTTTATGAGTAGAGATTAGTTTTGTATTCATATTTTTTTTCTTATCGTTTAGTTTTGTTTTGCTGATTTATTGATTAGGAATTAAATCGCAATATGATAATGAGCAGATAAAGCCAGCTAGTTGGTAATAATCTATCATCACTTTTATATTGTTTAATATATATGATAACTAGTCAGATTTTAAAATTTAGTCCTAAATAACATTTAAGCTGAGAAATCAAACTTTGCTTCTGACTAGGCAATTTTCATGTAGTATTGTTGTATTATATTTTTTGTAATATAACATACTTCATTAAAAAGAAATAATAGACTTCTGAGAGATTTAAAATTCTCCTTCATACTTCCTTTCACAAAGATAATGTTTTCTTTTTTTTTAACAGAATGCTGCAAATTTGGAAATTGATAATATCTGAAAGCTCTTAAATTTTAGTGTCAGAAAAATTACATGTCATTCGTAAATGGTGTCTTCAGTCCTAAGCATAACTCCGATAATGTAAAGGGAATAACTCTTATTTTAAATTGATGAATATAATAGACAGTGTCTACCTAACAACTAAAATTTTATTTGTACAAAGAAACGAAACTAAAAACAAAAATGACTGCATTCCTTCCTGGGCAATTTCGGATAGGTACAGCTAGTTTAATATATAAAGATAAAACTTTGATATTTATTTCCAAAACTATGATTTGAAACTCAACCTCCGTGGTGAGAAGTTTAAACCTTAACTAGCAGTATTTTATAATAAGAGCATAAGGTTTTTTTTCAAAAATGGAAAAAATAGTAGATTAGTTAAAAAGGAGAACTTGATGAATTATTGATGACTGTGAGGTTAAAATATGACCTCAACCATTGGTGGAAGTTCAAATGTGACGTCAGTTTCGCTAAAGAGTAATATGGTTTTCATTCAGCAGAACTTCACAGCAGACACATGTAAAAAGTAGGTACTCACCTCAAAGCTCCAATGAAATAGGAACAAAGCAAGTTATGAAATAATGTAGTGCAATTATGCCTCTATCTTTTCTCTCTCTCTCTCTAAGCTAAGTTTATATATATATATATATATATATATATATATATATATATATACACACACATACATGCATATATTTCATTGAATACTATAGACAATTTCTGTCTGCATATTTTATTTCTGATTCTTTCTAGTTTGTTTGTTTTAATTTTTGGTAAGAATTAACTGATGTAACTGCCATAATTGCTTTTTACCCACGTATTTTCTAATCTGCTTGGATTCATCGTCAGAGATAGTTATCAGTAAAGGTACTAGAATATTCATAAGGATTATTCTTTTTTTTCTTCACTCTCAAGAAATCACCTGTTGTTAACTATGTATTGGTAAACACCCCTGAAGTTTAGATCCAGATGATTAGAAAGTACTTTGTTTTTCATTATCTATATATTCCTGTTTGTTTGTTTGTTCACAATTTGATTAATATATACAAAAAGTTTGCTACTTTACTCTTTCATCTATTTCTATAGATAGTATGATTCTTGCGAAATATACAATTAAGAGGTCACCTCATTTGCATATTGCATTAAGGAAAATCGATTTTACTAAATAGTGGTATGTTAATGTTTCTAATGAGAGAATTTTTTTAAGTGTTCTATTTAAAATTGTTATTTAATAAACTTTAAATGACAATTTAATTGATAATATATTTAATTTGAATTATTTGGAATTATTTCCGACATCGACTTTTTTAAAGACGTAGAGTTATCTCCCCCTAAAATAATTTGGTAATCTCAATAAGTTTCCAGCTTGAAAAAAATAATTCTGTGTAGACATAAAAAAATTTCTTTTCTTTCTTTTTTTTTTTGAATATTCAATTAAAAAAAAAATCACTTAAGAATAAACTGAAAAAATTTCATTTGTTTGTTTTTAATCTTCTTGAAACGACTATACAGAAACTTTAACTGCTTCGAATTAAAACTTTAGCCACACTTTTAGAAACAAAAAAGCAAATCGAAAAAGCCACCCCCTAAAAATAAGAAATCGAAAATTTCCTTTATTTACGAAAACAAACAAAAAAAAAACTGAAAAAGTGCCTTTACAAAAAATAACAAATAACCCATATTATGCACGTATTTGGTTATTTTTTGTTTGTTTTTTGGTCGTTCAGGCACTTGCTGCTATTTTCATTGAAACAAAAGTTGTTTTGATTTATTTTTATTCATTTTTGTGCGGGGGAGGGGGGTCTTTTTAACGCACTGGCAACAAAAAGTACTCAATATCCAGAGAATAGTTTCTTCTCTTTGTATTCCTTCTGGCGAAATAGGGTATCACTTTTTTTGGACGATTACATTTACATGTTTTTATCTGTTCTTTTATTTTTGAAATTGTTGCCCATGATGAAAATGATTAGTATCCTTAGGTGTGGTCAAACGAAACTTCATGTCAACCCGAGCAATGCTGGGTATCCATGCTAGTACTTTATTTTATTTTTATTGTTTTTCATTATACTTTATATATTTTTTTTTATTAGGGTCCTTATTTACTTACCTGTTCACAAGGGCAGAGTTAAACACAAGGTCTGTTTTTAATGTGGAGAAAAATCCAGTTTCTCAAAAAGAGGCACCTTGGATTGGAACAAAAATTAAAATTTCCCCAGTTTAGAAAGATTTCTCCTTTACTGACTGACAGCAAAGATCTAAACAGATATCACACTTTGCTCTTCCTAGTCAAGTAAGTCTGGTGTCTCTTAACATTGCACCCCTTACCAAACTCACAATGAATATGATCAGCTTACAAAAGATGGAAAAAATGAACGCCCCCCCTCCTTTCCTTTGACAGAGGAACTTTGAATTGTGTCACAAAATAAATCAGTTTTACTTATCATGTATCAACTTCAGTTGCTCTATTATTTTAAAATGTTATTTAAACAATTATTAGGTTGGTTTTCAACTTCAAAATATCAGAACTCCTTCCAAAGTAAATGAAAAAAATTTCAAAATAAGAGCCATCAGAATCAACATATTTTTGCCAACGAAAAATAAGTTTATTTATCCCATTAGCATAAACTATATCCGATAGTGAGGCCCCACCTTGCTGGGCTTGGAGAGTGTGGAGCCACCCTTTAATTGCCTTTGCTCCCAGGTCCACTCTGACCCGGAGTGGTAGTACCTGTTAGGGTCCCAACTATGGGCTAAATAGAATCTGACTTAAAAAAACAAGATATTCCATTAAAAATCGTTCTTCATAATAACTAGATTCAGCATTAAATAACCTGAAAAAGGTTGATATGCCATAAAACAAAAACAACCAACAACCAACCCATTAGCATAGAAATATGTTCTGGAAGCGATGAAGTCATTGAAGAGCGATTCTGCATCATCTTGGCTTTTGAAGCATTTTTCACGCAAGAAATTGTTGAAATGCTTGAAAAAGTGATAATAGATGAGAGGTGCGGTGAATATGGTGGATGAGGCAGTCTCGTAGCCCAATTTGTTCAGCTTTTGCAGGGTCAGTTGAGCAACATGCGGGCAAGCGTTGTCATGGAGAAGAATTGGTCACTTCATATTGACCAATCTCGGGCACATATGTTGGAACTGCTGGTGCATTTTGTCAGTTTGTTGGCAGTACTTCTCCGCTGTAATCGTTTCGCCCGGATTCAAAAAGCTGTGGTGGATGAAACAGTCACAATAACCATTTTTTAGTGCAATTCTGCCAATGTTCAGCACAGTTGTCATAGAGGATCCACTTCACATCACAATCCGTTTTTTGTTGCGCAGAAGGACAGTGACGATTTTTTTTATCGTCAATTCATGTGACACCCATTAATCCAACTTTTTTGACTTTCCTATTTTTTTTAAATGGTGAATGACTGTTGAGTGGTCAACCTCAAGTTCAATAGCAACTTCTTCTGGTTTTGTGAGGATCGGTTTGAATTAAGACTTCAAATGTCCGTTATCAACCACAGTTAGCCGGCCTCGACTGTCTTCATCTTCAAGACTCTTGTTACCATTGTGTAATTTCTTGAAATACCATTGTGCCACATGTTCGTTAGTGGTTCCTGAGCCTAATGCATCATTGATATCACAAGCTGTCTCTCCAGCTTTTTGGCCTAGTTTAAACTGGAACAAGAAAATTGAGCGGATTTGAATTTTGTCCATGCTGTCAAAAAGCCTACAAAAAATTGAAGAGATTGAGAACAGTAAGTAATGAATAACACGATTCATTAGAGCGAAAAACGTGCTTTAAAATGATATATAACATGGCTATATATATATATATATATATATATATATATATATATATATATATATCAATAAATTAATTCAGAAATCATATATAAAAGTAGTGTAAGAAAACGATATTGTTTTTGCACCAACCTAATATTGATTTAGAATATTTAGTTAAAATAGACTTGTTCACATAAAGTTTTAAATCTTTTTTTTATAATAAACTAACTTAAAAGGCTGCCACAAAATAAAGCTTTATTGTATTTAGGGATCAAATAACCTCAAAAATGCTATAAAACGAACAAGGCAACCCTTGTTATTGTTTAAACATTAAGTGATCCCAAAAAGGGATTTCATCATAATCAAAGGCACGAGAAAAGTAAATAGACGACACCCTTATCATGAAGACATCTATCAAGCAGTCCTGTCGTAGGTAAAATAATTTTGATTATATTTCCCTCTCTACTGAATTGGACAATCTCTTGATTAATAATGGAAAATGGAATCCAAAGCAATTTGATGCTGATCAAGTCAATCTTCAGATTAACCTAGGATATGACCTCCTGAAACTTCTAATGCTTCTTTGGCTTGTGTCAAACTTAAATGATGATAGAGAATAGATATATTGATAGCTAAAACCGATTAAATGTCAATAATAAAATTTTTTAATACTGTTGTGTATGTCCGTTTGTAAAGGAAATAGAAACTTTAAACACATGTGAATTATTTTTGTGGCATGTGTATTTAGTTGTTTTATGTCCGTGTTTATATCAACACGATTAATTTTCCTTTTAAAATTTAGATGTACTTATCTTCGATATTTTCTTATCTATTTCAAGGTCAATATGATGAGGGCAACCGGTGAGGGTCAAACTTAATTAACCATGTCCTGTTATTGTGCTCTCGTCCATGAGAAAAATAACTTAACAAATATCCATTATGTTTATCATACTGTCTGGAAGGAGTAATCTGTGTTACTGCTTCGAAGTTGCCTTGCTGACATTTGTTGGCAATTGCAAGAAAATTGGTCAGCTGGTTGGGGGGGGGGGGTAAAAACATCTTCTCTTTTTTTTTTTTTTTATTACATTTTATACTTGATCTCTTTAAATGGGATTCCTTTTTATTTCACATCCTTGAGGTTCGGTTGGCTATTGATGATACAAAAAAGAAGGCCAGTTAACCTTTTCAATAACATGCTATCAAATTCAGCACTGAAAAAACTCAAGTTCCTTGTCACATGAATGAACTTTAAATTCTTGCAGCGAGCTGATAAAACAGTAAACTGATTCCTTCAACATTGATTGTCAAAAGATTAATTGATGCCTTAGGTTTTTGTTTTTTCCTTTAAACAATCAGTTTTTAGCATTAGAAACTGTATCCAAACTAGCTAATGTAGCCAGCATTGGTTGGGTATCAAAATAATTAAATATGATAGAAAGGTGTGGAGGGGGGTTACAATGATTACATGTATGTGCGTATGTATATATAAAGTGTACTTTTAATGATTTTAATTATTTTCAAATTTTATTTTAAATAAAGAGTATATGTAAAGGAACTTATCTGTTTCTTGACAGATTCATTTTTTGTTAGGCAAATTTTTTTTTTTTTTTTTACATGGGTATCACCACTTATCAAGGCCTTGAGTTCACTCGAGGATAAGGGTTAAAGAGTGTACAGTAGAAATTGGACAATATAGTAATCGTTAGTAATGGAAATTTGTTGAATTTGTTAACTTATATGGAACGGCTCATCAAAAACTTGTTTACGTTAGACTTGAAGACAACCATATTGTAATCAGCTGGAAAGCAGGAAAATGGAAGACAATTCCATAGGCGTGCAGTTCTAAGAAAGAAGCTTTGCTCATGGAATCTACGTTTAGGTTTTGGTACAGATAAAGAGTGGGGGAAATTATTGATAGTGATTTCTGCTAGACGGGTGTTTCTTGTGAAAGTTTGGCAAGGGGGGACCATAGATTAGAGCTCAGCCGAGCACTTGCCATGAAAATAATGATAAAGCAGAGACAAACTCGCAACATTTCTTCTGTGAGAAAGAGGTTGCAGGGAAGAGAAAAGGACATCTCCTACGAGGCTACAAAGTCTATTTTGAACTCTATCAAGGCAGGATAAGTCCTTTCTAGCAGCTTCTGCCCAGATGTGGCAACAGTACTCCATCCTTGGACGTACCTGGCTCTTATATAGATAGAGAATTGCATCAGCAGTGAGATATCTACTGGATCGATAGAAGGATCCGACCATTTTTCCAATAGCCTTGGCAACCAATTTAATGTATGTGTTCCACTTAAGATCAGGAGTAAAAGTCAAGCCCAGAAGCTTTTCAAAACATGAGGCCTCCCCAAAATGAGAGCCATTCATTTCAACTGATGCCAGATGGGGTTCAGAGCATTGATAATGTAAAGATAAAAGCTTAGTTTTAGATGCATTAAAAGTAACCAGCCACTCCTTTCCCCATTGTACCACATGCTCAAGATCAGAGGAGAGAAAATCAAATATAACTTGGTTGTTTACGGTCTTAGATGTGCTACCATAGATAGTAGTGTCATCAGCATAAATGTCTACGAATGATGTAAGGATGTGATTTGGATGATCATTAATGTAGATCAGGAAGAGAGTTGGGCTCAGGATGGGCCTCTGAGGGACTCTAGCATTAATACTGAGAGCTTCTGATTTCTGCCCATCAACCACTACTCTTATGAACCTATGAGAGAGAAATGATTTAATAATTGAGAAGACATTTCCAGCCATATCGTAGCTGGAAATCTTGTGAAGTAAATCTTTATGCCATACTCTATCAAAGGCCTTTGATATGTCAAGAGCAATTGCGCTAGAAAAGTAGCCTCCGTTGAGAGATTCGCTAATCCTATGAGATATAACTGTAAGCACATCTGCAGTAGATCTAGCAGAACGGAAACCATATTGGGTGTCACTAAGAAGGTTATTTTTGCGGAGATGGTTGATTACTACTCTATTTAACACAGACTCCAGCAACTTACTCATGACGTACAGTAGACTTATTGGCCTGTACTAAGAGGAGGATGAGTGATCACCTGAATTCTTAAATACAGGGCATACTGATGAAATTTTCCAGGGTGATGGGAAGCAATTCTCCTTAAGGCAACGTTTAAACAGTTTTGTAAGTATGGTCGCTAGTTCTGGTTGAAGTATTTTGAGTACTATAATTGGAATACCATCAGGGCCAGTTGCTTTACTGGAATCAAGGTTTTTGATTAGCTTGGCAACATCACGTACAGATATTTGTATATCACATAGCGTGTTTTCTGATACAGGAGGAAATATTGGAGGTTGGCAGCCTTGGTTGCAAAGGGTAGAATTAGCTGCAAAGTTCTTGGCAAAGAGTTTGGCTTTGTCTGATGCTGACGAGATTACCTCAGGTCCATTGATGATAGTTGGGATAGAGAACACGTTTCTGTTCAGGATTCTGTTTGCTATTTGCCAAAACTGGTGGGAACCAAGCCGCTGCTCAGCTACTTTGGACTTAACGGACTGAGCATATAACTCTCTTGCGTTCTTTATAACTTTTTTTATAGTGGTTGCTGGCAGTCCTGAAAGCAGCTTTAGTCTCAGTACATCTATTACGTTGGAAGCAATGGAAAAAATGATTTCTGTGCGCAATGGCAGCAGCACATTCTGGAGAGAACCACAGCTGGCTATTAGGTTTTTGCTGGAATTTTTTGAGGGTATGAAACGGTCTATACCTACAATTAACCATTGTAGATCTGATATAAATGTATGGAAGCTATCCCAGTCAGCCATAGAGTATCGATATACTGTACGATGGAGAGGTACATCTGAGGATTTATTACATTTCATTTTTATCTTAACTGATACAACAGAGTGGTCGAAAGATCCAAGTGGAGATACAACGGAAGCTGAACACAGTTCAGGCCAAGTTGTGAGAAAAAGGTCTAGGAGACTTTCATACTGACCGTCAGTATCGGGCACACGGGTGGGTTCGTGAACAATCTGAGTGAGGTCATAAGCAATGGAGAAATCATGATAGAACCTCCCCTCATCATCGGTCTTGTTTGAGTGAGTTGACCATTCCACATTGTGAACATTGAAGTCTCCACAGTCATGAATATTAGCTGAAGGATAAGCAGATAGGACATTGTTAATTTTCTCAGATATACTTTTAAAGATAGTAACTCCGCTGTTGTGGGGGTGATAGAGAGCAAATATAAATGCAGTAGTTTGAGCAAGTGCAACCCAGAAGCACATATAGGGTAAGTTAGGATCTTCTCTGGAGATGTCCCTACCACATGGAAACCCATCTATTATATAGGCACATATTCCATGGCCATGGCGATCTTGGGGGTCAGATTTGTAAGTTAAGTTAGAGTATCCTTTAATTACAAACTCATCTAGGGAAATAGTCTGTCCAATGCCAGTTTCACTTAAAAAGAATATGTCTGGTTTAGTCTCCTGTAATTGGGTTAGAATGTAGACCCCTGATGTTCGAGAAGGAGACATGGTAGTGGGGGTCTACGTTAGAAGTTGGAGATCCGGGTTTAATCGTGCATTTTTTATTGAAACTTTTCATGATGGAGTTTTGGGAATTATGGACTAGGTCGACTGACTTGCTTGAAGCAGGGCAGAGAGGGAAAGTAAGAGAGAAATACAAATGAAGAAATTTTTTTTGTAGCACATGAAAAGGTAAAGCCGTAACAATTACTCACTAATATGGCATCGAGAGGCCCCACCAGAAGCTACTGCATGGTCCAGAACCCATTCACCAAATGGCAATACAGCAGCCCCAATACTTTGTACCTGCTGATAGGACAGACTCCTTAGTGGTTAATCCAAGGTTCGGGTCCCTGACTATCAGGCGGATAACGTCAGCCCAGATAGAACGTTTACCTCCAGCACCTTTACTAGTGACATGGTAACAAGGATAGACATAGAAGCAGAAAATTTCCGACATATCTGGTGGTTGTTCACTCAAAATACTGCCAACCTAGAATACAGCTTTTTCTCCGCCCTTTGTCAGAAAAATCACTCATTAAAATACAAGGACTGAGTGACAAATAAAGAGAAGCGAGAGTAACGGGAGCTGCCGATAACGCACCCACTCTCCATTAAAATAAAAACTATTAAGTCCCCTCTCACTAACTGAAAATGAATACAATTGCCAAAGCTGTTATGCTGTCAACTTGGAAAATATAAACATTTATGGACAAGAAAAATTCTATTATAATTTGTTCAAACAGTGACTTCATCAGTGGTATTTCGTAAGTGTGTCATCACCAAACCAAATCAAAAGCATAAGAATAGATTTATTGTCAAATATTTATTTCTCAAAGAAATTGTTGTTCAAAGATTAATGTAAGATGTACATGATACATAAAAGGGATAAAATTACAGATAATTACTAATGAAAAATCCATGTTAAAAGTCTATTTACAAAAATAAAATTAACATGGATTACCAGGGTAAACAGTAGAAAATTATGGGCATGTAACGCGGTTTTACTATTTATGAACAACAAATCAAGGTGCGATAAATGTATGACAACGGCATATCTACTCCTGCTGATTTTCTATTTTTGTGATACTTCAGAACAATAAATTGTTTCCGTTTTCTTTTTTTCATGGGGTAGCTAAAACTTTTTGTAAAAAAAATACACAAATTTTCTTTTTTCTTTTTTTTTTTTCAGACCGAAGAAGAATGTTAAAAACAAAAGTGAACCATATTCAATTTGTCTCCTCTGAAATATAACTCATCAAAATGAAAATATACTCTTAAATTTTGAAATACAAAACAGATTCTCACATGTATAGTACAAGATTTGAAATCGATGGTTTTGAGCTTAATGCTGGCTAGCCATTAGACGTGTGTCCTATTTATGGGTCACAACATTTTTAAAAATATATATTTCTTTTAAGTTAAAAGAAAAAAATTTTCTTTAATTTTAAAATTGTAGATGTTTTTTTTGTTTTTTTTTTTTAGTAAATGTTTACAAAAAAAAACTATAAAAATGAAAGTAAATATATATCAACAGATTCTTTAATCCTCCTTAATGTCAACCCATCAGTCTGAGAAGAAAAAAAAATGTACATTTTTACAAAGATTTTTAGCAGATACAAAAAACAGCCTGCCAGTCTGGTTAAATTAAAACTAATAGTTTCTTGTTATTGACAAAAGAATCCGAAGTTGCTGGAATGATATGTCTAAATATCACACAAATAGAGAATTAACAGGATTAATTGTTGTACATTTGTCATGCCTTGTTTTACATTATAAAACCTGCATGTTAAGTAAATGTCACTTATTTTTGCATGATCTGGGAACTATTCTTATATGAATCTTAGTAACCAACAGAAAAGCGACATGCTGGAATAGTTAAAGTAACCCCTGGTTAAATTTCTATCTGAAAGATAGTTGCGACCCATAAATAGGACGGACATCTGATGGCCAGCCGTCATCAAGCTCAAATCTCACAATATGCATGTGAGATTCTGTTTTGTATTTCCAAATTTAAAAGTATATTCTCACTTTGACGAGGTATATTTCAGGGGAGACAACTTGACTATGGTTCACGGGAGATAACTTTTAAAATACCTTGCCAACCTTGGCATTAAAAGATTGATATGCTGAAAAATGAGTCTGCATAATAATGTACGAATTCCTATTTGTATAGATGATTAGCATAATTGATAGAAATATCATAAATGACATCTTGTGTATATAATGAATAATTTGTAACATAGTGTGCTTTTACGTTGAATAATCTATAAAGAATTTAATATATTGTCAAATGGGTAAATCAAATATAATCTCTACATATGTTGCATATTGTATGATATTAAATGTTGGTATGAGTTTCACAAATACTGTTGGTTATTCAGTATGATTGAAGAGGGCTGAGGGCTGGGAATCCATTATTCAGTATGATTGACAAGGAGGGATAACCTTGCAGTCAGCTGGAACTCCTTATAAGGAGTTGAGTATTCATTTATTCACTAAATTATTTGATATGGGAAGAAAAAATTGAAATGAAACAGTTGCTGTGTAGATTATTTTAGTGATGCTACATCAGAAACCGCGTGTGTGTGTTCGTTCTCTAAATACATTTTCTCATATGAAAATTATTTTTTCCCAATCAGATTCTCGGAAGAGGAGTGGGTTCTTTTCTTCAGTGAATAAGAACTATGTACCTGACTGATCTTAACATTAACTGTTAACTGATGGTCTGCTTGCACTTGGTAGGTTGAGGCTAACTTCAATTTTGCCAATGCAGAGTTCAAACGAGGCAAAATATAAATTTTTTAAAACTCATTTAAAATTTTAGAAAAATATTAGTCACAGGATTGGTTAAACATTGGCTGTAATTTGTAGGCCATATATTATAGGCCTTGTGCGATGTTTTGGTAAATGTAAGTGCTCCTCCACTTCCTGTCCATCCTGTATGAATGATTTAACTAAGAACAACTCTTAGCAAAGGAAATATGACTAGTTAAGTGAATAAAGTATATTTTAAGCATCATCACCAATAGCCACCAGAAAAAGACCTACAATGCAATATTTAGTAAGAATATATAACCTCATACCCCAACATTTGTTTAGGGGACAGTGAATATACACACAACTTAAAGGTATGAAGGACAGATGCTTCTGCAAATATTTGCTACATGGTCGTAATGACAGACACTGTGTAAATATTTTATACTCTAAATTCTAAGAAAGTGAATATGTCTGTGTTCACAAAGAATTCTAACAAGACTGTGTTGAATATTGGTACTATGAGGTTAGGGATGACAACTAGGTTGGTGATATCCATCAACTCTATCTGTAGCCTTCTAACATAACAAAGCATCTTAAAAAGAAATACTAAGAGGTAATTTTAAATTGTAAGTGAAAGGTGAGCATTTGTTTTTTTTTTTGTTTTTTTTTTTAATATATATATATACTAGCAAAAGTACCCGTCGTTGACTAGGTTCAAAAACAGCCTACAGAAAATGGACTCTGATTTATGGAAGTATGATAGGTTATGAAAAGGAAGGGCTGTAAAGAGATAGCTTCGAATTTGGGGGTATCAAAACGAAAGCAAAATATGATGAAAGTGAAAATAAAATAGATAAACCCCATAATTTATTATACCATACCTGTTCACACTGAAACACTTATCACAATATTCTGTGGATCTATATTAAAAAACCTTGTTAAACTTTGTGACATATTTCCATTTTATGGAGGTCAGGCACGAACGAACACCCCATAATTTTATTATACCATATTTCTTCAAACTGAAACATAATTATGAAAGTATACTTACGCAGATAGATATGAAAAATCTTTATTAAAGTTTGTGCCTATTTCCATTCTATGGAGGCCAGGCGCGAAGGCAGACCCCACAATTTTATTATACCAGACGTTCAGCTTTATATTATATATATATATAAATTTGTGTACGAGTTCCTTCCTTATAGGTTCCGAAATAGCTCTTTTGCAAATTTCACACAAAGCTTATTTATTCAGTGTTCTTAGAAATTCATCCGATAAGTGTCGAAAATCAAAAAAGTCTTATCTTAAAAATAGCTTTTCTCTCTTTATAGATAAAAAAGAATTTTTACAGGGGAATATTTTATGTTACACCGGCCATAGGAGATAATTCAATCTCAGCAAATCATTTCTTAATAAAAACAAATTTATTGTAATCTGGAGATATAGCTTAGTGGTAGAGCATTTAACAGATCGAATGATCTCCTGTTCAAGCCAGGTGCACCTCACCATTTATTCTAATTTTTTCTTAATAATGAGTCCAATTTATGATAAAAGAAAAGGTACCATTTAAAAACTCTGCTATATATGCTGCAGACAGACTATTTTTCATTGTATCAAAAAAATCAATTTTTCAGTATTGTCCCATGAAGAGATATATTTAAATATTTGAAGAAATGCAAGGTATGTACTCTTGTGTATATATACAAAATGTAGGCAAATTTGAGCGTATTTTATTGGTTTGAAAATATAGGGATTTTTTTTTTGCGCGGAGTTACCAATTGTTATAAAATTTTAACTATTGAATAGTATTATAATCTTCAATAAGCCTGCAAATTTTCATGTAGTTTCGTCCCATAGAATCAAAGATATGAGCATTTCAATATTCAAATTGGCTACCAGTATAGATATACCTATATATATATAAGTTTCCTTTTCTGGCCTGATGAGGTGGGTCTCTTTAAATAGGGATTCCACCGAAACGTATGCACATGTGTAACCAATAATGTTTGTATAATAAACAGACTATATATATATATATATAAATCTTTATTCGATTGGCAGAATTATAAAATGAAGAAGAAAGGAACCATAGCGGAAATTTAGTCGACTAAAATAAGATGGAAAACGGGGTAAGGAAAAAAGAGAAAACAAAATGGGGGAAGTTACATGTAACAAATGTCCAATTCAGTAAAATAAATAAGTAGATTTGCACAAAGACTACCCAGGTTAAGATCGCCCAACATGTTCCCCGCTCCATCCGAGACCATCAACCTACTACCAGAAGGTCTAATTGTCCATCGGCTAACACTTGGTCGATAAAAAGGATTCTGGTCTTGCATTCTCTCCGGAGTGTTTTTCTGTTTTGCACCGAGGACGTACAAAGTTCCACCTGTCTATCCTCAAGGCACTTGCCGTCATTTCGAGCCCCCCCCTACTTTGTGCAAACAGAGAAACCTCCGGCTTCAGTTAGACTTATTTAGGTAGTCACAGTTTTGTTTAACTTCCTCTCCGCTCTTACTCCATTCCACTACCTAATATTCTAAAAAAAATCATTTTTCAGACATATATACCCTTGAAAAGTTAGTCTGAGCGAAAAGCGCTTCGGGTGTATTTTAGCGATCTCGTTTTTAATCGACTTATTTATTTTACTGAAATGTACATTTGTTAGAATTTCTCTCTCTCCCTCTCTTTCTATCCCCCACTCTCTCTCTCTCTCATCTATTTCATATACCTGGCTAAACAACCAAAAGCAGCCAAAACTTTAAAAACCTAAAATTGTAATCTCCCCCTCCTCTCCTTACCCACCTTTTTTACCATCCTCTCTCCCCCTCCATATATCCATATATCTCCACCCACGCCTACCTGAATCTGCTACCCCCTACACACCCTAGAATCTAATGTATTTTAACCTTCAAAACTTAAATATTGTTGATACCCGTCTCCCTCCCCCTTATTATCTCTTAACCCCCCTCTTTTTTTTTTCCTCGTATTTCCTCTAAAACACTTCTTCCAAATATTAATAACCATTTCTGTAAGGTTTGATGAAGCTGCTGAATCGGAAACATGGTGCAACATCCGAAACATATGTAACCAAACAGATAAAACGGTAATAAAAAAAATAAAACACATATTTGCTTTGCAATAGTATTGAGCACTCTCTTCAGGTTTTTACTAATTACCAGTTTTACTAAATATATATATATATATATATATATATATATATATATATATATATATATATATATATTTATGACATGGCAAATGTTTGAATATCTCAATTAGACATTTCACCAAGACATAACTAAGACATAACTAATGACTGTTCTCTGCACCACAAGAAAAGGGAAAGAATTGCTTCATCGAAATATAAATATTAGTCAAAAAAGAAAACACAGCTAATTTTAACATATCATCCCATTGACATTACGCCATGCATTTTTAAATCTTTTTCTGTCAACAAATTCTGTCCTGCATTTGCTTATTTTTTTTTACTCTCAAAAAATTTGTAGCAAAACTAGTGTCAATTTATCGCACCAACTTACACACCATTTATGAAAAGCTGACCTGTGATATGAAATTAAGTTGGATTAAATAGTCCCAAACTTTTCTATGTTTTCTGTTTTACAAATTGCAAGTAAGGATGAATTCTTGGTATTTGAGATTTTTAAAAAAATGGTTGCAAGCTACTGCAAGATGATTGGAGAAAGAAAAGTAACAAAAAAAAAAAAATCTATTTGGATGTTTTCCCATACCTTACCTAAAAATGAATTGGTTGAAAATATTTCCCTAAGGCTGGAATTCCTTTGGTGTTCAATTAATTTCCCAGCTGCAGGAGGGTAATTGAAATCCCAAATATAGAAGCCATTGATTGGCAGTCAGCTAATGGCTTGCATCTCAAATCTTTGTTAATATTAAGAGCTTTCCATATTAGCATTCTTTTTATGCTCCCTTTCTTTCCCTTTGACTTTCTTTTTCTCTCTCTTTTTCTCCTACTCTCTCTTCCTCTCACTTGTATATTCTCTCTCCTAAGCTAATCATTCTAAAATTTAGCATGTTCATATATACATATATAGCTTTTGTCTATTTACTCTGTTGATTCCAAATCACTCAGGAATGTAAGTTCTTCACATTGTGGTGGAGTTTCACTTATTTGTTTTAATTCAGAAAAGCACATTTCCACTTATCATTAGAGCTTCCTATGGATATAAGTTCTCAACTTTTTTTTTTTAATCTATATATCTATAAAAGTGAAAGTATCTGTCTGTCTGGCTGTGTACATTTCCCTACACAAGATTTCTGTTAATTTTCAGTCTACAGACTCAAAATTTGATATACAGGGTACTGAAATTTGGGGAAATCTTTGTAATCGGTTTTCAGCCAGAAATTTGGCTGTTAAGGGGTCAAATTTCAACGATTTGACCATTGAGAACGCTACGTAACTCCTCTGCCAATTTTGGGTCTAAACACTTTAAATTTTAGATATAGGTTCCTTGGACATGGATCTAACTTAATAACTTGCTTTGAGCCCAAAACGATAAATGTTAAGGGGTCATAATAGAGGTCAAATTTTAAAAAAATTGACCGCTGTGGTCTCTACCAAATTACTCAATTTCTGGTCTAAACATTTGAAATTTTACATAAACGGTATTCAGAGATAGGGCAAGCTTTCTAATCGGTTTGGGTCGAAAATTTGAGCTACCAATATATAAATGTATGTATGTATGTTTGCCTGTCTGCCTAAAATTTTCGACAGAGGCGACAGATTTTTACCAGATAATTTTTAAGCTCAACCTTTCAGACGACAAATATCGAGAAAAAAAATGGTTAAAAACATTAATTTCTTAACCTTTAATTGGGACAGGGAGGGGTCGCTTTTTTCGCCAATATTGTCGAAAGTCATACCCTCTTTTTGATTGTCTAGCCTTAATTTAAACCTATGTCACTTCCGGTTTGGCGGTGGTCGTAACAGCAAAGACGTCACATTTTTCCCCTATTCTTTTCCTCCTTCGCAGTACAGGTTTGAGCCTGCCTTCCTACTACCACTTTTTTTTTTTTTTTTTTTGCTCAACATACACCTCCAAACACCCGAGCAACGCCGGGCTGAAATGCTAGTAATTAATTTAAAAAAACAAAAAACCCTGATTTTTTGCAAAATCGTTTGAGCCTTACTTCCTTATTTATTTTTTTTCAGTATTTTGCTGTATTTTCTATCCTTTTCTCTCTTTTTCATGAGATTTTCAGCAATTCATGATGGGAGGGGGTTAGAGGAGTTAGATGACTTTGTTTCATCAAGGAATTACTTAATTTTGACTTTCTTAGTTGAAACTGATTCGAGTTGTTTATAAAAAGCATGGATTATTCGGACTATTGTTCTCATTTTTAGTGTTATTTTCACAATGATTCAACTTTCTTTCAGGTGTATCTTGTCGAATTTGGGAATCTTTCTATCAAAATCAGGAATTTCAAGCAGAACTCATTTATTTAATTTACAAGGGTATAATGCTCTCGTTTCGTCAGCCATGACTGTGTAGAAGTTTTAAATAATTTGCAATTGGATTCTTAGTGCCGTCTGCACTGAGAATTGTATCTTCAATCCCCAGAAGAGTGTCAGTTAGAACTGAATTTTATTTTCTACTTTATATCTGGAAAGGCTTCTATGAATTTTGGGAGTCTTTAACTTATTTTTGTTTTTAGGCATACAAGTTTTTTCTTCTTTTGAAACTCCATGGAATAAGGGAAAAAACTCATATTTTGTGTTTGAAAATTTGATAATTCAATGAAGAATGTAAATTTTTATTCATTTTATATTCATTATATATATATATAAAGAGATTATTCCAATATTTTAAATCAGTTAACCAATGGTAGTGTACATATATCAATAAGAATTTAAGCCATGTGAATTGACTCAAATATTAAGCAACATGATTAAGACTTCGGTAATCGAGCATGCATATATATATATATATATATATATATATATATATATACACTGGCAAAAATCAAAAACAAGCCATATTTGTATTTTTTCGGATATTACAATTGTTTCGACATAAACCAGACAATTTTAAATTTTATATTATTTAAAAATTTTCGTAGTTACATCTCATCAGATATGTTTGAAAAAAATACAAAAGTTTGTATGTATCTTGACACATTTTCATTTTAAATACGAATATGAAATTATTCCTTCTTGATGTTTTTGTTTTTTTTCCAGTATATATATATATGTATATATATTTTTTTCTGTGGAAATATTCTTTATTCACTTATTTTCTTTTTATGTATACTAATCCTTATTTAAGAAGCTCAATGTAATTACAGAGCATATAATGAATAAATAATAAGTCTGTATTCCAAATTTCATGATGTTGACCACCTTACAATTTATTCCTTTCAGTTGACATTTACAATTCTTGACAGTATCTGTTTCATAGCTCAAAATCAATCATTTAATTATTATATCAATCAGTGAATCTATTTTGCCCTTAACTCATCAGAAGAAATGGCAACAATCAATCCACCAAAAAGAAATAAAATGCGTTGGACATGATTAAAAAATCGGAAAATTGGAAGAGAAGTTGTAAATACCTCATAGTTTTCTTTTGTGGATTTTTTAATCATGTCTAAATGCATTTTATTTCTTTCTGGTAGATTCATTGTTGCTATTTCTTGATGGATTGATTGTTGCTATTTCTTCTGATAAGGCAAAATAGATTCACTGATTGATATAATAATTGATTGATTTTGTGCTATGAAACAGATACTGTCAAGAATTGTAAGTATGAACTGAATTAAAGGAATAAATTGTAAGATGGTCAACATCCTGAAATTTGGAATATAGATTTTTGTCATTTATTTTATATATATATATATATATATCGTTATCTTATCAAGCATTTTTTATGTTAACAATTTAATTTCTTGACAGTTTTCTTAATTTTGGTTATTGTTATAATAATGTTTCGACTAACCTCTCAACCTTCTTCAGGTTCCTTATGAAACCATCATGTAATTTTGAACTCAAACTTTTTAGAGCCATGTCGGTACACAGTGCACACTTCAATTTTCAGATCTTTGGATATTTTTTCAGCTAACTTGTTAAATTGTTTTGCTGGCGTTAGCCATGATTGAGCTCCTAACCTCAAGGTTACCTGCACACTTTATTTTAACCAACATATCTGTCATCTCGATCATGTGTTTATGCAAATGATAATGAAACTTTATAATCCCTCAAATACAAACCGTTATTATTGCTGCATATTTAGTTTTTTCTTTTCTTCTATTTCAGTTTATCTCCTGATCACTTCATAAATCCTCACCGAAGTATGCTGGGATTGGGCAACTATGATGTCAATGTCATCATGGCTGCCTTACAGAAAAAAGACTGTGGTACCGTTTGGTTTGATAAACGAAAGTAAGTTACCAGCAGAAATTATAAACAAACACAGTGTATATTGTTTCTTGTATAATTAGAAAATTGATATCAGTTTGCATAAATTTTAGAATCAATTTGTTTAATAGAACGTGTTTATCATTTCATTTAATTTTGTCTCTTTAAGTAGGTATGCCGAAGAAAAAATTTTCATCATATCTAAAAACTTTTTTATGTAGATTTTGCAAAACGATAATTAGCCACTAAATTAATACTGTTCAAAATTTCTTGAAAATTATCAGGTTGATAAGAAAGTTCTTGTGGTTTTTAACTTTTAATGTCAGATGAACATATTTTGGCTCAAAACTTTATTGATTGAAATAAGCACCATCAGAATCAACACACTTTTGCCAACACAAAATAAGTGTATTTATGCCAGTAACATAAAAATGTTGAAGGCATTTTTGAATATCACTTAGGTTTTTGAAGTATTTCTCATGTAGAAAGTTGTCGAGATGCTTGAAAAAGTGGTAGTCAGTAGTTGGAGTATGGTTGATGATGCAGATTTATAACCCAATTTGTTCAACTTCTGCAGGGTCGGTTTAGCAACATGCGGTCGGGTATTGTCGTGGAAGAGAATTGGGCCTTTTCTGTTGACTAATTCTGAGTGTTGTTGTTGACGTATTTGATGCATTTCATTCATTTGTTGACAGTACTTCCTCGTCGTAATGGTTTCACCTGCATTCAAAAAACTATAATGTCTGAGACCAGTCACAGACCACCAAAAAGTCAGTATGACCTTTTGGTGCAACTCTGACTTCGGGAAGTATTGAGCTTCATCGGCATCTAACTACTGAGCTGAGCATTGCCAATTATCGTAAAGAACCCACTTTTCATCGCAAGTCACAACCCGGTTGAGAAATGGGTCATTCTTTTTGCATAAAATAAGGGAAGATGACACATCATAACAGCGTTTTTTTTTTTGTTGTCATTCAATTTGTGAGGCACCCATTTATCAAGATTTTTGTTCTTCCAATCTCTCAAGTGGTTGAAAATCATTGAATACATTATGTCTAATTCAGAAGATAGTTCTCGAACAGTTGTGTGTGGATTGACTTCGACTAAGGCTCTTAATTTAGCAATATACATGAAAAAATTGAAATGGCTTAAAATATTTCAGTAATGGAATACATAGAAAGAACTTGATGAGCTAAGAAAGAATCTTTTTAAATTTTAAAAATCCAATTAAAATTAAGGAAGTTGTTACTATTTTTGTACTTTACACATTTGGATATTTTCCCCTTATTTTTTTTTTTTGGTAAAAATGTTATATCTTTAAGACAGAAGATTAAGCAATAGAATTTTGCATATAGTTGTATTTTTGTACAAGGAATCAGAATATGCTGCTGCAAATCTCCAGAAATTAATGGTTTCCAAATAATCTGCTGTAAATGCACATAATTATGCTGCAATTCCTTAAAAATACGATGTATCTATTAAATGAAAGAAGTTAAACAATTCAAAGTTGAATTGTCATGCATTTTATCCACAAGAAACTGAAATTTAAATTTAGGACTGTTTAAAATTGAATATATTGCACTATTTCTTTGGTAATGACAAAATTCTCAATACAAACGCAATACAAGCATTTACAAATCAGGGGGCAGTCTTTACAAAACTTTACCGAAAACACCGTTTTATGATGTTTACATTTTTATCACTTTACTTGCTTAAAATTCTTAAAATATATAATGTACATTCATATTTATTAATTCATTTTCGAACAAAGCAATTGTATTTTGAGGACTTAAAGTCCGTTGGTTTTTAAAATATGATGATTTTAGCAGAACCTCCTTGAAATCTGTGATTATCCGAAGCGTTTTATCGTCCATGTGTATTTCTACTTAATTGATCAACATACAATGGCCAACAACTACACTCATCATCTTCAAGAATCTCATCGCCATCACAAAATTTTTTTCATCTTTTATTCAATGTTCTGAAAAGTAGATATAATTGTTTTAAGACGATTGTAGTTTAATCAATTAGAGCAAAAAAACGCTCTTTAAAATAATATATAAAGTAAAGGTATTATAACAGAAAACTTATTTGAAAATATTTCATATGAAATAAAAATTTAAAATTTTGCAAGAATTTTCTAAAGAAAGTTTGTTATATTTCGTATTGTCCAGAAGCCAATTTTCACAGTGTATAACTAAAAATGCAGACTTCAAATAAATGAAAAATGCAGACTTCAAATAAATGAAAAATGCTTACAAATATAATGTAATTGGGAGAAGACACGTGGCACCCCCACCCCTAAAACAGAGCAAAGAAAGACAAATTTGAATTCTCTCCCCCCAAAAAGGTGAAAAATAACCCCCCTCCCTTATCCAAAAAAAAAGAGAATAATGATAAATTTTGCTTGTGCATACGGTACTTTCCAATGGCAATTTCTCCCCTGCTCCACCTAAAATAAATTTTTTGAAAATCAAAAACAGAAAAATTTTTATCTTTGTATGAAATTGGTCTAGAAGCCAATTTTAACAGCCTATACCAAAAAATGCAGACTTTAAATAAATGAAAAATTCTTACAAATGTAATGTCATTTTGGACAAATTATGGAATAAGGATTCCAGCCGACTTCACTAAGAAAAGAACCGATTTTCGTTGATGAATGCGGTTTTTATATATTCATACAACTGTTATTAATCTTTGGATTGTTATTTTTATTTGAAAAAATAAAATAAATAAATAAGTTATATCATTTATTCGTGACGAAGATTTTTTTTTTTTATTGAGAGTGCATGTATTTATAAAATCTTTTAATAAAACTATTTAAATAAAAATTTGGATTGATATTTTATAAACAAAAAAACAAACAATAATAAAAAACAAAACAAATTATATTTGGTACTTGTGGCCTGGTAGACAAAATTAAGAGTTATCATTAAAAAGCTTACTTTTTTTTTTCTTTTTTTTTGTAAGAGGTATTCAAATCTGTTTTGAACAAATATATTTAAAATTGTCACCAGCAAGACTTTACAGCCAGCACCAGCAATATATGGAAGGGGCATTAAAAAAGAAAAAAGTAGACATGATAATACCATCCTGATCAGCTTCTTTATATCAGAATTGAATCATTCTGCCCTTTTCTCTTTCCTCTGAGAAATGATGTTCATATGATTTGCCCATATTTTTTATAACTTTCTGTTGGTTTTTATTTTTTGTGATTTCAGGAAGATCAGCATCCTCGTCTTTGAGAATATAAAAGGCTTTATCTTAAACATCCCAACAGACTACAAGTGGGGACTTCTTCGTCTACCATTCAAACGAAAGCATTGGATTGCCATTAACAAGATTGATGATATCTATTACAATCTGGACTCCAAGTTGGACGCTCCGGAACTGATTGGCCATGAAGAGCAGCTGCTCAGTTATCTTAGCGAACAACTCGAGAGTCGAGAGAAGGAGCTTCTACTAGTTGTGACTTCAGATGTTGAGCAGACTGCTTCATGGCGAAAGCATAATTGTGATGAATCTGACAATTAAATTTGCATAGATTTCCATTGAATAAAAAAAATGAGAAAACAAAAAAAAATAAATATCATTCAAACAAAAGATTTATTTTAACAAAAATTAAAAAATAAAACAAACAATGGAAGTTTATAACAGGACATTTTGGTGCCATTTATTGCGTTTGAGCTGAATCAGAAATGACAAAATTTCCCTCCTTAATTTTTTTTTATCAGCCATGTTTTTTTGTAAAAAAATCACTCATTTAATGAAGAAGAAAAAACTTTAAGCATCATTATTGAGAAGCATTATCAAAAAGGAATTTAAATATTTCTTGAACAGGTCAATTCATCATTTCTTGAAAAATTCTATTTGAAAAAATTTAAGTTTGCTTTCTAAGTTTACAATCGCTTTGAATTGTAGATAATTTAAATGTTTTTTATACAATAAGTTAACATTTTTATACAACGCACTGATATTTTTTGTATGATGCACTGATATTTCTTATGGAATGCATTGAGATATTTTTTCTACAATATATTTATAATATTGTATAATGCATTAATAATATTTTTCTACAATGCATTGATAATATTTTTTTACAATGCATTGATGATATTTTTTTTACAATGTATTAATATTTTTTTTACAATGCATTGATAATATTTTTTCCACAATGCATTGATAATATTTTTTCCACAATGCATTGATAATATTTTTTCCACAATGCATTGATAATATTTTTTCCACAATGCATTGATAATATTTTTTCCACAATGCATTGATAATATTTTTTCCACAATGCATTGATAATATTTTTTCCGCAATGCATTGATAATATTTTTTCTACAATACATTGATAATATTGTATAACGCATTGATGATATTTTTATGCAATGCATCAATATTTTTTCTAAAATGCATTGATGATACATTTTATACTGTGCATTGATATCTTTTCCACAATGTATTGATAATATTTTTTATACAATACATTGCATTGATAATATTTTTCTACAATGCATCAATAATATTTTTTCTACAATGCATTGATATTTTCTACAATGCATTGATAATATTTTTATATGATGTGTTGATAATATTCTACAATGCATTGCTAATATTTCCTATAATGCATTGATATTTCACTTTCTAATGTGATGCATTTTATTTAATAGTATAATTTATCGTTAACATTTTCCTCCTAATCTTGATTGAAAAATAAAGAGACTTATCCTCCATTCAAACTGATTGTAGCATAAAAAGATTCAAACGAATTTAATTTAAATTGTTTTTCTTACAATTATTGTCTTCATCAACATTGATTTTTTTTTTTTATTCCTTCTACATTTTGGCAGATATACATATACCGGCTTTCTTCAGGTGTATTAAAAGTTATTTTCTCATTTAAATCTTCTTGTTGGTCATTTGTGTATGTCAATATTTTTGTCAAACTACAGAATAGTTACTACTTAAATGTGTAAACAAATAAAATCAAATTATATATAAAATAGATTAGAATTAAATTTCGTACTGAACTTACTTAACTTTGACATGTGGATACCATTTGAAATTTTTTTTATATTAAAAAAAAAAAACACTTAAAAATTATTACACACTTAATAAATCTTATGTGTTGATCGATTTTAAAGATTTTCAACAATTTTTTTTTCTTTTTTTAGTTCTTGAATGTGAAATTTTTTTTGTAATTTAACATTTAAAAAATAAATCTTTCCAAGTGTCATAATTTGCCAGGTTCAGTAGAGAATTTCGTTATGTTTTGCATGTGTTTTTGTTTTTTACCAATTCTCAACTGTTAACTATTCTACATTTTTACCTGAGAATTTGTATGTACATAAATCTAATAAACGCGATTTCAACGTTTATTCTTACAATAATGGACACTCATTCATAGCGTGATACAAATACATCAACTGGAATGTGATCTAAACATTCTGTTTGCATGTGTAATTCTATGTGCAAGTGTTCATTAATTTACAAATGGTAAAATTATGAGTTTGTTAAATTTACATGCATATAAAACATGTGAGAGTTCAGAATTGTTAATGCTTGAGAACTTGTATACCAAAATAAAAACACACAATTTATGTAAAGCACATTAGAATGAAATTCTCTACCAAATTCACTAATTTTAAGGTATTGAACAACAAGCTGATTTAAATATGTGGAAAACATCACCATACATAAATGAATTATACACCTGAAGAAAATCAAAGAGCATATCAGTATATATATATATATATATATATATATATAAACATTATTTTCTTCAGAATATTCTCTTCATGAAATATAATCAACTCTTCATCCCCAAAATGCAGAGAGAGATTTAGTTGAATCCATTAATTTCTGAAAATTTTTTTCCTATCCAAGCATCATGCATGTTATAATACAGAATTTCCTAATTGTGTATTAGTCACTTATAGTCTCCAAAAATATGTGACTTAATTTCATCAAATTTAGCACGAAGAATCCCCAGTCTGCCAGATGAGTAATAAGGTGGTCAAATTTAAACTACTACTAATAAAGACTTCTATTGCTGCTGCTAGCCTCCAAAACTATTAGACATAATTGCAAAAACTTGTCTTAAAGCAACCTTGGCATAATAAAATTATTATATTGCTACTATGACTAATAAAAATTTTATGACTCAAAAACTATTAGTCAGAATCTTATCAAATTTGATATGGAACATTCTTGGAATATTACGTGTTACTGCTACTAATGGTAATAAACACTTATCAGTTCCAAAACTATCAACATTGTACATCCTTGGATTGCCAATATTGTTATAATGATGTAAAAAATATACTATTACTTATTAACTTAGAAGTCCTTAGATATTTTATTTAACAAAACCAATGATATTTAGATTAAACACATTGAATAATTGGCATGCTTTGAAAATTAATTGTAATACGATTGTTTTTAAATTGTGCCATTGCATATATCCATCTATGTGCGGAGGGTGTAAACCAGCACATTGTGGGCTCAACGCGCCATGTTGAAGTTGCATCAAATCTGTTGATTCATTTTCATTAATAGCCTTGGAAGATGTTAACAGATTCCTTCTCTGTCTCCCTCTAATTACACTGTACAATACTAAAATAAAAGTACAGGATGTCTGTGGCCATTTTTATATGCACAATGGCATGGAAAATCTATTTCTGGCCTTTTTGTTGAATTGGGTTGTGTTTTTCAAAATTATCACTTTTTAGAATTTGGCAGAGAATCCTAGTGATGTGAGTGATGAACATGGTGAGAAATTCCATCAGGATATTTCAGTGATGGAGAAACGTTTTAAAGCAAAATAGAAGGCTGGTATGTTGGCAGATTACTACTGGAATATAAAAAGGGAGGATGATACTTAACACGAGAGGCTTAAGAGGACAAATGCTGTTTAAACTGACAATTACGTTTTTTTATTCATAACCAATAATAATAAATTATTATTTATAAAAACGGTGTCTAATCCAGAGAAATGAAATTCAGATTTATTATTAGGATACTTTTCTCACATTGAAACAGGTCTTATGTGGCATGTACTTTTTTTTAACCTGAAATCGGTTGCACATTGTTGGTGAAATATTAGGTTAGTGCAAAAATAATATCGTTTATATATATATATATATATTATATATTCTATATATATGTGTGTGTGTGCATAAAAATCGACATTATTTTTGCACCAACCTAGTATTAGGACAGAATTGACTTCAAGGCCTTAGTTAAACAACTAGTCTAGGGGAAGGAAAACTCAAAAATGACAAAAGTAATACAGTATTTACTAAACTTACCATCCACATTTTATCCTGTGGTAGATTTCTCCCAAGTGGACACTCATGATGCTTATTCTCAACCAAGGAATTTGTAAATTTATATATATGATTTTTCCAACAATTAAAATCATTTTTAAATAAAGTGTGTACATAGAGGTATTATAGTAATCTACAGCTGTTTCAAGGCAGTGTTTATTTTAAAACATGATGAAGCAAAAGCATTTTCAAACACTGGAAGAGAATTTTTCTTATGTGCTAAGCAAAAACTACAAAACAGCAGTGTCCCCAAAAAGTTACCATTTGCACCAAAAGCAAAACACAAATCACAATAGATTTGTTGTCCAATACTTACGTAAAGAGATTTAATTATAAAATTAAATTCCATATCATCGATCCACAAGAGAGAGAATCAAATGACTCAAAGATCTACCATTTTATTTTTAAAAAAGCTTTATCATGTAATATGGGATAATTCTAGACCCCTCTTATAAGGGGAGGTAACTATTGATTTTAAAAATTATATATCGGTGACTCATTAAAATTGTTTCAATGTAATTTACATTTTCTCTAGAGAAACTTTCTTTGGTGTCTTCCAATTTTTTTTATATCACACTATTCTAGAAAACCAGCAACAATAAAAATCAAATGGCAATAAGGATGATTTAGTATGAGAAGAAAGCGTATCTAAAGATGGTTCGCTTTGATTAAACAACATTAAAATTATTGTAATGAACATGAAGTTGACTTTTAGATAAACATAAAATGTTGTATCTGTTCTGCCCTCGATTAGTGAAGGAGAGGTTGTTCTAGAATGGGGCGATTTTTATTTTTGTTCCAATCCAGAATGTCCCTTTTTTCTTTTCTTTTTTTTCTTTTTTTGAGAGAGCTGTATCTTCTGTACATTAAAAACCAACTTTGTCTATTTTTGCCCGCATGGAGAGACAAGTAAATAGGAATTAATCTGTTATAATTATTTACTAGTTCTGCTTACATTAAAAAAAAATTACTTTAAAAAAAAAACAGCTAAAATTTGAATATATACTAGCAAGAGGGGTGAGCACTTTGCCCGATCGTTAAATACACGTAAATATGATATTTTAATTTGTCTAGATTTCATATATATTACTATAGTCATGATTTCCAAAGTAAAAAAGAGTATTTTGGTGTCATCAGCTAGAATCGAAACCAAAACCAAAACTGTTGCATTCAAAGCTGGTGACATTACCACTGTACCAACGTGACATGCATATGAATTGATTTAAATTAAAAAATAAACGAAGATGAATGTACAAAATGTATAACGATTTTTTCTATTTTGACCGATTTTTGACTCCTTAAAAACTATTTTAACTGGTTTAAGATCTATAAAAGAACGGCCTGTAAAAAATCCAATCATTTGAGGCCCCTAGTGCCGCTCTGCGACTTTTAACACTGGAGGAGATAATTTGAAAATATGGATACAGACAGACAGACAGACATATAGCCTTTTATATTGGAATCAAGATAAAAAAAAAATTGTTCATAAGTTTTGCTCAGATTCTTCAGATATTGAATTCATATATTAGTTTAAATATATAGAATGTTTAATAAGTCTGGATTCACAGAGAGAATCCATATTATTATAGACTCGTTTTGAAAGTGGGGTCTGAAAAGGGAGGAACACTGGAGAACCCAAGTGTGTATTATCAATTGAAAAGGCAACTTTTTTTGTTGAAACATTGAACATATTGCAATGTCATCTCATCAGTAATGTTTTAATTCACAACGTAATTTACACAAAGTTAATCAATATTAACAAATGCATAAAAAGAATAGACTTTATTTTTTTTTACCACATTATAACCACAAATGCCACATTATGCTTACATTAATTGGTATCCATATTTAAAAATTAGAAAAATTAAATTATTTCCAACTTCATGTCATGCTATTCTGCTACACACAAGACATCCTCTGATGATGTTACATTACATTATGGGTAATAGAAAATTGACACATGATGAGTCTTACAAAGATTAAAGAAAAATTGTTAAATTTTTCAATAAACTGATTGTTTTATAAGTTAATTAGAAACAATCTGAAATTTTTTACTACCATTATTGATAATAATCTGTTCATGCTCATTGAAATTTGTATAATAAAGTAATGTTAATTATAACAAAAAATTAAAATAGAAGTCTTGTATAAAAGTCAATGTTTGTTTGCATGTTATAGAAGTCAATATGTTAACAGAACATTCAAATAAGTTTAAATAAGAATTAAATTGATCACAAAATCTGAAGACACCATTGAAATTTTCTTTTGATTCCATCTCGAGCCACTAGTCAATTAGCTGTTAGGTCCATAAAATATAAATGTGTATTTTGTTAAGTATACAATTGGCTAAGATGAATAAGTAATACTAGTAAAAAAAAAAAACTATTATCCCTGAGCTGGTCCTATATTTTTGCCAGTTTATATGATGTAAGTGTTAAATTTGCTAATGAGCAGCCAATTGTGACAATTTTTTGTTGACATATGCTATATCTCTCCTCTTCCTTCCCCCCTCCAAAAAAACGGAGGTTATGCCTGAGAGGATGGTTTTATGAGAACAAAACATATATTACACTCTCCACCTCCACTCCTTGAAGTGAGTAGAATTAATAGGAATATAATTTTGTTTCAGATATAAAATCTTAATTTGTAATAGATATGAAGCAAGAGAAACAAGAACACGTTTACAATTTTTTTTTTTAAAGTACAAAGATAGCTATGTGTTGTTACATTAAGTAGTAGTGGTAGTGGTGGAAGTTCATTGTCAATAGTAGTAGATTTCAGCCACCGGAAATGTCGTCTGTGTTAGAGTTGGAGGCAGTGCCTCATTATATATACCTGGATGTTTATTCTGGTATAAGAACTTTTTTTCCCCTTCAAAAAGAGTGATAGACCATAACTCAGAGTAATCAAAAGTATTGCAAAAAGAACATTTTTAATTTCGGGTGCCAACGTGTATATGTGAACCCAACTACATGCTTCTACTGCTAAATTTACAGAATATGGAAATCTTTCATGCTTTGTCACTCCGCCCAAAATTAGTCATTGCAGGAACAATTGCTATATTGCAGAATGATGGCCTCTTCCATTGAGGTTAAAAACGTTGTCCAACCGCTTCAGAAAGATTAACAACCGAGAAAAAAAATGATTTTTAGGAATTACAATCATGCAGATGAATGAGCCAGTCTTTATTTATTTTTTATTTTTTTTCTATGTCTGTGATTTTTTTGTTTTGTGTTTTGCAGGAAAAATTATTTGACCGGATTAATATTTTGAATTCTTTTATTTATTTATTTTTTTCTTTTTTACAGTTTTAACAATTTGTGTGGAAATTAAATGATATCAATCTGGTTATATAAGTGTTTCTTTTTCTTTTACCATTTCAGTTATGTGGAAGAATTATTTTTAAAAACTTGACTTGTTTGACACATAGTGCAATCATAAAAATACTATTATCCTCATGGTTGTAGCAAATCATGAGTTTGAAGGTGTAAGTAATGCGATAAAAATGCGTTTAGAATGATAAAAAAAATGGTTGCATTTTGTTTTTTGAACAGTGTTGTATGATGAACCATTTCAAGTTAGCATGTATAATACTAAATAGATTTTATCTGAAGAAAAACACATTTTAAATGTGTAAATATGCTAAAATAATCATGATTTTTAACAAAAGAAACCAGAAGTAATACATTCAGCTCATCGCACCATATTTTTTTATTTTATTTTTTTGTAAAACTTAAGATGAAAAAAAGTATTAAAAACATTTTTTCCCTACTATGTAATACTAAATTTTTAACTCCAAAAAGTTGTTAATGTCAAGCTTTAATATACATATATATATATATATATATATATATATATATATATATATATATTCAGATTGTGAGAGATTATGTATAATTATTTCCACAGCAAGACAACATCGCAGCCTACAAGAGCCATGACAGCCAACAAACCGGAAGTTGGCAGAGTGCTTGCCTCGCATGCGAGAGGCACGGGTTTCGAATCCCGGGTTTGTATATGTCTAACTGATGAGCCCAAATGAAGATGACACTCCAGTCTTTATTTCCAGTTTGTTGGATGCCATGGCTCTTGTAGGCTGTGATGTTGTTTGGCTGTGGAAATAATTTATATTAAATCGCCTATGCACTAATTTTAAGTTTTTTGAAGAAACTGTTCACATTTTCGAACTCCTCATTAAGCATGGTCATATATATATGTTATACAAGCTTCTGACATATAGGTGAAACACAGGTTCAGAAAGAAAAAAAATGCATCCTTTCTTGGAATTCACTCTAAGCGATAAAAGACACAAGTGAATAAATTAAATACGGACACAAGATGGAATAATTGATAAATATTTCTTTTTTCATATGAGAAAAAGTAAATAAAAATAATTTGAGAGAAAACGAATATTTAGTAGGGATATGCAAGAATATCTTGACAAAAAATATCAAAGAGGTACTTTTTTCACAACACACGCAGGAGTTAGTATTATAGCCAGCCTCAATATCAAAATGCAAGTTTATTAAAGTTCCTTTAATGATTTGAAAACTCAGTTTGCAATAATGTCCTCAAAATGATATGTTTTCTGTTAAAATTTTAATTGTCTACAAGAAATTCTATTTTGTCTGGTCCACTGAGGCATATTGTAATATAAATATTGTGGATAAACGTTCATTTTTCTATGACTTCTTCTCAGCAGGTGTCATACAATAATCATTAAAACATGTTTTTATGAACCACCCTAACTGTGGTCTGTAATTTTTTCATCTGAAGAGGACTTTGTGTACTTCACAGTTTTTGTGTGCAATATGAATTCCAAGATTGGAAACTGTTTATTGACAGCATCAAATGATCGCTGAAATGTATTCTGCTATCAAGCAATAACACTTTTACCTCTGTTCCTCTTGCTTACTTGACTATGCTAAATATTATGACTGTGCTGAGCATTGTGAAAATAGAGCTTAAAAAATAGAAAGAAAAAACATGTAGGAAAAGGGTTGAGATTGAAACTGGAAAATTTAGCTGATTAAAATGGTAAACAGAAATCACATATGAAAAGGAGGGGGTGACAACCGGCTAGATAACAATAAACAAAAATGTTTTTAGTGCACCAAGAAATTGGAAAACATAATTGACGGCAAATTTCAACTCTTCTGTTGACTTGTGCTTCAGTGAGTTCGTTTGGATCTTGGCACAGCTTTTTATGAACAAAATCAAGTTTCTTTAAGTGTCAGTGAATTGTCAATTTGACAACTCCAAGTTCGTCAGCCAATGTTTGAGTGCTCAATGAAGGTACAATGTCCAACCCAGTGTATATGTCTCCATCATCCAACTTTAACAACCGTTCCGAATGAGGCTTATCTTCAAGACTCCTGTCACCAAAATCGAAAGGCTTGTACCACTTTGAAATCGCCACATATGCAATTGTTCCTTCACCTCCAAAAATCTCTTCTATGTCTTTCCTAGTTGAAAGAGCTCACTTCCAGCAGTAAAAAAAAATCAAAACTTGCAGCTCAATTTTATCAATTGCAATCTTGAATAAAAAGATGAAGATCACTATAACAAAATAAATGCTAAAAAGCAATTAAAAATTGCATAAAAATTCAATTTTTCACAAGTGTTTACAAAGGGTGATCAAGGTTGGATATTTTTCATCTTATAAATCCACGTTTATTTATTATCTGATCTTTCATGGTCGGGTTCATGCCGAATTGTATATATTATTTATTTAATTGTATATATTATTTATTTAATTGGAATTTATTATTCAGAAGGGGCCCATGGCACAGTGGATAGAGATGTTGAATCTCTACGGTTCCAGGTGATAATTGTCTGAAGATAGTGGTTTCAATTCTACCCAAAGCCAGCCTGAGGCTTACTTGGACAAATCGTGTTGAGACAACCATGGATGGCAGTGATTGCTGAGAATGTAGTTAGGAGATTCAGAGTTCCTATCCCATCGTGGTTACCATCTGATGAAGGCCAGAGGAATAGTTGGCCGAAACGTCATGAAACAACAACTAAGAATGATGAGAATAATAGTCCGCAATAAATTAATAAATAATATTCATCTCAATAATAAATTCCAATTAAAAAAAATTATATAATTTATCTTTGTTTTCTTATCCTCCCCATCCTTTCTTTCTTTCCTTTCTTTATGTCTTTTCCTCTGTTTTTTCCCTCTATTTCAATACAAACCTTAATCCCCATGCCTTTTTTCCATCTTCTTCCCATATATTAAAAATCACTTCCCTTTTTATTTTTTTTATTATTTGACTAGCCTGGGTGCCCGGGTGTTTGGAGGTGTATGTTGATCAAAACAAAAAACAACAAAAAAAAAGTGGTAGTAGGCAGGCAGGCTCAAACTTGTCATGCGAAAGCGGAAAAGAAAGTGAAAAAAAAATCTGACATCTTACCGCTATGCCATAATGCAACCAGAAGCCTAAAGCGTTCAAATTTAGCATAATCAATCAAAAACAAAAGATGACTTGCAGAAATGGCGTTGCTTTTAAACCTCCCACAGTGAGAATTTTTTTAACTCGATCAAATAAAAGGAAAGAAAGGATGACCATTTGTGAATGCGAGATATCATGGTCTGGGAAGTATGCGAAAACTTCTTGTGGAATTTAACCAATGCGACAAGCCCGATGCAAAAAGCCTTACAGAAACGCTCGCACCTATTTTGCCCTTTATATAATAGATTTTTTATTTCTATTTTTAATAACATGTAATGTGACCTCCTGATAATAATTTCTTGTGACGCTAAATACCTGAATAATTTTAGTATCAGCTATATCCACTGAAGAGGTCTCTAGTTACTAGTAACTAGCAGATCAAAACATGCTCATGAATGTGTAGCGACATGTTAATGCTTGTGTAAAACAAATAAAGTATAACTTGCCCTACTCCGGTATTGAGCACTCTTGTATTGACCTCATTAAAACTTCCTTGGTTACTTTGCCTTTCGAAAATATTAATCTGGAATTCTATATCATTCAAACATGGTAGTGTTTGAATATATGGTTAAGTGGCAGTTTTAGTCATTTAGAACTGCTTTAAAGCTTCACCGCTCACTTATTTTTGGACCAAATTTCAAACAATTATTACAGTCACCTTCTCAGCTATATTGTGAAAAAAATTTTTCAATTTTCGTTCAGTAAAACTAAAATTATAATGAATTTTCTGGTGTTCGAAATCGTAAGGCTGTGAGTAACGCTTTTTATGATTGGTTTCCATAGCAACATCGTCACTTCAGCAACTACTGTCACGAAAAGAGAAGAAACTAGTGAAACAGAAAGCATGAAAGGGAGATAATTGGGGCGATTTTATTAAAAGCAGATGAGTGCCGTACATTGTTATTGCATATGTGTTAATAATGGAGGCACAAAAATAAAACTGGAATTGAACAAATGAATTTATTGGAAACCTGGAAAAATCATGGATTACATAAAAAAAAATGCGAGCATGAAAAGTAATATGGTTAAGCTTAAACATGGAAAAGTAAAGGACTAGTTGTTATGTTCATGGCAATCTAGCAATGCATTTTGAGGGTGCTGGCAATGGTCCTGTTCTCATAATATGGATTGGTAGAGGACATGAGTGTGTATAGTGGCGCATCTCCGATCTCGCTCAAGGAACATTGTGTCACTTTCAAACATGACAGAAGACTTCGATCACTCTTGGGATTTGTACACAACTGGCTAACTTGTAGATTGTCTGCAACAAAAAAGAAAATCTGTTTTCATCAAACAGAAATGAAATCGTGTTGTCTTTTGTCGGGTGGCAATTTTATCCTCACACCCTTTAATTTTTATTCCTTATCCTTTATATGTCTTTGTGTGTGTGTTTGTGTGTGTGTGTGTGTGTGTGTGTGTGTGTGTGTGTGTGTGTGTGTGTGTGTGTGTGTTGATGATCAAATAAGATGTAAACGACATTCGCGTTTTTGTAGTATATACCATGATCTAGACTAGCAATTAAAATACCTATATTAATCTTAGTCCATATTCTTCATTTATTTAAGTAACATTGATTATTATGTGTATGCCCTGTTGATGTTTAATAATATAATGTCTGATGTTATGAAATAATAAGTTCCTTTCGAATATCATTCAGCATTAATGTAATGCAATATCCATCTTAAGATTCTACAAAGAAAGAGAAATAATGTTGAATGCTTTAAAGTTCAAGGGAAATAACTGGTATTATTTGATAAGAAGAGTTGTTTCCCGTGATAAGCTAAAGAGAAAAGCATTTGCTTAAAAAAATATAACAAACAGAAAAAACGTAAAACTTCAGTACAAAAAAAAAAACAATAAATAAAAATGAAATAATAATGGATTATTGTTTTCTCTTTCTTTATCCATCAAAGAAATCAAATATACAAAGTTGGTGCAAAAGTGTAGTGGTAAAATATACTTTGTTTTTATTTTGCTTTGTGTATGTGACTCCTATAAATTAATTTTCCTTTTGTGTGTATTATTCATATTAAAACCCCTCTTTTCTATTTATTTAAAAAAGAAAATACAATTTTCTTATATATGGGGTCTGGAATTGCATTCACTAGCAAAAGATCTAGCCAATTTGCATATTTTTTGAACATTCATTTTAATTAATTCCCTATTAGTTTTTTCGGTTTTCTTATGGGATGATTATCTTTAGTTAACTATTACGTGTAATTACATTTATGCAGATATTCTACATTATTTATACTTGCATTTATATTTTCGTAAAAAGTTTACAGTAAACAAAAAAATATTTCCATGTATGTTTATGTATACGTATATTTTTTTTTGTTTAATCTATCTATCTATCTATCTATCTATCTATCTAACTAACTATCTATCTATCTATCTATCTATCAAATTGTACGCGTGTGTGTGTGTGTGTGTTTGTGTGTGTTTGTGTGTGTCTGTGTGTGTGTAAATTTACCTATGCAATAACTTTGTATATTTTTAAGTCTACAAACTCGAAATTTGATATACAGGGTACTGAGATTTGGGAAAATCTTTGTGTTCGGTTTTCGGCCAGAAATTTGGCTGTCAAGGGGTCAAAATTCAACGATTTGACTTGTGAGAACTCTACCAAACTCCCCCGATAATTTTAGGTCTAAACACTTGATATTTTAGATATAGATTCCTTTGACATGGCTCCAACTTAATAACTCGATTTGAGCACGAAACAATAAATTTTAAGGGGTCAAAGTTTAAAACAATTGACCTCTGCGGTCTCTACCAAATTACTCAGACAATTTCTGGTCTAAACATTTGAAATCTTACATAAAGGGTATTCAGAGATAGGGCAAGCTTTTTCATGGGATTGGGTCGAAAATTTTTAGTTACCAATATATAAATGCATGTATGTTTGCATGTCTGCGTAAAACTTTCGACAGAGGCGACGGATTTTACTAAGATTAGTATCGTTTTAAAGTTTGACCTTTCATACGACAAATATCGAAAAATTGGCTAAAAACATTAATATCTTCACCTTCAACTAGGCACTTATCTACAGGGGGAGGGTCGCTTTTTTCGTCGATATTTTTGTAATTTATCCTCTCCTATAGATTGTCTAGCCTTAATTTAAACATAACTCACTTCAGGTTTGGCAGTGGTCGTAACCGCAAAGACGTCAGGTTTTTTTCCCCATTCTTTTGCTCCTTCGCTGTACAGGTTCGAGCCTGCCTTCCTACTACCACTTTTTTTTTTTTTTGCTCAACATACACATCCAAACACCCGGGCAACGCCGGGCTGAAATGCTATATATATATATATATATATATATATATATATATATATATATATAGTCTTTGAAGTTTTTAACCTTTAAAACTATACAAAAAATTATATTTATCATTCGTTAGAAAACCATCCAGTCAGTAAGTCATTTAATCACCTGCAATCACTGCATCAACTCTCAAATTTACTATAATACCAATTTTTATATTTTTAAGGGATCATCAGTTGTTTACCATGAAACACTGTTTCGGGGATTTAAAAACAAAACAGTGTATTACATCATGGCTATATATATGTGTGTATGTGTGTGTGGGTGTGTGTGTGTGTGTGCATGTAAATCTACTATTATATAAAAGTCACTTTGTGTGTGTGTGTGTGTGTTCTTTCCTTATAGGTTCCGAAACAGCTGTGTTTATCCTATAGAAATTTCACACGAAGCTAGTTTATATGTCTGGCAGTGTTCTTAGATATGTTTTGTCCTGAAATTCATCTGATAAGTATCGAAAATCAAAAAAAAATCCGATCTTAAAAATAGCTTTTCTCTCTTGAAGATTAAAAAAACAAAAATTTACAGTAGATTATTTTACATTACACCGACCAAAGGGGATAATAAAATTTCAGCAAATCATTTCTTCTTAAAAAAAAAAAACAGTTTTATTATAATCTGGAGATATAGCTTAGTGGTAGAGCATTCAACTACATACCAAATGATCCCCTGTTCCATCCTGGATATACCTCACCATTTTATTTTAATTTTTTCTTATTAATGAATTCAATTCATGATAAAAGAAGGGGTACCATTTAAAATTGCTGCAAATCATTTCTTCGTTTGCATATTTTAAAACTAAACATTAATCAGAAGTGACTTTTCCAGGGTATTTATCGTCAAGCCCAAATCTCAGCTGACATGATATTGTAAACAAACACAGACAGAATTTGATGATTGACATTATCATTATTATTTTTTTAATTTTTTATTTTTTTACAAATTAGTCCTCCGGGCAAACTTTTCGCCATGATGTATAATAATCAATAGAGGATTGCTTCTATAATAATTCATACGTAATCTGCATAAATTAAAATATCATATTGTTGGATTACTATAGCAAGTTTCCAAACGACAACACTGATAAAAGTCCAGAATAGTTAACAATTGAGAATTCATAAACAAAAACCAAAAAAAGACGATAAATTATAGCAAATGCAGTAGAATTAAATCCGGCACTGACCTGTATACTTTTAACATATGGAAACTTTCAGTAAGATTTTTTTTTCATACGAAAATCAGAATGATAACTAAGGTGATGGCTTAACATCGGTTTACCTCATGTTAAAAAAAATCGTAAAATTAATGAAATGAATACTTTCATAGCATCAGACCCTTAGTTCATGTGAGAAGCCTATATTGTTTTTGGTGTGCCGATAAAACAAAATAATTTCTGACAAAAAAAAGATAAATTTGTATTATCTCAATGATATTTTGCTGCAAGGATTTGTCACATAATGGCTAATGTACTAGGTAAAATTCTGTTTTGATAACACGATTCTGGGGTAATTTATTTATATATTTGTGGACCATTATCCTCATCTTTTATAGTTATTGTTTAACAATGTTTCGGCCAACTGGCCTTCATCAGGTTGTTAACCCCAATGGGATAGGAATGCTGAATCTTCAGCTTTGTCTTTAGTAATTACTGCCTTCCATAGTTGTTGTCATCTTTCCATGTTTTGGCCAATTCTGGCCGGCTTTGGGTAGGATTGAAACTGCTATCTTCAGACAATGCTCACCTGGAACTGTAGAGATTCAACGTCTCTATCTACTGCGCCATGGGCCCCATAGGGTGATTTTTGGTCTTATAAATCCAAGTTTTTTTTTTGTTATTGAATTCGATTTTCGGGTCCGTACCAAATGGTATATATTATTTTAACTATTGGAATTCTTTTGAGATGAGTAATTTGTACATTTTTTTAAAATATTTTTTTGCGGATTATTATCCTCATCTTTTATAGAATTCCAATAATAAGTAATATACTCTTGTAGGGGTTGAAAGTTCAATCCTCAGTATGGGTAATACTAAGAATACATTTACAAATGACTTCTACCCTGTCACGGCTAAAAAAATAAGAGGATGCTACTCCTGTGAATTAAATGAAAAGTTACAAAATTCTGTGCATTCCCAAGAACCGTAGTCTGAAGAATCAAAATAATCCAAATTATCAATACCCATCTAAATATATTCCAGAAACATAAAAAGAATACAAACAATTTCCACATATTGAAAGTATATGAGTCACTATAGAATTTAATTCTACTGCGTTTGTAGCAGTAGTATTACAAACAAACGGCAACAAAAGCAGCAACAGTCGCCATTAGCGATGTTTAAAATATCCGTTTGACATTTCAACTGGGTGCTGACTGGACAAACACATAATTTCGTCTCTGACTTTTAGAAAGGACTGGAAAAATTGGTGGGATCCTTCTATCGATCCAGTAGATATCTCACTACTGATGCAATTCTCTATCTATATAAGAGCCAGGTACGTTCAAGGATGGAGTACTGTTACCACATCTGGGCAGGAGCTGCTAGAAAGGACTTGTCCTGCCTTGATAGAGTTCAAAACAGATTTTGTAACCTCGTAGGAGATGTCCTTTTCTCTTCCCTGCAACCTCTTTCTCACAGAAGAGATGTTGCGAGTTTGTCTTTGCTTTATCATTATTTTCATGGCAAATGCTCGACTGAGCTTCAATCTATGGTCCTCCCTCCCCAAACTTTCACAAGAAACACTCGTGTAGCTGTAAAGACTATCAATAATCCCCCCAACTCTTTATCTGTGCCTAAACCTAAACGTAGATTCCATGAACAAAGCTTCTTTCTTAGAACTGCACGCCTGTGGAATTGTCTTCCGTTTTCCTGCTTTCCGGCTGACCACAATGTGGTTGTCTCCAAGTCCAACGTAAACAAGTTCTTGATGAGCCGTTCTACTTAAGTCCAATTTACTACTGTACACTCTCTAACCTTTATCCTCGAGTGACCTCTGAGCCTTGATAAGTGGTGATGCCTATGTAAAAAAAAAGAAAAGAAGAGCTCTCATGTAAGCAGAACATTGTCCCCGGGGGTTTATTTAAGGGAGTGCTTGCCACTATTCCTCCTCTTTAAGAAGAAACAGCTAACTCATCTATGTCACTCTATTTAATAACCAAGCTTGCAAACCCACTGGCATCCACCACAAGGCTTCGCTATCCGACATGGCTACTTTTTTGCACATGAACTGAGCTGCTGCATATAGACATATACCACTGCAACAAATATGTAGTTACACATATGAACTTATTCTAAAAAAAAGAACTTTCTTTCTATTCTTTTACATTTTATATTTTGTATAATGCTGGCCCTTCTTTTCTTCTGATGAAAAACATTTAGCTTCGAAATGTCATGGTCTAAAAAAGTTTTTCTCTCCATTTTATGCTCATATTGATTTGATGATATAATACATTTATAATATTATTCATCACTATTTAATATATTTCATTGCTTTTTTTAATCAGGTAGAGATTTTTCTATCTTGATGGGTTTCTTTGTTAAAAATATATTCTTTATATGCATCATTATATATATAAAACAATGTGACTTTTAAAAACTCTATGAAACTCCTCTATCAATTTTGGGTCTAAACACTTTAAATTTTAAATGTAGGTTACTTGGACATCAATCAAACTTTGTAATATGATTTGAGCCCAAAAAAATAAATCTTAAGGGTTCAAAATTGGGATCAAAGTTTTAAAAAAATTGACCCCTGCGATCTCTACCAAATTACTCAGTTAATTTCTGGTCTGTACATTTGAAATTTTACATAAAGGGTATTCAGAGATAGGACAAGCTTTTTAATCGGTTTGGGTCGAAAATTTGATCTGCCATGGGGTCAAAGTTCAAAAGATTTGATCTTTGCGGTGTCTAGCAAACTACTTAGCCAATTTTTGGTTTAAATATTTGAAATTTATACATAACAGGTATTCAGATATGCGGCAGCACTTTAATCGGTTTTGGGGCGAAAATTTGGCTGCCAAAAGGTGAAAGTTGAAAGAGTTGATTTTTACTGATTTTACCAAATTCCTCCGACAATTTTTGGTCTAAAGACTTGAAATTTTAGATGTAGGTAACTTGGACATAGGTAAAACTTTGTATTTTGATTTGAGACCAAAATAATAAATGTTATGGGTTCAAAATTGGGGTCAAAGTTTAAAAAATTGACCTCTGCAGTTTCTACGAAATTACTCAGACAAATTTTGGTCTAAACATTTGAAATCTTACATAAAGTGTATTTACACATAGGGCAAGTTATGAACAGTACATGGGGCCCGAGCGAAACTGGGCTGAACTGCTAGTATATATATATATATATATATATATATATATATATATATATATATATATATATACTAGCTGTACCCTGCCGCACGTTGCTGTGGCGTAAATAGTGTAAATTGACAAAAAAAATGCATGTGTCTGATATGTTTAATTTTCCAATACTTGTGGATACACAATATTCCTGGTGGTTCCTGATTCAGTGCAAATGAAGAGATTATCTGGAACATGCAACATATAATTGCCCATGTGAGAAGCAATCAGTATGTAAATATAAGCCGCATAATTCTAAAGATTGTCCCTGTGCTTTGTTGATCGTGATAGCAAATGCCAGTCTAATTGGGAATTGCAATCTCTTGAATTGAAATGGCATGTCTGTAGGAATCATAGAAATGCATGGAATCAGGACATCCTCATCTTTGAAAGGCCCCGTTAAAATTGTGGCTTCTATTAGGTTAGTCATTAATTTTTTTACAGAAAGACATGTGTCATTACAAAGCTTGGGCTGATTAATATTTCGCAACAGGATGATTGACACACCAGTTTCAAATTGCAGTACATGAGGTGGCATCCCTGGCAAATCTAGCGAATTCAAAAATTCTGTTGGATAGTTGACTGCTTCGTCTTCTTCAAGAACAGTGTCAACAGAGTTGTATGTGACATACTCACCAGGAATGTTCAACTGAATAGTACTGTTGAGTTCATGAACATCTTTGGGCTTAGGTGCAAGAATGGCTCGTTCACTCAGCTAATTCGGATCCTTACAGTTAAATTGGATGTCCGCAAAAACCTTTTTAATCAAGTCGTCTTTTGTTGTCACTAAATTACAGAAGTTTTGTGGCAATATAATTTGCCCTGTGGTCAGATTAGCCGGCAGTTTTCCATTCCCAATTTGCAGTAATTGATTTGAAAATAACTCTGCTGAATGATCGTTTTGCTGCTGAACACGCATATTTCTAGTCAAATGGAATGCTCTCACATGTTGCCAAAAAGTGGAATAGTTTAGGCAAGCATTTATTTCATTTGCTGGTGTTGATCGAGGAATTATAGGTAGTGTTTGCCTGAAATCTCCAGCTAACAGTAATACTGCATTCCTAAAGAGTCGGTCATTATCATGCAAGTCTTGCAATGATCGATCCAGAGCCTCCAGTGATTTTTTGTGTGCCGTTGTGCATTCATCCCAAACAATAAGTTTACATTTCTGCAATAACTTTCCCATATTCGATGTTTTGGAAATGTTGCATAATCGAGTTTCCATTAATTGCATATTCAATGGTAGTTTCAAAGCTGAATGAGCAGTTCTTCTACCTGGCAGTAATGTTGCAGCTATTCCAGATGATGCAAGAGCTAAGGCTATGTGAGAATGTGATCGAATGGTTGCCAAAATTAATTTAATTAAGAAGGTTTTACCTGTTCCTCCTGGCGCATCTAAGAAGAAAATTTCTCCCACCTCATTATTAACTGTTTCCATTACTTCGTTGTAAATGTGTTTTTGCTCAATAATTCGTTTTGTAATATTTAAATGAATGTACAACAAAAGATCATCTGTGTTGTAAGTTTTTTCGCGATGCAATTCTACATCAAAGTCGCAGCAGATCGATTCGGTGACGTCAATCCCAATTGACTGAGGACTTTGTTTGCAATTTCTAAGCACAAATTTTCAATTCGTATTAATGCCTCATTATAAATTTCTGATGTGAAATCCAGGTAGTTATTTACAGTTTCATTGCATTTTTGATGCAAAATGTCTTCGGCCATGTGTGATTTATATTTCTCCCATAACTCTAATGGAGATGAAGGGGAGCAAGTTGTAAACATGATGGCAAACAATGCACGAATTTGAATTGGATGCGATGTTAACATGCATCATTAATGCATTCATCCCAGTGTCCGTCATTCTCCAATAAATTCAGTGCTTGATATGCACTGCGAAAAGTGGCATGTGTAACACAATTGACAATTTTTAAGTGCTGGAAAGATGTTGGACCAGGGACATTTACCAACAGCATGCGAAGGAAAAAACATTCATCTTGTTTGGGATGAATAGTATAAAGTCGGCCTATTGTGTTTTCGTTGTAAATTCCAGGGTGTCCGCCTACTCTATCTCCTTGTTTGCGTCGTTCAAATAATTTCCTACTCCTATTCCATGTGTAATACATGGGCACTTCCGAATAGAGCAGTGTTGGGTGCAAACCTGAAAAAAAAAAACGTTAATGTTGTCGCCGGGGGATTAAGAGCTATTTGTTGCTCATTTGAAGCTGTAAAGTAAACACATTGTCCATTTTCTAAATGCACTGATAAGTGAACAATAGCCGGACTTCGTTCATGTATGGGAAATGAAAGAATTCGCCATACATCTTCATTACTGCTTATGTATCTTCCAGCTTGAAACTGTGCAATTTCATCGATATGTATGTTTGCATTCCTATCATTGTCTTGAGTTTTCAAACCAAAAACTGCCATATCGCTGCCTTTATTCACATACTTGCAAATGTATTTGATGGACTTAACTGAGTTACAGTATTCCACATTAATGTGCGATTTGTAGGCTTTTGAAAGCAAAGGTGAATATGGAACAATCCACCGGTTATCGACTTCAATATCGCCATTGCGCATTTGTATGATTGCTAATTTACCGCCATTATCTGTAGATCTTCTTCTGTATAAAGGATATCCATCATTTTCTGATGTCTGATAGTAATGCCCGAGGATATTGCTTAGAGCATTTTCCATCTTTCATGCATGGTGAATTTGGATTTAATCTCCACAATGTCCATGTATTATATGTTTTGTCACAACTTCATGCAAGTCTGCATCAATGTCAGCATCAGGTATTTCAACACATATTACATTGTCGATTTGATCTGGACTGATTTTGTTATAGAGCCAGATTAGTATGTGTGAGTGTGGTAATCCTCTCTTTTGCCACTCCACTGAATCCATCCAGCAGTACACAGGCCCAAAGACTTTATGCTTAACAATGAAATCTATTAGCAATTTCAGCTTTTGTCTGAAAACATGTGCTGTAATATCATGCCTATCCACTGGTGATTGTCCAGGAAGTAATATTTGTTGTATATCATCCCAGGCAGGGTTGTATGTGAATGTAATGAACAGGTCAGGACGGCCATACTGATGAACATATGAAAAAGTATCCTGAGTGTACTCATACATATGACGTGGACTACCTATATATGAAGACGGCAAAATTGTTAGTCTTCCAACGTTTGTAGTATTACTATCAATTTGAACTGCATCTTGCAAGTGAACATATTCTTCAGAGGGAAGTTTGGACTGATTCAAACGTATGAATAGCAAACGTTCAGATTCAATTTTTGCGTACATGTCTACAATGTATTGGTGGAACAATTGGCAGCATTTCAGAATGTGATTGGCTTCATTTTCCCGAATCATTAATCGGTATGAATAATAGTTTATTGCGCTGCATTTTTTATTTGTTTCCTCACCAGTAACTGGATTTATCATGCAAACATTGAAATGATATCCATCAGCACCATCCCAGAAAATAATTGGATATTGCAGAGCATCATAGCATCGATGAGTTTCTGCAATGTTTGTCAATTGATCATTTCTCCTATGAAGGACAGTATCCCTCGGTTGAAATTGATCTCCAACTATAACAATTGCCACCTCATCTATAGTTGGAGCATTGAATCTTCGCACGTGTTCTCCAGCAGGAGCTTTGTCAGCACGAATAACAATCTTGTGTGTATCAGATGGCATCATTTCAATTGCAGTTTTGAATAAACGCACCAGTTGTTTTTATTATGAAGCATGTCGGAAACAATGGACCTTCTTGTGCCAGTTGAAATTCCACAGCGTGCATTCAGTTCATCATTGTTATCACCGATAAAATACAGTTGTAGGAATCTATGATGACCGTCTGGGCAAGGAAGTAGAGATCCAACTTTATGGTAAATCTGTCCCTTAACTTTAAAAGTTGGCATGAATTGTGCTGTAATGATTTCTGCACCGAACGACGTCATTTGGAAGCATGAGTTGCATTTCCTGATGTTCGATAGAAAATGCTTTGATTCAGCAGTATATCCAGCAAGCAAAGATTTTAATGGTTCTGGTGGTTCCTCAAGTTGAGGTAGTTTAATTTTTCCATTGGCACAGCACAATCCTTTAGTTTCCCCTTAAATTTTAGAGCCTTGCAATAAGGACACAGTTCAGTTATTGTGCCGATTTGAACCTGGTGACTCAAAATGTAATCATCATCAGGGTCGTAGTGGAATGCAAGCCGATCCCAATCCTGTGTTGATTGAGCCTGGAGTCGAGTTTGAAGCTGAGCTGCAGTTTCTTGTTGATGTCTTTCCGCATGTCGCACTCTTTCCGTTCATTCCATCAAGATTGAAGCAGATCTGTATTACGGGATTGTTGTACCAGTAATCTTGCTGCCTTAAGTCTGGAAGCACGTCGTCTGCTGCTTCATTGGCACGTATCAAAATCATCTGTTGTCTGCTCTGCTCGTTTGCCGATGCTCGTAGTTCAGGATTTTGACTGTCAACTAATCGTCGAATTGAATCGGCATTGTGGGTACGCCGACCTAAGTGATCTGTGGTGTGGCATTTTAAACCGAAAAAACTGTAACGCCACCGGTACTTACCAAGAACGACTTTAGATCCAAAGAACAGCCAAAAAGAAAAGGGGGTTGTCCTAAGCAGTAAATGGACAAATTGCTAATGTAAGAATCGAACAAAAGAAAGAATTCTATCGTTTTTTTGTTTGTGGTAAATAGGAAAAGTGACGTAACAGTAATCAACGTGAATTTACTGTTTATGTAAAAAAACAAGGAAGCATGTAAAAAAAAAATTGATTTATGGAGTTTTTTATTTGTTAGAAAAAAAAACGGTTGTGAAAAAAAAAAGAGAAAAGCAAAAAAACAAACAATAGCGAAATGAAATAGCATACACTGAGATAAGGCAATTGTACATCGCAAATGCAAAAAAGTAATTTATAAAAAAAAAAAGCAGGATGAAAAAAAAGTAATGCAAGTTACGTTGGTGGAAAGAAGTTTCATATGATCAAAATAGAGAAGATGAAAAAAAAAACAAACAAATAAAAAACTGGAAAAGTAAACGACACCGCTAAGTGTAAAAATTAATATATAAAGGATAAGACAGGCTGCATAAAAATGAAGGAATTAATGTAATGGTTTATATATAAATGTAAAGTGAACAAATAGTAATGTAAGTGAATTTACTGTTTATGTAAAAAATAAGGAAGCATGTAAAAAAAAATTAATTTACGGTGTTTATTTGTTAGCAAGTAAAAAAACGGTCGTATTGTTACGTGGCGGGTGTTATTATTAGAGTACAAAATATGTGTATATGTTTTGTTGCTCTTATTTAGATGACGACTTATATATTTGTTGTTGTTGTTGTTGTTGTTGTTCATGTTGTAAGAGTCTTAGTGAGAGATTAGAGTCTTAGAGTGATAGAGACAGTCTTAGGAGTGTTCATGTGTTGAGTGTTCATATGTCTTAAGATGTTCATGTTGTAAGAGGTGGAGACATTGGTGAGATATAGAGACAGAGTACATAAAGAGAGAGAGAGAGAGAGAGAGAGAGAGAGAGAGAGAGAGAGAGAGAGAGAGAGAGAGAGACAGTTCTGTATATATATATAATAAACAGGTACATGTTACTACAGGAGAACCAATTCAATGAGAGGAGATTTATGAATATCTTGATAGATAGACCGAGAGATAGTGCGTTTGACATTTACGTTTTGACAGTTGTGCATATAATATAAACATGTTATCTTTCTCGTTGTAATGATGAACACAGAAGACGCAGATACAAAACCACATGATGATACGTTTGTTTCTTCTTCGACCGGTCAGACATGATTTTGTATTTCAGGGATTCAAAGTTGTTACATGGTTATCTCTAAACCCCCTCGCTTCCAGAGGGTGCCGAGAATCGGTCTGAACCTCTCTGCTCCTCTAATCTGACTGATCTAACTCTCCCTAACTAACTTCGAACTCTTTCCTATATTGAGAACTCGTCACGTCATCGCATGATTAACATGTGCTCATAAAGCACGTTGGATGACATGCATCACGTTGCCAAACTTGACATGACCCTGAGTTCAGTAACCTATTTTTCAAATAACCTCTTTACAAAATATGTTTACAATTTCAATTGACGATTAAATTCCTTATTTTAATTTTCATTTTTATAACCGCACAAATTTCATCATTATATTCCTTTCCAATAACTGATATGTAAGCTAAACAATTGCAATTCCACATTCCTTATTTCAATAACATTCTGTATTTATTTTAACTTACGATTGGAATTTTCAATTCCAAATCTAGCTTCGCAAGTTCGAATCCTTGACTATCCTATTTCATTTTAATGAAATAGCAAACAGTGAGATAAGGTAATTATACACCGTAAATGTGGAAAGTAAGCTGTAAAGAAAATGGAGGAAACAAAAAAAAAAAAAAGAAAAAAGTTGGCGGAAAAAAGTTTGTTTAATATGGTCAAAATAGAGACAAAAAAACAAAAATCAAATAAAAACCTCGGAAAATAAACAACACCGCTAAGTGTAAAAAATAATATATATATAGGAAAAGGCAGGTTGCATAAAAAAGGATGAATTAATATAATGGGTTGTATATAAATGTAAATTGATGTAACAGTAATACACGCGAATTTACTGTTTATGTAAAAAATAAGGAAGCATTTAGGAAAAAATTAAGTTATGGCGGTTTTATGCTAGCAAAAAAAAAACGGTTATATTAAAAAGAGTGTTGCGGACCAGGATATAAATACCCTAAACTCGCTACAAGAAAAAATAATGAAACGAATTGAATGAAGGAAACAAAGGACTCAAATGCTGGAATAAAATAAACATGTTTATTTTCTGTTGAGAAATGAAAGTCTTGGGTGTTCATTCAGCCGTTGACGACTACGCGCGTGGAAGGAAAGGGGAATGCAATAGAGAAACGCAAAGTGGCAAGTTGGCTTGTAGAAAGAGAGGGTTAAGCTCAGTAGAGAGTCGCGCACATGTCTGTTTTGATGGACCAAGATCGAAGGGGAGATAGAGTGAGAAAGTCAATCCAGGTTATGGAGATAGAAAGCGTATAAAGTGTACGTACGGTCTGATAACTTTTTGTCCCACATAGTAGCAAGTGGTGTGAGGTACGCGCGTGCGCGCGCCTGCCGAAACGGCGGTGGCTGGTGCGCCGACCAACCACCTCGGAAAGGCAGGTCAGAAAAAGGAAAAAGCTGCTTATTGTTCTATCTTTTATAGGTGTTTCAGGTGGTCTTTTGCGCATGTGTGGATTTCCTTTGAAAGGGGAAGTGGCGTTGTCCTTGTGTGCGTACGTGTGCGCGTGTGTGAGTACATGTGTGTACGTTAGCGTGTGTGTATATACACGTGAATGTGAGTGTATGTACGCGAACGTGAATATATGTACGTGTGTGGACGTGGGCGCGTAGTATATGACAAGTAAAATAGCTTGAAATATGAACTCGTGTTTTTGTGTGAGACTAGAAAAGGCTCGCGCAAGAGAAATGAAAAAAAAAACCCGTTGTAGGAAAAGGTTTATGTAATATGGTATTTTTTTATTTTTAATATTTAAAACCAGTTAGGTTAGATAAAATCATTGTTTCCGAATATGATGAAAAAATGAATTTTCTGAAACAGAGTTAAAGAATGCGCAAATACTTGGAGGGAAATAAAAAGCTAGTCGGCACGTGTGTGTTTAAATAGAATTTAAAAATAAGTCAAATATACACCGCTAATGGTTAAAGATAATATCTAAAGAAAAAGCAGTCCGAAAAAAGAAATAACAAAAAACAAAAAAAAACAAAAAACAAAAAAACAAAACGAATTAATGTAATTGTTTATATAAATATATGACAGGGTTATTTAGCGGTAATGAATAGCTTGGAAGAAACCGGAAGTATTTACACTCAATGTCCTTGGCCAAAAACGGAAAGTGACGGAAAGTGACGGTGTCGAAAAAAAATTATTTTTTTTTAATATGGTAATATTTTTTAATTTTTAATATTTAAAAACACAGTTAGGTTAGATACAGTCATTGTTTCAAAATATGTTTACAAACGAACTTGTAAATTTCTACACACACACACACACATACACACACACACACACACACACACACACACACATATATATATATATATATATATATATATATATATATATATATATATATATATATATATATATATAATGGTTTCCATATAATGTTGAATTCTTAGGACTTCTGCCCCCGTGGATTGAATAAGGAGTTCTGTTTGAGATGCAGATTCTTTAGTTCAACAAAAAGGTCTTTGAGTTCAACAAAAAAGGTTTTTAAGTACAACAAGCTACACCTGAAGAATGTCGACCAAAACGTTATGTGAAAATAACATTAAAAATGAGAAAAGTATTTCGAAGAATTCAAATAATACGGATTTTGATTGAAATATAAATATTTATTTATTCATGTACCGGCAATTCTGAGTAGAAACCCATACCTACAGATCATTTAAAACAGTTTTTGTTTGAACGTTTCAGAGTTAATACATGGTTCTCTGTATATCATTATATACATCATAATACAGGGTGTTTCAAAAGTCTTGGGAACATAACGATTTTTAATAACTAGTAATGTTCCTAAGACTTTTGAAACACCCTGTATAATGAATCCCACCATATTATGTCTGCATTAACACTATAGCAGCACAAAACACTCTCTGCATTTGAGATTTAGATATGTAAAACACTGAAACAAAGTAAACGAAATAACCAATACGTCAAAGTAGTGAGCGTTTTGTGCTGCTGTAGTTTAGACAACATGACAGCGCACATAATCTTATCATGTAATAAACAACATTAGAAATTAAAATTATAATATAAGTACTTGTTTACTGCAAAAAATAACACAGCGTTCAATCTTTAATGGCGCGATTATTGTGTAAGTAAACAATTGACCTCAATGTACATTTTATCGAATGAAAATAAATTGGATAGTGAGTCAGAATAAGTTAATCTTCTATATAAATAAAACAGTAGATGCATGTGTGTATGTGCATGTCTATCTGGCTGTGTGTAAATATTTAACCGATAAAATCCTAAACCACTGATTACATAACACTGAAATTAACAGGAAATAGTAATCATACACCAAGGATGCTTAAAATTACCAGAAAATAGAAAAATTAGCATAATTTTCAAAATATTTGTTCAAATTCCACAAAAATCAGAGAAACAAGGTACCTTATTATGCTCTTCCAGTGTATTAAATTTCAAGTCTCTGCGTTTCATAGCAATTTCAAAATTAAAAAAAATATTGACCTGCAATAAAGCTATACTGGTCCAATACATACAGACGAGCGAACCTTAACCACCACAATCCTAATCCACATCTACCACTATGGAGTGGTTGAACAATGTTCATACATAAAAGTTGTCATTTTTGTCTGCATAAGTTACTATGGTTGTCTTTTTTTTTCCAATTTTCTCATGTTTTGAGGATAGAACATTCTAGTGAATTTCAGACATTCATCCACTATCTCATACATTCGAACTGTCCCTTTAATTGCAATGGTTTGTATCTCTCTTACATTTGGTTCACTGGGTATACTGTCCAGGTAGTTTTTGACATTCTTTTTCATGAGTCAAATTGTTCCTATAATTACTGGAATGATGAAGATCTTTCTAAGATTCCAATTTCTTTTCATGTTGTGCATGAGACTTTGGTATTTCATTATCTTTTCCCTCTCAGCTCTGTTTAACTCATCACCATTGGGAACAATAATTTCTATAAGGGTTGCTTCTTTTTCTTATTTCATATCACTATATTTAATAGCACCGTTTTCTAAATACGTAGCTGTAAAAATTTCATAATAATAGGTGGATGGTGCATAACTTCTTTCCAACTGTTCTTTCTGGTATATATTCTCAAGACTTGCTGCTGCATTTGATATTCAGTTTCTTATAGATCTTCCAGTGGAGATATTCACACACTCCATTGTGTCACATTGTATTGTAGACCCCCTCCTCCAGCAGAACCTTATATCTGGATATCAGGTGCCTCACACTCTTTACCTCTATGTGGCAGACCCTGCACTTGCCATTATTGAGATCACTCATTTTCTTAAAAGAATTGATCATCAAACCTTGATCTTGGGAAGCGATTATGATCCTATAGAGATGAGACAGCGAAATAGAGTTTCATTCTATATTAATAACAAACTTTTATTTGTCATCTTCGTTAGTAGAAGAGAGAAATGGATTAGTAGGTTGAAGTGTTCTTGTATAAAGATAGAATTAATATATTGCCGGCTTGTTGTGGAGAGAACAGCTCAGTCCACACGTGTTTATAGCTAGTAGTCGCCGGGGCAAAGGAAGCCAATTAAAGAAAAAATAAAGTGCAAAGTTTTCAGTGTGTTTGGGTGAGTGTGAGTGTGTCGGTGTATATTCTTTAGCATGATAAGAATGTTCATTTGGGTACCGCACGTGGAAACAAATGGGAGTTTGAAAAGAGCCATTGTTAGCTTGTACTACTCACATTCAGCCAGCGGCCGAAGCCCCCTGGCTATGTGTGCTGCTTGGCAGAGCAGAGAAAAAGAGGGTTGAGAGTTTAAGATTTTGCTTTTTATATACTCTGTCACGTGATAGAGAGCTGGCTTATGATTGGACAAGCCAGGAAGAAAATGGATTTCAAATTTCGAGTCGAGAGAATTAGCTCCTGCCTGTGATTGTAGCGAGTTGTCGGCTGCTACAATCCTCTCCTAATCACATTGAAGTAATCCTCTTTTTAGCTAGTCTACAGAGTCTTTCTTGTCTATATATTCCTGGGTCAATTCATTCAGAAAATACTTGGCACGCTGTTGATTGGCTCATTCTTACAGATTGAGACATGGCATGTATTCTGTTATGCAAAATAACAGATAACAAATTTGATGAGATGAATATTGCAGATTAGATGAATGCAAATAATGGGTGTCATTTTTGCTTAAACGTGCACTCTTTTTCTCCATTTCACTTTAGTTAGATTTAAGAAATCGAGGGTCCCTCTGCTTAGAGTTAACACAATTTCTATAAAAGGTGGAACGATAAAGTTGTCGCTCTTAAGAAAACAACAGTACAGCTTTATTTTAAAACTTTTATTGAAAAAAATCAATTCAGGTAACTTGTAATAGAGCTGATATCTATTCAATATAGCCGCCTTCAGCCTCAATCACTGATTACATGTGATGAGTGGCTTGATTTAGCTGATTTGATAAAGGTATTTATCAATTTTTTTTTGTATTACCTCATTAATTGAGAGAGAGAGAGAATAGAGAAAAATAGAAGAACAGACTTGACGATCAAATTGAGCAGAGGTTTCACAGTTTACTCCCTTGAATGCATTGGTAAGACCGTCGTGTTAACAGGAAATATTCTTCAACATATGTATTTAATAAAATATACAAAGTTTTTATAGTTTTTGTTTTCTCGGTTTCTTGGTGTCTACTACATCGTCTTACGGTTTGGGGATCAATACAGTTGACGACGCAGACGCATAATGGTTGTCAATTTGGTACAGATGGATATTTTAGCACAGATATAATGGTAGTTATTTTGATTAGATGCATGCTCTAGTTTAGTGAAAGACGTAATGTCAACTTGAGATAAAGACTGACCTTGGGTTATCAAATATTTGTTTTTCATGCAATCTAATCATTGTTAACAAATCACATTCACCATTGAGCAGTGGGTGAGGCGGTTGAGTTGTTGGGTAAAAAAGACAACACGAATTGACAATCTTAATATGCGTGTATTAAATCTACACACATCGAACTTAAGAATGGCACGTCATTGTAAATGCAGTTTGAAACTTAAGTGTGACAAAAAAAGGATTCATTTTCTGTTTATAATGAAATTAATTATTTGTTTATAATGAAATTAATTATTTGTTTATAATAAATTAATTATTTGTTTATAAAAATTCATTTTTCGTTATCATAATAATTATTGAATTAATTAATTGCTAAAATAAATAAATTGTTTGTTTATAATAAATTCCTTGCTTATTTATGATAAATTAATTATTTGTTTATAAAAGTTCATACTTTGTTATGATGATTAATTGCTTGTTTTTAATAAATTAATCAGTTTAGTGTTTTTTATAATAAATTAATTGTTTGTTTACAATAGATTAATTATTTGTTTATGAAAATCATTTTTGTTATAAAAATTAACTGTTTTCTTCAATAAAATAATTGGTTGTTAACCATTAATTAATTGTTTATAACAAATTAATTATCATAATAAATTATTTGTTTATAAAAATCCATTTATATTATGATAATTAATTGTTTGTTTTTAATAAATTAATTGCTTGTTTACAATAAATTTATTGTTTAGTTATGATAAATTAATTGTTCAATTATGATTACTTAATTGCTCTTTTTAGAAATTAATTGATTGGATATTTTTAATTGATAGTTTGTTAAGCAATTGTTTCTTTACATTAAATTAATTGTTTGGTTATGGTACATTACTTGTTTGGTTATGATGAATTAATTATTTTGTTATGATAAATGAATTGTTTGCTCATGGTAAATTATTTATTTGTTTATAATAAATTAATTGTTGTTTATTATAAATATCAATTAAATACTCGGAAAGCATTTAATTGATAGAATAATACTTTTACTTTTTTAGAAGCTTTTTTAATAAACTATAATCCTTAAAGTTGCTCCAGCTCTTCTAAAAACTATCCCAGTCTAGTTATACTTAAGTAGCAATAAATAAGATGCATACATATCTCCGTAATCCCAATATGTATTAAATGGGATTGTAATATTTGTATATTTAAATGTAGATAATACGTATAATGGACAAGGCTTGACGGCTAAATTGAGAATCAATGGCAGATTTATTTTTTCATCACGTGACTATTCAGATTAATTCAATGATTAAATCATTACAGTTAAAGCATTAGCATTGAAGTTTGACTAATTATCCTGGTATATAGAGCGCCTAAACTTCGAGCCAGAAGAAACTCATAGTTAAAGAAATGGATCCAGGATTAATTAAATATAATGTAAACAATTGTATTTTTCTTGATCTTCTTCATAAGTTTCAGCTATTTGTTCAGATCACTGCTTTAATTCTGGCCTCGAGAATCGCACAACACACACAGTTCCCATTAAAGGCGCATGTACTAGGAGTGTCAGAATTCGCCATTAAAAAAGGAGTGATCATCTAGACTCGCTATTTTCGAAGCTCATAACAGTATGAATAATGTAATTTAAACCCTAGTTTTTTTTTCAATAAAAGGAGCAAATACTAAACTTTAAAATAATAAAAGGTTTTATCGAAAAATATACAATATTTTTTTAAAATCGGTTTTCTTTAAAAAGATTTCACGAAATTCAACGAATTTTAGCTTTATCTAATAAATATATATAAATCCAAAAAAATCACTTACCTATATAAAATACTAACTAATCGATGCTTCCATTCTTCATTTATGAAAATTTGTCCATATTCATATTTTATATTCCATGTATTTTTTTAAATAAAAGAATTTTTTGAAACAACTATTTGAAAAGACCGCCATTACATAAGCATTAACCAGTGTTAGCAAAGTGGTGTTTCTTCCTGTTTTGAAATACGGATGGATGAAAGGACGTAAAAACAACACATACGCATAAGCCGTGAAGCCTTGTACATGAAGAAATATGTGTCATCGTAGGTAAAAAAATAATAACATTTTACTTATCAGTTTTTGCCTAAAAAAAAAATACTGGACGAATTTTTTTTTTTTTTTTCGTCTCTGAAAGAAATACATGAGTTTTTAATTTAATATATTGTATTTCTTCTTTATGGAGTGATTTTTCTTACAATATCTAAAAAAACATTGAATGAAATAGAAAAATTGTCATAATTCTACGAAATTTTCTGGACAATATAACAAGATTATAAGGTTTCACTAAAAAAAAAACAAAAAACATTCAACGTGGTTTAAAAAAAAGGTTTTAAACTTTGTACTTTGCAGGTAAATTTGCAAATAACTTATTTTATCTATTGATCTTTTATCTTCAATTTGTGATATATAAATTTGAGGTGAGAAAATTAATTATTTGCATTTGAATAGACATTTCAAAATGGGGGGGGTAAATAAAAGAAACGCTTGTCTAGAATATTATATTCGGTTTATTGGAAAGAGCATAAAATTTTACATTGAACCTGAAAATATCGTAAAAATTGAACCATTAAAAAACTTTTGATAGATTTTTAAAGTTTAAAAATTGAAAAAAAATTCACTGATAAAATTCAATGAATTTCATTACGTAAAAAACATGGTTGCATCAACGAGTTCAGGCACTTTGTAAACACTGTTTAAAAAAAATAATAATAATATTTCTATTATTCTTTAAATAACTTTAATAGTTTTTTTTTGGAAGTATATTCCATAAAGAAAATAAACAACCCACTTTAAAAAGAGAGATTACGAGTTTTGTTTATATTTTATTCGCAGTTTTGTGTTAGGAGTGTCAAAAATTCCCCCAAAATTCTGACAAACCTACACATGTACCACTTGTATTTTTTCATTCGTTTTTTTTTTTTCATTGTTTTCCTTTCCTTTCTTCTTTTGATGGTTTCCTTTTGAAACTCAATATCTTGTTTTTTCTCTTTTTATACAACCGCTTTAATGGATGCATGTGTTAGCATTATCATAGCTAAACCTATATCTTATTTTCTATGATATTACTCTATTATCGATGCTGTTTAAGTGTTATGATATTGGCTTAGTGTTCAGAAAAGATAAAGAAAATATAAGTTGTTTTGACCTGATTTTCAAATATTCATAAATAAACACTGTTGTTAACTTGATTTATGAAGGATGTATTTCACTTGAATACTATTCAAGTTATCTCCCTTGAGTTTTACTTGGCAAACAAAAGAGTTGATTCTTTTATTTAGAAGTCCACAAAAATAACTCACACATAGACTATAATATGTTTGTCGTATATGAAAAGTTCTAAAAAGACTAAAGTCCTGTTTAGTCATTTGACTTATTTCCCTCAATTTCACTAAACGTGTAATTTAGTAAAAACAGTGTCTGAAAGTAATAATAAACAAAAACAATAGCGTAAGAAGTGAGTCAGTAAAGGGTTTAAAGCTTAATTAAAAGTAGATTTTTTTTTCAGTTGGTAAAGTATCCAACCACGATATATGTAATAATTTTTATCTTTCCCTAGTCAAATAAATATGACACATACCCTTATATATATATATATATATATATATATATATATATATATATATATATATATATATATATAAGAGCAAACAGTTAATAAAACATGTTAAAAACACTTTGAAAAGAGTTAAAAACATATTTAATCTGAAAAGGAAACACTTGATAAGTGGATAGTCCTTAATCTGCGGAATTTCGAAAAAATACTTTCCTTCTCATCAGAGGGTAGGAATTACAAAGAATCTTAACATCTAATAACAAAAAAATTAAATCAGCCACAAAAATCCCTTTCCCAATTAAACCCAAAACTAACTATAATTGTAATAACAAACATCTTTACCCACTCAATAATGATTGCATCCATAAAGATGTTATATATTCATGCACAATTACTGAGCTCCCACGCAATCCGCCCATAACAGACACTAATATTTCGTCTTCAAGTTATCCTTCTTCCAATGCTACATCTGATATAGTTACTAATCCAATATACCACTCGAGCAGCCCCTCCATCTACAATCATACAACTAGCAATAATAATAATAATAATAATAATAATAATAATAATAATAATAATAATAATAATAATGAGAATAATAATATTTCTCCTAACAGCCATCCTAACACTAACAACACTCATTATCCCCTCCAAAATAGTCCTCGTTCAATCATTGTCCCACCATTTGTTGAACACTATGAACAAAATTCAAACTATTTAACTAATACAAATCAACAAATTAATATTAATATCAGACCTCGAGCTATTAATAAAGTACATACATATATCGGCGCTACTTCAACATTAAGAAAAGAATATCAAACCACATTTTTTCTTTTAACAACAATAATTCTAATAATAACCAAGGAACTTCTCTAACCACTTTAATTAAAAAACTTAACTCTAATAATACCCCCTTCTCAATCAAATGGACCATCATAAAACAAGTTAAGTCTTATACTCCAGGCTCTAAGTTATTTCGCCTTTTGACAACCGAAGCTATAACTATAATTACTTCCCCTCAAAGTAACAATATAATAAATTCTAAAAAACGAACTGATCTCTTTCTGTAAACATAAGCCAAAATTTAATTATGGTAATTTTGAAATTACATAATTATTACTATCAATTACATAGTTATTATTATAAAATTATACATCTATCTTTCAGATAGATATATAATTTTTTTTTAACATTATCGTTTTTCTACTTACTTTCTTAATACTTTATAACTTTATAATCCTTTATTTTAATCCTTTATTTCTTCCTTGCTTGGCCGGTTTTTTTATCTGCAATTTCCGTTTTAGTCTTTAAATATTCCTATCTATCTAATATATCAATATACCCACACATTCATATCCTGTATGTATATTTACTTATATTTTACTATATGCATTTACTTACATATTTACTTGCTTTATCCGGAATTTGAAGATACCGGCCATCCTCTCCCCTTAAAAATTTCTTTTATTTTTTATTTTATATTTTATTTTTTATTTATTTTTATTTTTTTGTTTATTATTTATTTATTATTTATTTATTAATTAATTTATTTATTCCATTTAGTGTCTTGCTGACATTTTCTTTAGTAATAACCTGTAGATTACAGTTGACTTATTTTTTTGCCCTATATTTTTCGCGCCTTTTAACATCATTTTGTCTGGGTCATTTTGACATTTGCTTTTCTATTTTATATTTAATTCTATCACCATTTAATTTTTTTTCTCTTCTTCTTTACTGATTTTTTTTCTCTTCTTCTTCCGTGATATTTCTTAATTCTCGGCAGCCATGTCAAACGCATATATCATTTTTCTTTTATTAATATTATTGGATTTTTTCCCCTTTTCCTTGAACATATTTGTGAATTATTCCATGGATTTCGGCCTTTTGGATTATTTTGGATCATCTTCCAATTACGTGATTTTCTTGGATTTTACTTGTGCGAATGGAAATTCAATTAATTTTCTTGGATTTATATTTTTGGATTTTACCGTCATTGGATAATTTACCTTTCACCAGACTATCCATTCACGTGTAATCACCTTTTTCTTCACCATATTCCCTCTGCTTCACTTTTTGTTATCAAGTAAGATCTTTGACTTACTTGCAGTTTCATCAAATACTTTTGTATGCAAAATCCGATCCCGCAATTTGCTCATTCCTACCCTCTGATGAGAAGGAAAGTATTTCTTCGAAACTCCACGGATTCAGGACTATCCACTTATCAAGTGTTTCCTTTTCAGGTTAAATATGGTTTTAACTCTTTTTCAAAGTGTTTTTTAAACATGTTTTATTAAATGTTTGCTCTTATTATAAGCTCTATCTCCTATTTGGTTTTATCGGGCTTTTACATCTGGTTGAGATTACTTTATAAATATTAATTCTTTAATATTTATAATATACTTTAGTTTTATCATCTTGAATCAATTTTTATTCATTTATTTACATATATATATATATATATATATATATATATATATATATATATATATATATATATATATATTAATGGCTCACAGAGAGCTTTCACACAGGTCGTCAAAGATCTCATTGAATACAGCCTATGATGTTCCCTGGAAGCTGAGTGACAACAAGTCTCCCTAGATTTTCCAGTACTCTCGGCCCCTTTTGATAACATTTGCAAATAAATTTGCGTTATCGCAACAGCTGATTGCCATTGATTGGTCTTTATTGGAATTTGAGTGGCAATAAGTCTCCCCAAGGTCCCAGTTCTCTTTACACTTATACAGTGGCGGTCTGGTCAGTGCTCACTCCTTGGTCTTTCCTTCCTCCTTGACTACTTGGCTATTCGGTCTTACTTTTTTTTTTGAGAGGCGGGGGCAGTAACGGGGCCATGGGGGTGGGGTTAGAGAATTTATAGATATGCAGTTTCAGTGTTCTTGGTTCCATGTAGCGCTTCATGTATTGTCTCTGCAGCAGTTTGTCTGATCTGCGCTTTTGGTTCATGTGTGTCATTCTCCACATTCAAGGTTTTCCTTAATATTTCAGCTGTTTCCATTATTGTTGTTCATTGTATTTTTCCAGTCATTCCTCTGATTCCAATTTCTCACAGTCTTTTTTCAAAGTTTTTAGAAATTGTTCGTTGTGCTCCTACTATTATAGGTATTATTTTGATTTTCTTCATCATCCATATTCCTTTTAGTTCTCTGGGTCTGTGTATTTGTTCCATTTCTCCTTTTCTTTGATATTCACTCTGTGGTCAGCTTGAACAGCAAAGTCTACGATTTTACAGGATTTGTTTTTGTTTTGTTAATTATTATGACATCTGGTATTCTTGCTTGGATGGGTTTATCAGTTTGCATGTCCATGTCCCATAAGATTTTGTGATTCTTGTTTTGAAGTACTGTTGCCGGCTTGTTTTTATCACTTGTCTGTGCATTTGAGATGCAGTTGTTTGCATAATTCGCAGTGTACTGCCCTTCCCACTCGGTTGTGTCTGTTCTTGTATTCCATTTGGGCGCATTTGCTGTCACCACTTACTATATGGTTTATCATTTCGTCTCTTTGTCCACAGAATCTGCATTTGCTGTTTCCTTGTGTTTTGTCGATCTTTGCTTTAATATGGCTGGTTCTTATTGAGTTATCTCGTGCTGCAGTTAATCAGGATTCAGTTTCTTAGCTTATGTGTCCTTTTCGCATCCATGTCCAAGTGTTTTCATTATTCTTCTCTTTTGTAATCCTTATGAAGCTTCCATGTAGTTGTTTTTCTTCCTATTTTTCTTTTCTTGTCCTTTATCTGTCTGTTTTGTCAATTTTCTTTGTGTCCTTTGCTGCCATGATTATCCTTTCCATGTTGTGCATTATGTATTTTTCAAATTCTTTTTTTTTGTGTGTCATGCACACAGTCTTCTATACAAACTAGTCCTCTTCCGCCTTCTTTTCTTTTCACGTAGAGTTGGTCAACATCGTCCTTTGGATGTAGTGCATAGTCATGAGTTTCCTAGTTTTCTGATCGAGGTGTCACAGTTCTTCTTTGGTCCATCCAATGAACGGTCCTTAGTATCTTATTAGTGATTCTCCCCGTGCATTCATATCTTTTATTAAGTTTCTACTATATAATTTAGTTTCCAGAAGTTTTCTTGTTCTCCTGAGTTATTCCTTTCCAATTCTCTCTTTCATTTCTGTTGTTTTAATGGTATTTGCTTCCAGAACGTCCAGGTATTTATAGGCGTCTTGTTCCCTAAGGGCCTTCATCTCTGTTTGGTTGGGTAGTTCCATGCCTTTTGTTATCTCCAGTTTTCCCTTTCCTGTAACTAGTAGTGCACACTTTTCCATCCCAAACTCCACTGGGATGTCCTGGCTGAAGATCCTGGTAGTGTTTATTAGTGTCTCTAGTTTTTTTCGGTCCTACAAAACATTTCAGGTCGTCCATGTACATTAGGTTGTTCATTTTTTCCTCTATATTTAAGAACTTGTATCCAGCTTGGCACTTTCTCAGTATATTGTTTAGGGGTATCATGCCTATGATGAACAGCAATGGTGATTATTATTATTGTTATTATTATTATTATTATTATTATTATTATTATTATTATTATTATTATTTCATGCATCCAAATTAAATTTCATAAGGCGATATAATATTTTATATATTGATTTTCTGTATTTACTGCAACAATGTTCAATACGTGACTAATCTATGTAGTAAGTTATGAAATTATATATGGTAATTAAGCTACACAAAATTTTCCGTGTTTCATTCCCGTAAAGACTCATTTCGTTTTAGTCTGACGAATCCTTATGGGAATGAAACAGGGAAAATTATGTGTAGCTTAATTTTTTTTTTTTTATAAATCGGTCACCACTTACCAAGGCCCAGAGGCCATCGAGAATAAGGGTTAATAAGCGTACAGTGGCGTAATAATTGTTAGTAGTGGAGATTTGGTAAATTGGCTCATTAAGAACTTGTTTACATTGGACTTGAAGACGACCATTTTATAGACAGCTATTTAATTGCCATATATATTTTCCAACACTATATATATATATATATATATATATATATATATATATATATATATATATATATATATATATATATATATAGTAAGTTAGGAAAATATATATGCCAATTAAGCTACACAATTATGTTTGCCTCATTAAGAACTGAGTTCTTATTGTTGAACACTTTACGTTGAAACAAAATAAGTCGGTCACTTAAGCTCACGTGCACAGATCATGATATTAAAGATCACATGATCACTCTCAGCCTTCTTGAATGACATTTACAATTTATAAAAATGTTAATTTCAACTATATTGTCGCTGCTGTCCTCGTTATCGTGTGTGTGTGTGTGTGTGTGTGTGTGTGTGTGTGTATTTTGGCAGCAAGTCATTATTCAAGCACGTCTGATTGAACACGACAGAGTTCTTCTTTTTTCTGATTTTGTTGGATATCATTTCAATTTGCCGAACGATCGTTTTTTATTTTGGCTAGCATGATGGCGCCCAAAAGTTGTTGTTCAGCCATATTCTTCTCAAGCGCTTTCTATCGGTACATCCGATCGTCGTCAGGAGCAATTATAGTTGTTGTCGTTTTCTTTTTCTTTATTGAGGCTTGGTGTATTTATAGATTTGTTGATTTCATTCATTATAATGGGTGCGTGATGGGTAGGAGCGCATTATTTTATTTTTAATTTTTTAATTTCGATTTTCTTATTTTATAATTAATTTATTTAGTTTCTAGTTAGTTATTGCATGCAGTTAGGCTATTTGCCCTGGTATTAAATGAGATCCAATTAATAAGGGCTTGTGTTTTTGTTTTATTAGTATGGCTTCTAGTAATTTTATTCTTCGTGTGCAATTGTTAAGGTATCGAATTTTAGTTTTGTTAGTTAAGATATTTCTAATGTCGAACGACTGTAGGTTTTTATTTTTATATGTATGTGTGTATGTGTGTGCGTATGCGTGTGTGTGTGAGTGTGTTACTGAACAAGTAAGAAGTACTTGGTAATATTTTACCTTTAGATTAGCTATCTGCTGATACCAGAGAATAAGAAGCAAAACGGAAGATAAATTACTGCGACGGCTGCACGGTTGCATCTTTAGAGGCTATTTTAGTTAATATACAATTGCTTACTCGGCTTATTAAAAATAAGATGTTCAACTCTTATTGGAAACTGGTAAAATGTATTGGCCGATAGGAATAATTAGGAGTGTGATAAGTTTAATCTTTCTACAAACAATAAAAGTAAAAACTTTAATTATTATCAGGTTAAGGTAAACATTATGCTTATAAAATGCTTATATATTGTGACACAGGACGGATCTTTCATGAATACAAATGTATTTGAATCGCTTTATTTGTCCGTTTTAATCATGCCTTTTTCTCGACCTCAAAAGAAAATATACGCCGTTTTTCCATGACAAATTTCATTTCTTCCACAATTTCTAGATATTTAAAAAATATCCATTTCCTCTCTTCACATTCCCTTTGTCGGGTTTCCACGTCCAAGGATTTTCACTTTTCGTGCCTATGTAATGATAATTTGAACTTCCTTTCTTCTCAAAACTCTTTTCCCTCAAACCAAAACATTGTCCTTTGTAAAGGGTCACGTTTTAATCTTTTGAATTTATGTTGTTTTTAGAAACCGTCTTTACTCGAAGCCAGATAGTTACATCTATTCCCCCGTCATCATCTCGTTTATTCTCTCAAACATTTAAGATAATTCGGAATGGTAGTATTTATATATGGAGGTAATAGTAAAATAATGTTGTATATTGCCCCTACTTTTGATTTCTTTTTACCATATTATCCTATTCCTTCATTTTTATTTCATATCTAAATGTTATTAAGCCAGTTTTTCTATATATATATGAGATGGAAATGCCATGACCTAACGAGGTTTTATTAATTTTCCCCTTTACTTTCCCTTATTGTTCTGATGATATAATAAAGTTATATATAACTTTTATTCCTCATCTTTCATTTACTATCGTTATTTGCTCCGCTTAATAGTGTTGAGCTTTTCTTATCTTGATTAGTTTTACTCTTTGATAACGTAACATTATCTTGATAAGTTTTATTCTTTGATAAGATAATTATTCTAATTGATTTTACACACACACACACACACACACACACACACACACACACACACACACACACACACACACACACACACACACACACACACACACACACATATATATATATATATATATATAATAAAAATTACAATTAAATTTACCAAAATGATCCAAGATGGTAAAATTAAAGTATATTATAAATATTAAAGAATTAATATTTATAAAATTATATCAGCCAGATGTAAAAGCTCGATAAAACCACTCACGATAAAAAATACTTTCATCAAATACTTCTGCATGCAAAATCCGATCCCGCATAATTCCTACCCTCTGATGAGAAGGAAAGTATTTCTTCGAAACTTCGCGGGTTAAGGACTATCCATTTATCTAGTGTTTCCTTTTCGGATTAAATATGTTTTTAACTCATTTCCAAGTGTTTTTTAACATATTTTATTAACTGTTTGCTCATATATATATATATATATATATATATATATATATATATATATATATATATATATATATAATTATATATATATATTTATATATATATATATTTATATATATATATATACATATATATATAAATGCTTTTGTGTGTGCTGGAACGTTTACATTCTACATGCTACCCAATTATGCGTAATGTAGAAACTATGCATAAATAGAACTGAATGTATTCTCAAAATGGTTAATTAATTAATTAATTAATTAATTAATTAAAGTTCGATTTTCATAGAATATGCAAATTAATTAACCTTTATTTAATCGCTCGCATATCCATGACCGAGTATATTAATAGATTCGTTTTAATAATTTCTAAATAGAAAAAGTAGACTTTTAATATTAATATAAGTTCGATGACAGTAAGTAAAATTTGAGTTTTTCGTCGCACTTAAGATTGATATCAAAACTCTAATTTTTTTTATTTAAGAGTTAAAAATCATTACTCAGTCATGGATTAAATAAAGGTTAACTAATTCTTTTTGAAAATTGAACTTTACTTGATTATTCTTTTTTATAGGTTCTTCTTCTTCTTCTTCTTATTATTATTATTTCATGCATCCAAATTAAATTTCATAAGGCGATATAATATTTTTTATATTGATTTTCTGTATTTACTGCAACAATGTTCAATACGTGACTAATCTATGTAGTAAGTTATGAAATTATATATGGTAATTAAGCTACACAAAATTTTCCGTGTTTCATTCCCGTAAAGACTCATTTCGTTTTAGTCTGACGAATCCTTATGGGAATGAAACAGGGAAAATTATGTGTAGCTTAATTTTTTTTTTTTTATAAATCGGTCACCACTTACCAAGGCCCAGAGGCCATCGAGAATAAGGGTTAATAAGCGTACAGTGGCGTAATAATTGTTAGTAGTGGAGATTTGGTAAATTGGCTCATTAAGAACTTGTTTACATTGGACTTGAAGACGACCATTTTATAGACAGCTATTTAATTGCCATATATATTTTCCAACACTATATATATATATATATATATATATATATATATATATATATATATATATATATATATATATATAGTAAGTTAGGAAAATATATATGCCAATTAAGCTATTACGTTCAGTTTTATTCATGCATAGATTGTGCATAGTAAAAATAATAAATACGAAATCTGCATGAATTAAAAACAATATACATGCGCATTTTACGACTGGACAATATATATCAAATTCAGAGATGTGTTTTCCGTGATATGTAATTTGGCTTACATACGTATTTTATATACATACTAGCTGTACCCAGCCACGCGTTGCTGTGGCTCAGTTTGTTAAAATGGAACACATTCCTCAAGAAAAATTGCATTTTGTTCGTTTATTTACTTTTATTATTTTTTGCAATTTTTTTAATCAATAAAAGTTGTTATTTTTCCCCCAAAAAAAGATTAATTTCTTACCATAAATTGTTAGGTAAAAGTTGTTTTTTTTTCAGGAAAACTTGCACTTTTTTTAAAAGAAATTTGGCAGTAAATGTTTCTCTTTGAAAACGAAATTTTTATTATAAAAAGAACAGATGAATGCTTTACATGAATACTGTAAATAGTTATGTGAAAGTAGAGAAAAGTTTGATTCCTTCTTTTCAAGAGAATGTACAAATTATTTTTTTTTTAACAGATGTTCAGAAAATAAACAGAAAAATACTCCCATCATTAATTATGCAAAAAAATAAATAAAATGTTGATTTTAGTGTTTCAACATTATGCTTATAAATTACGATAAAACTTGCTGAGTATGCGCTGTTTTACGGTTGTTGTAAAAATGGAACGGAGACTTAAATTTCGCTTCGTTTTAATCTTTCTTAATTTTTTAATTTCAAACGAATATAATCAAAACAGTAACATTCAACAATTGTACTTTATGTATATAAAACACAAAATATTTATATAAAAAAAAAGTTAGTAAGGAAAGGGAAATAATTCCATTTTTAAAGGAAAAAGTCGGTTTGGTATATCTTTTTGTTATTTTTTACATAGGTCCAGCTTACCATTCACATTGGAAGTGTCGACATTTATAGGTTGTCGGGTACGTTTACAACGAATAAACAGTCCAATCTAGTAGATGTATCAGAATTTTTGTAGGAATTTTTGACACCCCTATCACAAAGTGGTTTGTTTATTTTCTTTATGGATTATACTTCCAAAATAAACTATTAAAGTTTTTTTAAAAGTAATAGAAATATATTTTTTTATTTTAAAAAAAAAAGTAATGAATTTTACGAACTCAATATTTTTCAATTTTTAAACTTTAAGAATCTATCCAAATTTTTCTATTGATTCTATTTTTACGATATTTTCAGAGTCAATGTGAAATTTTATGCTCTTTCCAATAAACCGAATATAATATTTTAGACAAACGTTTTTTTTAATTCACCCCCCCATTTTCATATGTCTATTAAAAAGTAAATAATAAATTTACTCACCCAAGTTTTATATATCACAAATTGAAGAGAAAAGGTCAATAAATAATATATTCAAATTTAAATAAAAAAATGTAGTGTTTTTTAGAAATTTACCTGTAAAGTCCGAAGTTTAAAACCTTTTTTTAAAAAACAACACGTTGTTTGTTTGTTTTTTTTTTTAATGAAACCTTGGTCCTTGCTCCTTTAATTGAAAAAAAAATAGGGCTTGAGTTACATTTTTCGAGGAGTTATAAGCTTGGAAAAACGGGGTGGAATTATTCACTATTTTTCACGAAATTTCTGACACACCTAACAATCTACCCATGTTAAGAACGACTTTCGGAATAGACACCCATAACCTTGCCAGCATATCCGAAAAGCTATAAAAGTTCACGTGTCGAATGTGAACGATGAGTTGGACGTAATGTAAAAATGTACCGAATTTAAAAGGGAACGGAATTCAAATTTCCGTTCCATTTTTACAAAAACCGTAAAGCAGAGCATTCTATGCAAATTTTACCTAACTTACTGTATTAATGCTATTTTTTTAAGCAAAAAAAAAAAAAATAGGTTTGGCTATAAATTCCTAAACTCATTTCACCCTAAATAATTTAGGTGACTGAAATAGGAATCTAATTGAATCTTTAATTTCCTGAATAGTATGCGAGAATTCATTTTTCTTCGAGTTATATCGAATTCATTAATACGGACTTTAGGGGCTTTTTTCGTAATGTTACTGTAAAAATTATTTTTTATTGTTACAAATTACGATGCTTCATTTATATAAAAAAAGCAAAAAGAAATTCTTGCGTTTTTTATTTACTACTTGAAAACCATAACTTTAGTAAAGGTATTTTTTGTTTAAACAAAATAAAAAATTTTCACTAAGAGTTAAGTAAAAATAATTAGTTCATTATGTTCTGCAATCATTATTTGATAAATACTGCAATTTTCATTAAAATTCGTTAATTTCCTGAGTTTTGGAGAATTTTTAAGTAAAGGGAGGGGTCAAAATGTTTATACACTTTGAGCGTCGGCATTCATTTTGTCTGTACCTACCATTTTTCGATGAATATTTGATAGGAAAGCGACCACGTGTGGTTAATTTAAATTAAATTTCAATCACATGGTTACATTATCAATAATCATGTGATTAAACCCATTGAAAATTTACCGATATTGTAAACACATTCTGTTTACATTAAGTCTGTAGTGTGTTTTTAATGATGCAGTGTTGGCAACTAAGATAAAAAAACCGCGAGATCAGGAAAAAGAAATGTCCAGAAAATCGCTAGATTTTTACCTTTTATCGTCTGAAATTTTCAAAAATCGCTAATTCCCCCCTCCCCCAAAACTCCATATTTTAACTTCCTACCATAAAAAAATGATAAATATAGAATATTCAATATATAAAATGTTCCGTGTTTTCTCACTATATGTTTCTGGAATTATATTGAAGCGGTTAGCTCCCCAGAAGGCTTACATATTTTATTAGCTAGTATTATCTGTTTTTTCAGAGTTGGTATTTTTTTTTGCAGGAAACAAATCATAAACTCAAACTTTTTTATAATAAAAGTTAAATTGAAATATACTGCAAATTAAACATCACAATAATGGTGCAACATATTTTGAAATTAGAAAAATAAAAAAACAAAAAAACTTTGTTTTAGCATGTTAAAAGTATTTAGATTGGTAGATAATTAAATTCTACTGTATTGGTATAAGTTTCTTTTTTGCTGTTGTTTCTTGCTTTTTACAATTTTCGACTAAATACTTCTAAATAAAGCAGGGTTGCTTAGATCCTATTTTAAACTAAACTTCGGAGGTTGGAATGCCCGCCCCACCTTAAATGTACTTGGAAAAATCGATTTTATAGCGAGGTTTAAGAATGGTTAGCCGAAGAAAAGATGAAAAACAAAACAAATAATCAGTAAATAATTGTTACCAAAGGCAATAAATGCTACTTTTTTTTACTTACATGAATGAGTTTATTTTATGTTTTAAAGTATTTTCAAGCGATGTTTTTTTTATTTTTTAATCTAAAATTGCGGGTGTGTGGGTGCCAAATATCTCCAGATTTTCTAGAATTCTCCGCTAGATTGCAAACGAAATCTCCAGATCTAGCAGGAAAACCGCTAAATTGTAAACACTGGTCACGTGACAGGAAGCGGTAATAAATAATTGTCCCTAAATAAAAAAAAATTGCCTATCGGTACAAAGAAAATCACCTATTTATCATAGAAAAATTAAGTATAATGTTATAATTAAAAAGAAATATATAAAAACACACATGGATATAGTAAACATATTATACCAAAACGTGGAAGCCATCCAGTGGTTTTTTAGACTATTAATTGCGAACTCTTGGTTCAAGAGTTACATTTATATATATATATATATATATATATATATATATATATATATATATATATATATATATATATATATATTTATACAGTAAGTTATGAAAATATATAAATGGCAATTAATTTATACATAGGCTTCCGCGATTATTTCCACGTGGAATCATCAGGCTAAACTGCATTTTAGCTTTACGGTTCCCGATGGGGATGAAACGAGGACGCCTCTATTTTGCTTCATTGACACACATTTTTATAATTTACTACCTAGCTCTACTCCCGTATTGAGCACTGTTGAAGTAAATACTGAAAATCGATATATAAAATACTATTTCTCCTTATAACATTTTATGTGGGTGCTTATCATTATTTAAATATTTTATTTTAATTTTTTATCTTCCTCTCCATTACGTTCTAAGGGAGATAACTTTCTTTTGTCAATTTTTATCAATTCATCAATTTATCGAAATTCCATGCATTCACATTCTAATATTTATACTTTAGTATTTATTAATCATCTTTGTTTATTTTAAACTTATAGCTCTTACATTATCTTCTTTATAACAATCTCAGTTCAATTTCTCATTTAGTTTTCTTCAACTTTATATTTTGATAAAATTTATTTTAATCCATTCTAACATGTTTGTCTCCATATCTTGTAGTTACTTAATGTTAGATTCTTTTCATTTTTGTGTTATTGAAAATACTCGGGCGTTATTTTATTAATCATAACGATTTTAAAAATTAAAATCACTTCTATTTCTCCTATTTAAGTCACTTACATAATGATATGAAATGAAAAGATAAATTTGATTTATTGACATGGACAGTATGGGATGGAAATGAATTTTAATTAATACTATTTAAATTAACCATTTAATTACAGTTCCTTCTTAAAAAATAACATGTAAAGCAAAATTAATCGTGCTATGTAAACAAAGTTTAAACGAAATCATTTTAATTAGAATTTTTTTATACCATATATTACCTCCACCAAAACTTGAAAGAGCAGGCCTTTGCAGACTCTACCAAACTGCTCCGCCAATTTTGGGTCTAAACACTTGAAATTTTAGATGTAGGTTACCTGGATATGAGTCAAACTTTTTAATATATATATATATATATATATATATATATATATATGCTCATAAAGTTATGAACAGTATATAGGGCCCGAGCAAAGCCGGGCTGAACTGCTAATAAAATATAAACGTTATAATGCAATTGTCTTGATTTTTCATGAGTTCTAGCTATTTGCTCGGATCGCAGATTCAATTCTGGCCTCGAGAATCACACACCACACACAGTTCCCATTAAAGGCACATGTAATACTCGTATTTTTTCACTCTCTTTTTTCATTGTTTTCCTTTCCTTTCTTCTTTTGATAGTTTCTTCTCGAAACTCAATGTCTTGTTCTTTCTGTTTTTATCTAACCGTTTTATGGATGCATATGTTAGCGTTAACACAGTTACATCCCAGAGGAATGTTATGTCCAAGATCAAAGTCAATGTCACATACAAGGTGAAAGTCATGCTATGGCGATAACTCCAGTTCTGATCATCGTAGAGACTCACTACTTGACTCGTAAGCAAGTACGTCTACTATGTTATATGATAATAATATTGACCTTGACTGAACATGGAAACGCTCGATCAAGGTCTTAATTTTTACGGAGTTTCAACTTCCGGTTATACCACATTTGATGTATGGATCCGTTGCTCTTTTATAACACTAACAACCAGGCAAACTTTCAGGTTGATCTAACAAGTAACCACTGTGACCGAATTCATTCAACTATGTCGAAATCTATAACCAGCGAATCCGTCATCAATAGTCTAACACTCTTCTGCAATCTCCTCATTTAACAAACAATCATAAGACGTTTTCTTTTCACTCTCATTCGTAAAGTCAAGCCAGGACCCATTCTCACTATTTCGAAAATCAAATAGAACCGGTCATTTATATTATCATCATCTGAAATTTTCATCTGGCCGAAATTATCGGCCGCATGTGACATTCCTCTGGGATGTAAGTAATATTTTACGATTGATATCCGCCAAGTGGTTATCTATGTCATCTATTGATTACGAAGCGCCCTTCACCCGAGTTTTTCTGTGAACATTTTTTAGCGTGACCTTCATTACCCGAGGGTCAACTACTTCACAATGCACATCCAGAGTTCAACAGTCAGATTAACGCCAAGCTTTGGCATTCATTATACATTCATACATACCCTAACTCCCAACCAAACTGATGCAGAAACTGCATTCTCAGAACATACAGAGGCTCCAGCTATGTCTAACTTTAACCTTCCTCATAATCCTATATGCGAGATGAGGGGAAGTCGTCCTCAGCACACATACCAATCAGTTAAAAGTTAGAAGACAGGATCACAATTTTAAAATTCACTTACACCAATCTAATTGAAATATTTCAGAAGTCTAATGAATTTACAAAATGATCGTTTCCCATTTATCATGTAAAAAGGAAGTGTTTACGGCACCAGATCGAGTTTTGTTACGCCCCCTTTGTTCTTTCTTACTTTAGTTTTGTTACGCCCCCTTTGTTCTTTCTTACTTTAGTTTTGTTACGCCCCTTTTGCTCTTTCTTACTTTATGGTGAAAATGTGTGTCATGTTCATTTTCTTGTTGTCCGCGATATTGAAAATGCGTCGCCTAGGTCTTCATTCTGTAGCAACCGAACTCGCTAAAAACAGGCAGAAGTACTTATCTCGACGAGATTTGAACTCCATTTTCTTCCTGGTTTATCCAATCACAAGCCAGCTCTCTATCACATGACAGAGTATATAAAAGGTGAAATCATGAGCCTTTAATCCTCTTTAACCTAACCCTGCCTGGGACATTTATTTTCACGTGCTGTATCCAAACGAACATTTTTGTTATGCTAAACAGCATACAACTCACATCCACGCACGACAACACGCAAACACACTGAAGACTTTGCCCTTTCTTTCTCTTTTAACCGGCTCCCTTTGTACCGACGGCTACTACCTATAAACACGCGTAAACGGAACTGAACTATTCTCTTCTTCAACAAGCCGGCATGATATTAATTCTATCTTAACTCAAGAACATTTCAACCTAACAACCCGTTTCTCTCTTGTACTCATTAACCAACGCTACTAACGAAGATGACAAATACATTTGTTTATTAAATGTTAAAATGAGACTTCCTTTCGTTGTCTTCATTATTAACTAAAGTTCTTTCCTCGTTGTCATATATTTTATCAGTTGTTTTATTTTTCTCGTCATGGCCGTGTCGTTTTTCCCTGTGGCCCCAGATTCGCAAGCCTATGAAGGTTTGCAGGTTTGCACACACGCAAGGAATCGGGACTTCCCCGAAATAACCTGTTGAATTCTGACTGGTCTTAATGCTGCAATATTTTAAGTTATAAATGTATTATATTTTTACTAGAATATCTTGTCCTTTTCTTTTCCAGTTCTAACAACTAGTCCTTTTCTTTTCCATGTTTAACCTTAATCATATTACTTTTTATGCTCGCATTTTTCTATTGTAATTCATGATTTTTTCAGGCTTCCAGTAAATTCACTTGTTCTTTGTTTATCTTATCCCCCCTCCACAAACATAACATACACATATGTAAAACAATGTACGGCACTCGCCTGCTTTCAGACTTGTTACTTCTCTTTTCGTTAGAGCGGTGAATTAGTAGCAACACTAGTCGCTGAAGCGACGTGGTTGCTATGGAAACCAGTCAGAAAAAACGTTGCTCACCTCCTTACATTTTTTAAACGATTTTGAACACCAGTAAATTCATCATAACTTTTGTTTTACTAAACTAAAATTGACTTTTTTTCACAATATAGATGAGAAGGTGATCTATAAACTGTAATAATTTTGAAATATGGTCGAAAAATGAGTGAGCGGTGAAGCTTTAAAGCAGTTCTAAATTACTAAAATGCCACTTAATCATATTATTCAAGCACTACCGTGTTTGAATGATATGTTGCTATGAAAGTATCCCTAGCCAAATTCCTCAAAATTAATCACAAATCCAAAATTAAATCCATTCCTTTCTTTACCATTCCAAATGATTCAATTATGCCTTTTAATCACAATTCTTCTTAACTTTTAACGACAAATTATGAAAAAGAAATAAATGTAGATGTATAAATAGGTTTCATCTTGCCTACCTATCCTGGAATTTTTAGAGCACATCCCCTTCAAATCCATCCTACCTCTAAAACTCCTACTATTTGAAATATATTGATGACACACTCCTTATCCGCGCACATTACAATAATCTACCTTCAAACACAGTGGACCAACAAAATAAAATTGAACACACATATTTCCTTCACCTTCAAACTAGAAAATAATCTTGCCAGCAAATTTCTTGATATGGCTATGCACACCACCCAAACCGAAAGGTCTCACTCTACAGTCATTTGACAGAGTACAAAATCGATTTCGAAATCTAGTGGGACATGATCTATTCTTCTCATTACAAACCCTGTTCTCACAGAAGAGACGCCGCGAGTCTCTCTTTCTACTTTTTTTTTCATTTTTCTTAAACTTTTTCTTCTAGGGGATGGGACATCCAACCAGATGTCTGACATTTACCCCTATTTTAGTGAGTCCAACCAAGAGATCTTTTCAGGATTCTAGCCGTCCCTTTCAGTGCAATCGTTTGTATTTCACTTGCACTTGGTTCACCGGGTATGCTTGCTATGTACTTTTTAACATTCTTTTTCATAAGCCCAGTTGCTCCTATGATGACTGGTATAATTGAAACGTCTTTTAATTTCCAATTTCGTTTCATATCATACATAAGTCCTTGATACTTTGCTCGACTAATCTCCAATCTTTAATTCATCTTCAGCTGATCATGCTGAAGAGGTAACCATTGCTGTCAAACTGCTTCTCTACAGATAAAAAAGTAATTAACGTCTTTATTATTTTAGTTGCAAAAATAGTAAATATCATTATAAAAAAAATTCTATTACGTTTGTTACTGAATTTCCCTCCATCATGAACATCTATGTAGTTGCACTGATTTTTCCGTATTTATTTATTTATTTTGTAAATAAGATAACTTGAAATGAACATAAGGATCTCGTATTTTTTATCCCAATGTCATTTTTTTTTTTCTTTTTTTTTTTTTTTTTAAATATAATTTAACGTTCTCTTATTAACAATATTCCTGTTCCACTTGGATTCGGATTTTCAGACGACACTTAACCTTTCCGGTGTGAGAAATTTTCCACGTACAACTGCCATATTGTGTTTGGCCGCCTACATGCTTTGCAAGTCGGCCTGTCATTGGTTTAATTTGAATGCGCCAAATCGTGTCTTGGCGCCAATTTGTATTCATGGATTATTTTTTCAGTCTGAGAATGAACACGGGAACCAGCAGACTTACAACAGCGGCGCTCTGTCTAGAGTGCCAGGATTTTACCTTCATGGACATCAAGCAGTGGGTGAACGAAGAACATTTCTCTAAATACAAAGACAACATAATTGCTGAACTTATTCTACCCAATGAGGATATTCTACAGTGTTCGGCATTATATATTTGATTATAGGAATTTATTCCTATTTCTTCCAGAGACCATGAGGTCCCAAAATATGCCGTACTGGGCGCCAACATTCACACGGTGTACAACATGGATCCTTCTAAAAGGAAACCTGAACTAACATTCCCACAGAGGAATCAAACTAAGGGCTCCATGCGTATGGATAGCAAATTCAGCCACTGTTTTTGCAAAGGACTTACCGTGATCAAAGAACTTTCATTTACTGATACATCTTGAATAAAATTTGAGTTTTAAAGGTATGACTTTGTTTATGGAATTTCATTTGCTATCTGCAAGGAGGAAATTGGGCGTGTGGGAAAGAAATTTCTTACATTGGTGCTTGTAAAGATAGCGTCGACAGATCGACTTTTTAAAAAAATATGTCGTTTGAAGCAAAAACAATATTACGTATTTGTCATGTCGAAAATAGTAATATATCTAAAAATGACGACAAATGATCGAGTGGAAAATTATTTATAGTTAAAAGTAATTTTTACGAAAAATTGAGTAAAATTGCATTTTTCTTAAATTGTTATAAAGTAGACAGTAAAAATCTACACGCAGGGAACATAACTCCGAAACGAACATTTTAGATTACTTGTTCACAGCTGCAATATTTGTTTTCTACAGCGGTAGACTTTTTTTTAAAAAACTATTTTTTAAGTCATCCCCTCCTTTCGATTGACTAGCCTTAATTTAAACCTTCGCCATTTCCGATTTGGCGGTGGACGCAACGACAAAGACGTCAGTTATTTTATTTTATTTATTTATATTTTTCACGTTCTTTTCCTCCTTCGCGGTACGGGTTTGAGTCTGTCTGCCTGCTACCATTTTTTTCTTTTTGTTGCTTAAAACACACCTCCAAACACCCGGGCAACACCAGGCACCCAGGCTAGTGAAATATAGGATTTTATTGAAAATGAGATAATATTTTTGTCAATTTATTCAAATTTACCATTTTATAAAGTCAAGTGTTGAATATGATTTCTTTCATGTGATATCCATTTTCGATGATGCAAAATTTTAAAAATATCTATTATTTCTGCACCACCGTGTCTATAAAAAATATTTTTTAATGATTTAAACCTTTCAGCTTTATAAAATGTTTGAATTTTGTTCAAACTAAATTTATTTTGTTTAGTTTTCGTAAAAATGAAATATGGGAGAGGCTACCTACCCACCCTACAAAATGTCCCCTCATATATTAAACGAAGACTGCTTTTAAAATATAAATTAAATTTTAAATGAAAAATGAATAGTTATCGAAAATTTAATGAAAATCTGATTGTTAATAGATGTTTGCTTTATCTAAATCTGATCGTTAATAGATTTTTGCTTTATCTAAACACGTGTATATACGTTTTCAAAATAATAATCACAAAGGAATGTGGTTTCAAGGCGTCGATAATATAAGCACAATTTTAATCTCGCATTTTAATTATTTTCGTACGCTGAATTTTTTTTTCAAAGCTAATTAGTAAGCTTCTTCCCTTAAATGGTTAAAAAAATGATGATGATAAAATTAATTTATATTACAGTTACATCGTGTTACACACACACACACACACACACACACACACACACACACATATATATATATATATATATATATATATATATATATATATATATATATATATATATATATCCGTGGTACCCGTTGGAGATACCTAATTTACAATAAATAAAATTTTGATTAAGTTGTGTTTTTTTTTGCTTCCTCGGTCCAAAAGTCACCAGAATCGATGTCATTGTTGAAGTGCTTTGTTTTCTGTTCATCTGAGGTGTATGATTCTCTGCATTTGCAAGGGATTCATCCTCCCAAGCTTTGTTTTCTCACCTTTCAAGAGCTAATCAACTGGGGAGCTCCTACTGGGTAATGCTGATAGGGCTGTCCATGCATTTTTGCAAGCCAGAATGATGTTCCTTTAGATTGCTGGATATTCAAATCCTACTTTCCAAACCTTGTGTCACATGTTCCCGTCGTGGATAGGAGGGTAAACAGCGGAAGCACACGTTCTCGACAATCTGGTCTGATCAGTCTAGTCGGCATTTCTCGACTTTGTTCGACAGTGGTTTTGTTGCTGTTAGGCTGGATTATGATTCTACTCACTATCAGGACCCTAATCTCCCAGGCGTTACGTTCTTTCTTTAACTTCATGCGATAAGCAATAAATTAAAAAAAAGGAAAAGATAATAGCCGGAAAGGTGGATATCCTGGCAATGAACAATCTGACAGCAGCAGCACAAGCACAACTACTGTCGGACTAATTGTCGAGAAATGTCGACGGGGCTTATCAGGTATTTTTGTTGACCAGAGAATACTTCACCTTGTCAGATATATTTTTTTAAAAACCTTATCTGACTTTGTGTCTTGACCTTTTGCAGAAGAAGTAAAGAAACACACGCATGTTATCATTGCGTATACAGTTATTGTATACGCAGTTATTACGGTACAGAAATATAGCATAGAAACCATTCAGAAAAAGTAGTACAGCTACTATCAGATGATCTCGACGACAATCCAACAAAAACCACTACTACAACAGCTTCTCAGTTCAAATTCCAAAGCTAGCACATTTACACAAAAATACTAGATTTTGTATTGTCTCCCCTTCACCTTATCGGGACATCTCTTTCTTCCACTCTTTTCACGTCCTCTTTTGTATTTAAATTTTAACCCTCTGTCAACCACCTTCCTATTACTACCACCACTTACGCGTATTGTTCACTCATTCATTCATTCGTTCGTCTGTATATCCTTCCTTTGTTTCGATAGTGCGCGTGCGTGTGTGAGCTCCAGCGTTTATAATAACGAGCAGCCTCGGCAATGTGTTATTACAGCTAGAAAACCGCTTTATTCTCACGCTATTTGCCCGTATTTAACGGTCGCCTAAAACAACTGCGAGAGTGAAAGTGTGTGTGTGTGTGTGTGAAATAGAGAGAGAGAGAGAGAGAGAGAGAGAGAGAGAGAGAGAGAGAGAGAGAGAGAGAGAGAGAGACGGAATTGTATTTACACGAGCAGAGTGGAACTCACAAAAACTGGAATCATGCTGGCTTCTTCAGCGTTGAGGCATTTTCGGAAATCTGTCACGAAGACATTCCCTTGCTCGACATGCCTAGCAAAGCAGACATTCACATCTCATGGTAAGAAGAAGCGACGAACTATTTCAAATTACGTTTCGTGTTTCTTTTTTTTCTTTTTATTTTAAAATGTTTTTATTTAAAGTCAGGTACATGGCGGAACGAAATGAAGTATTTCATCAGGTGTTTTTTTGTTTCGAAACATATTTAGATGGATGTTGGCTTATCCATCTAGTACAATCACCTCTCTCTCTCTCTCTCTCTCTCTCTCTCTCTTTCTTTCTTTCTCTCTCTCTCTTTCTCTTTCTTTCTCTCTCTCTTTCTCTCTCTCTCTCTCTCTCTCTTTCTCTCACACACACACATACAGTCTACAATGCACTGTAAAGAAGCTACGGTTGATTTATATGAAATTATTTTTATATAACGACCTGTTTAAAATGCAAAATTAAAACATCATAGTTCGAGTCTACTCTTAACAGAAACATTCAGTTTGAACGAGCCCCTGTCTTATCAAAGAACCTGCTGTTGATTTTATACGCCGGCCCCTTCTGCTTGTTCAGTGATATAACTTATCAAATGCACTTTTAATGTTAGACTGTATAAAAGTGTTAACTTTGATCAAAATCGGATTGTTCTTTCTTTAATCAGAGTTTTTCGATTATCGATATTCGGTACTTATCGGAAATATTCTGACACAAAACCTGCCGAAGAACACTCGCAGACACATAAAATACATAAAGGTGCCTTTTATATTTAGAGAAAATATAATATAAAAGGGACAATTTCACGGTGAGTCCGATTACCAGAAATACATTTCTATCCGACAGTCTCGATATCGTAAATAAAAACAAATGAATAGTATCATTCTTCTTCTTCTTCTTCTTCTTCTTCTTCTTCTTCTTCTTCTTATTATTATTATTATTATTATTATTATTATTATTATTATTGCTGTTGTTGTTTTAATGATTGTCAGAACTAATACAATTTATGCAAATGTTTCTTTTTATTTCTTGCAAAACATTTGGAAGTTTGTAAAATAAGTTAAAGATGTTTATGTTTTAACTGAACTTCTATTTGCAAAATGCTGAAGTAAGTTCATATTAGAATTAACACACACACATATGTTATTTGGAATTCTTTTCATTTTCATATATATATATATATATATATATATATATATATATATATATATATATATATATATATATATGAAAATAAAATAAAAATTCAAATAGTATCTGAAATGATCGTACAGAGAGTCATTGCTGACCCTGAATTCCCTTGAATTCTAGAAACTGCAAATGTAAATAATGTTCCTATTTACTTGCCTTTTAATAAGAGTAGAGTTAGATATAAGGTCGTTTTTTAATGTGGGGAATATCGAGCTCCCTCAAAAAGAGCATTCTGGATAGAAAAAAAATTTGTTTTAGTCATACGGTATTTCCCCTCCACTCACATCACTATTTTCTCTCTCTCTCTCTCTCTCTCTCTCTCTCTCTCTCTCTCTCTCTATATATATATATATATATATATATATATATATATATATATATATATATATATATATATATATATATATATATATATATATATTCAGGGTTATAGGTGGAGTAAGAACTATAAAAATGATGTTGCTGTTATTCAGTTAATTATATATTATTTTGATATTTCGTACAATCTTTGTTTCATTTTTTTAAATTTTTTGACAAAGAGCAGAGGACTGCTCAACTATCCAAACAAAATATAATAAACTAAAAAAAACTACATAACATTGTTTTCATGCTTATTATAGCACCTATAGCCCTGAAAATACTTCTTTACAGCATATGTGGAATAACGAATATATATATATATATATATATATATATATATATATATATATATATATGTATATATATATATAAATTATAAATAATTATTTATTATACCTGCAGACACTATTGTTTCATGTTTTTTCGTAATCATCAGTGTAGGAAGTGACGATTTCCGCTGCTCGAATGCTCGAATGGTTCAAACCCTGCCATGAATCCAACTTTGACTCCATTAGCAAGTAAAGTTAGCAAGGTATGTTATGAGAATTAAGGGAAAATTAACATCTATAAAGCCAAACACAGGCTTAACGTTATTAAGACGATTTAAAGTGATCTAGCGACCGTAAATCGTGATCTCGCGTAAGGCCAACCGACGTCTTTTATTTCTCAGACGGTGCTCAACTTTTAAGAACTTATTTCTTAAAAAGTAGAAACAATTATAAATTATAGATAATTATTTGAAGAATACAAAAGTGCATTGAGAATTGTAGTGACTATGTACAAAAATAAAGTCTGTAGCACAAAAGGCTGCTCGTTTTAATGATACCACTCACGTCTTGGTAACTCTTCAACTTTTTTCTAGTTAAAAATAAGATGCATCACTTTTTGAACGATCCTCGTACATAGGTTGATGTTTGCCCTGATGTTTTATAATTACAAAGGTTATGCCATGTGAATATTCTTATTGTTTTGACTCTCGATACAGCTAGACAAAGTTAATCAATCGAGAACCAGATCACTCTATATAAAAACATATGATATTAACTCATATATATACTCGAGAGTCAAAATAATGAAAAAATAATCTCTTGTCATAGTCATAGTAATTACTCACGTATTAATCACTGTCGAAATAAATACTGAAAATCGATACATTTAATATTATATCTTATTATAACATTTTATGTACATACATAAACTAATTATATATATATATATATACATATATACGTATACACAGACACAGACACACAGACACAGACACACACACACACACACACACACATATATATATTTATATATATATATATATATATATATATATATATATATATATATATATATATATATATATGGGTCATGCCAAGTCCACTCATTGTTTGTTTGACCGATTTAGAAATAAAAAGCTCTAAAATTGTTTACAAAAAGGGGGCGGGTATTGGTTGAGAAAAGAATATTCAAAGTGGTAGCATAAGATTATAGACTCTAGTTTGTTCTCAATGGCTTAACTGAAAAACGTATCTTAGCATGGATATTTATACATTTAGTCTGCTAATTCCCTAGTAAATAAAGCAAACTATTTTTTGTAGCTTACTTGCTATTAGTATATATATATATATATATATATATATATATATATATATATATATATATATATATAAATTGTATATAAAATCCCGAAACAGTATTTCATGGTAAAGAACTGATGATCCCTTAAATTACCATTAGTAAATTCGAGAAAACAAGTTGATTCAATGATTGCAGGTTATTAAATGACTTACTGACTAAATAGTTTTTTAACGAATGATAAAAAATATAAAACTTAAATAAGTTTCTTTTTGTAAAGTTTTAAGGGTTAAAAAATCTCTCTCTCTCTTTCTCTCTCGCTCTCTCTCTCTCTCTCTCTCTCTCTCTCTCTCTCTCTCTCTCTCTCTCTCTCTATATATATATATATATATATATATATATATATATATATATATATATATATATATATATATATAAATACTAGCATGGGTGCCCGGCGTTAAAAACCCTGACGTCTTTGCTGTTACGACTACCGCCAAACCGGAAGTAACGTAGGTTTAAATTAAGGCTAGACAATCGAAAAGAGGGGAGGACTTTCGAAAATATTGGCGAAAAAAGAGACCCCTCCCTGTAGAAAAATGCCAAGCTGAGGGTGAAGAAATAATTGTTTTTAGTCAATTTTTCGGTATTTGTTGTCTGAAGGGTCGAGATTAAAAACGATACTGATCTTGTGAAAATCCATCGCCTCTGTCGAAAGTTTTAGGCAGACATGCAAACATACATACATTTATATATTGGTAGCTCAAGTTTTCGACCCAAACTGATTAAAAGGCTTGCCTTATCTCTGAATACCCTTTATGCAAAATTTCAAATGTTTAGACCAGAAATTGTTGGAATAATTTGGTAGAGACCGTAGAGGTCAATTTTTTTAAACTTTGACCCCTATTATGACACCTTAAAATTTATTGTTTTGGACTCAAATGAAGTTATTAAGTTAGATCTATGTCCAAGGAACCTATATCTAAAATTTCAAGTGTTTAGACCCGAAATTGTCGGAGGAGTTTGGTAGCGTTCTCAAAGAACTCGTTGAACTTTGATCCCTTAACAGCCAAATTTCTGGCCGAAAACGTATTAAAAAGATTTTCCCAAAGCTCCATATTCTGTATATCAAATTTCGAGTCTGTAGACTGAAAATTGACAGAGGTATTGCATAGGGAAATGTACACAGACAGACATACACATACACAGACAGACACTTTCACTTATATATATATATATATATATATATATATATATATATATATATATATATATATATATTAGCATTTCAGTTCGACGTTGCCCGGGTGTTTGGAGGTGTATGTTGAGCAAAAAAAAAAAAAAGGGGGTAGATTTTTTAAACTTTGACCCCTATTATGACCCCTAACATTTATTGTTTTGGGCTCAAATCAAGATATTAAGTTAGATCTATGTCCAATGAACCTATATCTAAACATTCAAGTGTTTAGACCGAAAATTGTCGGACGAGTTTGGTAGAGTTCTCAAAGGTCAAATCGTTGAACTTTGACCCCTTAAACGCCAAATTACTGACCGAAAACGGATCACATCGATTTCCCAAAATCTCAGTACCCAGTATATCACATTTCGAGTCTATAGACTGAAAATTGACAGAGTTATTGCATAGGGAAATGTACACAGACACATACACAGACGCACAAACAGACATGTTCACTTTTATAGATATACTAGCATTTCAGCCCGGCGTTGCCCGGGTGTTTGGAGGTGTATGTTGAGCAAAAAAAAAAAGTCAATTTCTCTTAATCTTTGACCCCTATTATGACCGCTTAGAATTTATTGTTTTGGGCTCAAATCAAATTATTAAGTTAGCTCCATGTCTAAGGAACCTATATCTAAAATTTCAAGTGTTTAGACCCAAAATTGGCGGAGGAATTTGGTAGTGTTCTCAACATCAGTAAATAGAAAAATATTACGTGCGCATGCATTAGCCTTGACTAGGGGGGTAAGGGAGCGATCATTAAATAATTACGCTGGTCGCCATGGAACTCGACGCCCAAGGAATACATAAAGTGGCACTTATGCACTTATGTTATCGTGCTATTTTTAAAAAATAGTATTTTCACGCTAAATTCAAATTTTACAATATCTTTTTCTTTTATTAATTTGTTAGGTAAAAGTACAGATAACCCGGTCGGTTTCTGATGCGTGGAAAATCTAGCTCCCGAAAAAAAAGGGTACTCTGGATAGTAACAAAAAATTAAAATTGCTTCAGTCTCGAAAGATTTCTCTACTGAACGAGGAAAAAACGGTGAAGTGTAGTTCATCTTCTGTTTCTCTCCCCCCTGTCTCTTAATATCTCTCTCTATCCATCTCTCCCCTTCCCTCACTCAATCTTTCTCTCTATATCACCCTCTCCATCTCTCTTTGGGCCCCTTTCTCTCTCTCTCCCTCTATCTCTGTCCCCTTTCCTTTGTCTCGCCCCTCTCTGTTTCTAACTATCCCCCTCCCTCTGTCTATCTATCAATCCCTTTATCTCTCTCTATCTCCTCCTCTTTCTCTATTTTCCTCTCACCTTCTCTTTTCTATCTATATATCTTCCTCTCTATCTGTCCATCTCAAATCCCTCATCCAATTTTAGTCTCCTAAATTAATTACAGTGAATAAGGCATTGTCAAAACATGGATAAGTCCTATTTTAGTCACCTTTTACTGACTGTGAGAATAGAAGTTATTTGGAAATTACTGCTACCTTGAACAGCACCAGAAGTAACCGGTAAAACCTTTCTAATTAAATTGATTTTAGCAGCTATTCGGTAACAAAATGACATAGCCTTAGCCCTTGCTGCATGAGGAATACCTGCAACCTTGCTACCAAGTAGAAGAATTATTTATTCTACTTTGAAACATTCAATTTTTCCAAAATCTCATATGCGACATCTCCAAAACATCCAATATGGGGGAAAATATTGCAAAAATGCAAACTTATTGTTTAGGATGAATGCACAATGGTACGCAAAAAATTACTTCAGGCTCTTGGTTGATCCTTGCAAGATTTGCGTGGCAATGTCAGACCATTTGGGAATGCAGTATTATTGCTTGCAAGAGATGTCAGACAAATGTTACCTGTTATTCTTCAATCAACACCAGCAGATGAAATAGATGCTTGCCTCAAATACTCTACTTTTTTGTGCCATGTGAAGACATTAAACTTAACTCAAAATATGCATGTCCAGTTGCAGATTGTTTTATCCGCACAGAAATTTTTGCATCACTTGTGGGAAATTGGGTACGGAAAAGTGCCAGCTGATCAAAGATAAGGACAAAATTCTTTGACTTTTAACTTCTGTAATTTTATTGCATCAAAAGAAGAGTTAGTTTAAAAGGTTTTTGCAGAAATTCAAATTATAAGAATTCCACTTGACTAAGTGAACGATCTATTCTTGCAGGACAATACAAAGACGTCCACGTTATATTCAATGTAAAATTCCAAGTGAAGTAGTCAAATACAAATCCATCGACACTGTTGTGATAGCAGATAAAGTGGTAAATTATCCAACAATTATATTTGCCAGGAATGCCACCGCCTGTATTGCAACTGAAATTTGGCGTACTAATTAGCATGTTGTGAAATATAAAATAATCCAAGCTTTGCAATGGCACATAGCTTGCAGTAAAAAAAAAATTAACAAATAATATCATAGAAACAACAATCATAACAGGACTTTTTACAGATGACTATATCTCCATTCCATGCATTCCTATGATTCCATCGGATACATCATTACACTTTAAGAAATTGCACTTTCCAGTTTTATTGTCGTTTGCAATAACCCTCAATAAAGCACAGGGAACAAGCTTTACAATTGTGTGGCTTACAGTTACATACTGACTGTTTTTTCATATGGACATAAATTGTATTCAAGAGTCACCAAACCAGAAAATCTCTATATTAGCTAAAAAAATGGAACAACAAAAACTGAGTACTCATACGAAATGGAAAATTAAACCTATAAGAAATATGCATTTTCTCATTCTGGAACTTTTTCCAACGCGCCAATTTAAGTCACAACAACGCGTGGCAGGTTACAGCTAGTATATATATATATATATATATATATATATATATATATATATATGGCACAATCACGATGACACACCGGTTCTCACCAGATCACCGAAGTTAAGCAATGTTAAGCCTGGCCAGTACCAGATTGGTGACCATTTTGGGAGTTTAGGTGCGGTATGTACCGCATTGAGTTGTAGAAATGTCTATGTTGGTATCTGGAGGTGCATTAATTCACTGGGAAAGATGCACCCGCAGTCTTCGTTAAACATGCAGAAGGAAACTCTGATGTAACAACCTGCGGTCTACTGCATACTCTGTCCTGTGGCAGTCATCTACACCGACGGAGGTTAACAGTAATACCAAAAAATGTGGATTATATACACAATGCCTTTACTCTTTTATCATTTGTGTGTATTTCCGAGTAACTTAGATGTCGTGGTGGAAACTCATACATCGACGGGAGAGTCCATTTCATATATATATATATATATATATATATATATATATATATATATATATATATATATATATATATATATATATATATATATAAGCATGGATGCCCGGTATTGCCCGAGTATTTGGAGATGTATGTTGAGCAAAAAAAAAGTGGTCAATTTTTTAAATTTTGGCTCCTATTATGACCCCTTAACATTTATTGTTTTTGGTTAAAATCAAGTTATTAAGTTAAATCCATGTCCACGGAAACTATATCTAAAATTTCAAGTGTTTACACCGAAAATTCTCGGAGGAGTTTGGTAGAGTTCTCAAATGTCAAATCGTTGAACTTTGCCCCCTTAATCGCCAAATTTCTGGCTAAAAACCGATCACATCGATTTTCCCAAATCTCAGTACCCTGTATATCAAATTTCGAGTCTGTAGACTAAAAATTGACAGAGTTATTGTGTAGGGAAATGTACACACACAGACACACAGATACATAGATACACACACAGACAGACACTTTCACACACACACTCACACACACACACACACATGCACACACACACACACACACATATATATATAGTTGTACAGAAGTTCAGAAAAACATTGGTACCGTCGGTTTCAAGCCCAACATTAAGGGTTTTTTCTGAACTTCTGTACAATTAAATACATAAATATTAAGCTCTTATATCGAAAACGTTTTTCTTTGTAATCGAGCACTTTGTTGGAATTCTTTCTCCGAAAAACAGTAAACAAATATATATATATATGGTTGACTATTATAGAAAACTGATCACATATAATGATAGAAGATGTACCGAGACACAGGCATAATTATGATTCATTAAAATTGTGGGGTCTGCGTACGCGCCGGGTCCACAAAGTATGGGAATAAAAAATAAAAAAAATAAAATAAACGTTTACAAGTGTTTTTGATATAGATGTACATAATAATACTTTGATAAATATGTTTTAACTTAAATAGGGATGGTATAATAAAATTGTGCGGTCTGCGTTCGCGCCTAGCCTCCATTGAATGGAAATAGGCACAAACTTTAATAAAGACTTTTCATATCTATCTGCGTAAGTATACTTTGATAATTATGTTTCAGTTTGAAGAAATATGGTATAATAAAATTATGGGGTGTTCGTTCGCACCTGACCTCCATAGAATGGAAATATGTCACAAAGTTTAACAAGGTTTTTTTAATATAGATCCACAGAATATTGTGATAAGTGTTTCAGTGTGAACAGGTATGGTATAATAAATTATAGGGTTTATCTATTTTATTTTAACTTTCATCATATTTTGCTTTGGTTTTGATACCCCCAAATTCGAAGCTATCTCTTTACAACCCTTCCTTTTCATAACCTATCATACTTTCATAAATCAGAGTCCATTTTCTGTAGGCTGTTTTTGAACCCAGTCAACGACGGGTACTTTTGCTAGTATATATATATATATATATATATATATATATATATATATATAAAGTTTATTTATACAAACATTAATGGCTACATATGTGCGTACATGTTTCTGTAATCACCCGTGCTAAAGAAGATTACCTCTTCAGGCCATGAATATATATATATATATATATATATATATATATATATATATATATATATATATATATATATATATATATATATATTGTAGTTGCGGAAAGCAAAAAGGCAAATAGAGATTTTTTTTAATCATAAAAATTGATAATAATTGATGTATAAAAATTTTATTTACATAATCTATGATTTTATATGCATATTTTAGATAAATAGAGAATGCAAAGAATAATTTGTTTTTCTTCTATTCTGTCTCTTTTAACAGAGGGTCTCTCTCTCTAATATATATATATATATATATATATATATATATATATATATATATACAAAACTACTTAATTTACTCACATAAAATTAGTATACGAAAGTATAGATTTATGCTCAATACGTAGGTAGAGCTAGTTAGTAATTTATAAAATATATATGGCGATTAAGCTACACTGAATATTCCGCATTTCATCCACTCTAGGACTCTCCAGGCTTATGCGCGAATTCTGTGGTTGTTTATCGTGTTTATATGCTCCTCTTCTATTGAGATTTTAGTTAGCCAATCAGCTTTCTAGTATCCACCGCGCCCTTCCTATCAGCCAATGGGCATGCATTTATCGGACAAAGGATCTGTTTTAAAACTAGGTTAGTGGTTTTTTTTATTGTTAGTTTATATATAAATGCATATATGTGTACATACATATATGCACTTATATATACATATATATACATACATACATACATATATGTGTGATCGTTTATGTATATACATGTTTATTTAATATATATATATATACATATATATATATATATATATATATATATATATATATATATATATATATATATATATATATATATATACCGCCATTGTCTTATTTCGCTTCGTCATGTAAACAGGTAGAATCTGAGGTAACTATAAATCAGGCGATAGAATTTGGCCAATCAAATTAAGCCTTTTGTTTTAATGCGTGGACTAAGAAACGTGCCTACACATGTTAGAGAAATTAGTTCTGAAGTAACAGTGAACGTGAAAGGAAGTTCCCTCGTGTGTGATCGTCGCCAAGATTAAAGAAAGCAGTGGAAATGCATAATGTCATACAAACAGGAAAAGGCAAAATGCAAGAAACGGGGCAAGAGCGTTTTAAAATGAATCAACTGTCTGGGCGAATTTTATGGATACTTGAACTTCGGTTTGGAGTTACTAACTCCCGGAAGTTACGGAGAGAAATGGAGATATATTTTATTTCAAACAGAGATAAAATTATGAAATGCAGTTCGAGTTGAAGTTCGAGTTCGTGTTGGAAGTTTGCATCTTCGCAAGAAGGCACCCTGTGATACGAGATCGTTGTGGGTTTGCGAGCCGTAGGTTTTACTTAATTTTTGCAAGCCGGGGTACGACTTGATCAAGTAGGACACGAGCCTCAAGTTTTGCGAGTTGTGGGGTCCTTTTGTTAAAAAAAATATAAGAATATAAAAAGGGGGAAAGAAAGAAAAAAGAGGACGCCATGGATGGCATGCAGTCATCATGTATGAATTTATATTCCTTATATACACGAAACCAAGTGGAAAGGTTGGTGACGAATTCATTTTCATTCTCTATTTCTTTCAAGGTTCTCTTCTTTTAAAATTACTTATTTGGTGTTTTAACGGCTGCAAGCTCGATCTAAATGACTTTGAAACTGGCGTGTTCACCCGCATTTAGTCGATTTGCACTTTCACTCTTATATTCCGGCAAATAAGTTATCCTCCTGACTGAAGAAATTATTTGACTGTCAGCTTTCAATGCCCTGAGAAGTTTAACCACATCGTGCTATCCTGCAATTGAAAAGTTTAAGAGACTTTCATTTTGTCGTCTTTCTTATCCGTTGATTTTATTTAAAAAAATAAAAATAAAAACAAATTATAACATTCTCATGATTTGTGTCCTCTTTTCAATTTTTGCATTTGTTGCTTTTTGATAACCTGCCAAAATAACATATGAGGGTCTCCTCAGGAAAATTAGATCACACGGTATCACTAGTAGAATACTTAACATAATTAAATCCTTCTTAGACAAGAGAAAATCCAGGTTGTCCTCGACGGTCGTACATCTAAACAATATGATATAAATGCGGGAGTGTTCCATTAGACCTCTATTGTTCCTAATATTCATAAATGACCTCCCTGACAAAATTGCCTCTGATATGGGTATATATGCTGGTGACACCACACTCTATAACAGGCACGACAGGAAAACAAATGAACACATACCTAAAGAAATGGCAGAAACACTAGAGGATGACCTCCAATCTGTAGTGGAATGGGGACAAAAATGGATGGTCACGTTCAATGGCGCCAAGACTAAACTTGTTTCCTTCAATAATTACAAGAAACCTTCTCTACCACCAATAGCCAACGACTCTTTATCTGAGAGTACATCTTTCAAACTTCTTGGCCTAACGTTTACAGGAAACATGAGTTGGAACAATTACATTGAAAGCATTGCCAGGGTCGCTGCGAAGAATGCTACCGCGCTAGAAAATTACTAACACCCGAAAGTATCCTGTACCTCTATAAGGCCACTATTCTCCCATGTATGGAGTATTGCTGTCATATTTGGGCTAGTGCGTCTGCTACTAGTCTCTCGCTCCTAGACAAGGTTCAAAGGAGAGTCGCCAATCTGATAGGCCCTGAACTGGCATCTAAGCTTCAGCCTCTATCCCATCGATGAAATGTTGCATCCCTCTGCCTGTTCTACAAGTATTTTAATGGTAAATGCTCTGACGAACTGCAAGTACTTGTACCCCCACGATGTAAACACCCTCGACAAACCCGACAGGCAGCTAAATCCCATCCTCACACAGTAGAGATCCCTAGATGTAAAAGATCTTTCTACTCCAGTACTTTCTTCCTCAGAACCGCTAGAGTCTGGAATTCCATTCCAGGTCCCTGCTTCCCCAACTGTACTGACGTGTAGAAGTTCAAGTGTAACGTGAACCGACATCTTGCTGTCCAAATCCCTACATAGTACCCCAGTAGTTGTTGCCCCTGATAGTAGCCCCCTACACCAAAGTGGTAATGTGCGTTGTTTGGGGTGAAAATGTAAAAAAAAAAAAAAGATAAAAAAAAATCTTACTTTCCTCTTTATTCGAGAGGTAGAAAACATGTAAATATAGAGGCTTCAGAGGGATATAAGCATATGAACCGATGCCTGCCCTATGAAGATTTGTCCTGGTATAGGTTTTTGTTTAGAGATAAAGTTGGATGGCGAATTTCCAATGGGGGACACTCCTGGAACCGAGCGGATCTATATACCAGTCTTCATACATGGATTGAAGGTAACCAGAGCGCTCGATACTGAATTGGAAATGTAATTGTTTCCTCAAGTGATCTTTCTTGCTGTTTAGTCAGTATCCAAACTGTCAAGCCGCAGAGCAAGATAGAGTTGTTCACTGCGATCCTAAAAATCCATCTTAAGATTGGAAGTTACACTACATCACTTGCCTTTGCAGAGTTTATTTTCTTTTTCCCGGTGTTGCTTGCGAGGAAGACAAATTTTAGTTATTTACCGTTTTCCAGTTAATTTCTTCTAGATTTTAGTTATTAAATCCTGTTTTGCCAACATTAACGTAAAGATCAATCTCATTGGTCGCTACTTCAATGAGATTGAGGTTTGATAGTTTCAGAAATCGTGTCTGACCTCAAGATCATCGGAGTAATCTACATCTATTATTCTTTTTGTTTAATGATTGAGAATTTCTGAATTTGGCACATTGGTCATGTAAAAATTCAATTTAAGTAGTAGAACTGACACCTATTCACGGTAGCCGCCTTCAGCCTCAATCATCGCCTCGATACGGGTCCGGAACTGGAAACATACCTTTTTCACAAGCGCCAGCGGAAGCTCGACGAATACCAGTGGATGGCGGCGATCAGGCTGGATTTGATATTGTAGGAGATCATGTTGGTGATGTTTTCGACATATGACCAAATAAAGTAGTTCAGCGGGTTTGTGTAGAGGGAAGAGGGGGCCAGCGAGAAAAGAGTACAAAGTCGTAACACTTTTTCTGAAGCCAAGCTTGGGTCGCTTTGGACTTGTGGGTCGGCGCTGATTCCTGCTGCCACCCCCAGGGTCTGCCAGCGTCCACCCAATTGCACGAGGGGATCACTATACTTTTCAGCACATCCAGGTACACTTTGGTGTTGACTTTCAAGCAGACTTCGAAGATGTGAGGTGGCATGATGTTGTTCTCACTTAAAACAGCACCAAAGACCATAACCGTGGGTCGTTCGATGCATTTAGTTGTGCCCTCAAGCGTTAAACCGCCAGGATTTGCATTTTGAGGGTACTGGCAATGGTCTTGTTGTCATAACTTGGATTCGTAGAGAGCATGAGTTGTACAGCGGCGCATCTCCAGTCTCGCTTTGTCACATTTGTGTTACTCGTTAAACATTGTATCAAACATGATAGCAGGCTCCTATCGATTTTTGTAATCTCTCCTTGTACTTTCTTCACTCTTTTCTATATATAAATTGTCACCGACTTGATATGCCTCCATTATATATATATATATATATATATATATATATATATATATATATATATATATATCAGAATTATATATATATATATATATATATATATATATATATATATATACACACACATATATATATATATATATATATATATATATATATATATATATATATATATATATATATATATATATCAGAATCCTGAGGTGATTAGGAACACAGATTAATTAATCGTGTGGCATCGAGTCTTACAGAATATTTTTTGAGGTAATATTATATAAGATAGTCCCTGCCAAAAGGATAATAGCTCAATATACTTGATACAGCAAATAGAATTTATAGTTTTTTTAAAAAATTAAATTCAGAAAAACATCATTTTTCAGAACAGAAATGTATTGTTTGAATAAAGAATACAATCTGAACTGTATTCTTTATCCAAATAATAAATTTCTGTTCTGAAAAATGATGTTTTTCTGAATGAAATTAAAAAAAACTCTCTCTCTCTCTCTCTCTCTCTCACTCTCTCTCCACACACACACACACACACACACACACACACACACACACACACACATATATATATATATATATATATATATATATATATATAATGGAAAAGAGTTGGAGACGCCATGTGATTCCTAATCAGGTTGGTTGTCGTGGATTTTGGAATGCTCCGTCATTTCGTTTCTTTCAAAAATAGGAATCACGGACTGCAATCTGAAAATTACCTTTGATCGTCTTAAGAACACATCTCAATATGCATCCAGTTGGATTTGGTCCAGAGCGAAAAGACTGTAGCCTGAACAGACGTTATAATTTTTACTTGTTGATCTGTTTTTTTTTTTTTTTTTTTTTTTTTTAATAGCCTGCTCTGTGGCGAAAACTGCTTGGTCGCATCAGGAGTGACATTATCACCTTGAGCTACTGAAACTGTGTTATTACACTGGTTTCCGGCTGATGAGGGCAGGATTTCGCGCATGTTTTCGCATGTTGTATGATGAAACAAAAAATAATAATAAATAAATAAATAACGAAACAAGGGGAGACAACTGTTCCAAACTATTTATAATTGTAATGATTATTTTGATTTATTACGAAAGTTTCATTTTAGTAAATAAAATGTTCGTTTCTTAAGACATAAATTAAGACATAATAACAATGTTCATTCATTTCAGAATTTTCTCTCTATAGAAAGACGGTTCATTAAAAAGTTTGTTAAAAAGAAGCCATGCATTTTCGAAAAGGTTCGTTATTTAAGTCATACCCTTTCATATAAATACAAAACATATTTTAATTCAATAGATGTTTAGATAATGTTTTATTTCATGTTATTATGTTAATTTGGTATGTTTTACCAATTAGTTCCACGAAACTTTAACAACTCTTCGCATTCTCTCTACTCGTTCCGAATGGAGTTCTCCAAAAATGAAAACAAAAATTGTTAAAAAATCTACTAAAGTGCGTAACGGACCCCCCCCCAAAAAAAAACAGAATATGTGTTTTTTTTTATTATTATTTACATAAAATGTATTAAATAGTCCTTTGAGTTAGCTAGCTGTTGTTTTAAAACTGCCAATGAATCGAAAGCTGAAAAACCTAAGTACGATTTAATTGTCTCTTAAATGTATACCGTATAAATAACACACATATAGGCTTCTATATTTTTCAATTTATGTATTTTTGTGCAATTTATGTATGTTTTTGATGGGTGTCCTATACATTCACCCGCTATATCATACATTCCAACCAAAATATCTTTTTAAGATTCTAACCGTCTTCCAATAATGAGTGACAAAATGCGTTTCGTTTCCAATATGTGTAAGTGCAATTTCTATTGTATTGATGCATTTAAAAAATTATTTTATCACTTCGTCGTCTTTCTTTTCTTTTCCTTTCCAAGTTCCCCTATTTCTATCCCCATCTTCCCACCTCCTCTTATTTCTGTATCTATCTGTTTGTTTCCTATCTTCGTGTATGGCAACAGCTGGTAAAGCGCATTTATTCCGTTTATCGACTTTATCGAACGAAATTCCAAATCATCGATTGAACCCCCGCTGCTTCTCGTTACCATGGCAACAAAAAATTCTTTACAACCTTATCCCCATCCGCATCACCATGCTGATTCTTTGGAAATTCTTTAGCATCTTTCAACATGTTCCAGTCATTCTCTTCAAATACTCAACGACAGCCATCGATGTATTAGCCTAATACCACACACACACACACACACACACACACACACACACACACACACACACACACACACACACACACACACACACACACACACATTCAAAGAAGAATAGTTTATACACGAGGAATGAATTTGACGCAAGGTTGTGTTTTAATGTGGGGAACTTCAGCTCCGCCAAAATGACACTTTGGATTGGGACAAAAATAAAACTTGCCTCTGTCAAGAACGACAACTCTTTCATTAACCGATGACAAAACAGTAGAAGAGTAGGTACTACACTTTGATGTTATTTCATGCCAAAACACGAGACATGTTTGAAACGAGTCGTCGCATAGGCTACGTACAATACATAATATAAAATATTTTTTTATACGATCAATAGAACACAAGTTGCAATTTTTTACTGGCAGCTGTTTTACTTTGCAAAAGACTACAGTATATTTAATAACTTTCAATACTGCATATTTTCACATGCTAAGAACAAAATCGAAATTTTTCCATAGGTCCAAATCCTCTATATATCAAGTTTCAAGACTGTAGACCAAAAATTTACAGAGGAGATTTGTAGAGACATTCTGCACACACAGAGGCATAAAAAAATAATTAATTAAAGTTCGTTTTTCAAAGAATATGCAAATTAGGTGACTTTTATTTAGTAGCTCCTATATCCATGATTGAGTATATTAAGAATTCATTTTTATATTTTTAATTGCAAAAAAGTAGGCTTTTAATGTCAATGTTAGTGCGACGAAAATACATATTTATACACACACACACATATAATTTTCAGAATGTGAGAAATTATATAATTATTTCCACAGTCAAACAACGTCGCAGCCTACACAAGCCATGACAGCCAACAAACCGGAAGTCGAAGACTCGAGTTTCGCCCTCATTTGGGTTCATCAGTTAGACATATGCGAACCCGGGTTTCAAATCCTGGGTTTCAAATCCCGGGTTCGCATATGTCTAACTGATGAGCCCAAATAAGGGCGAAACTCGAGTCTTGGACTTGGACTTGTTGGCTGTCATAGCTCTATTTTCCACTCTATGAAGGACAATTTTTATTGTGAAGGCGTACACTGAACGATTGCTATCTTTACTTTATGTAATCATGTTTTGATCATGGATTTGTTTTAAGCATATCAAAACATATGGTGCTCTCTTCTAATCTCACTAGATATCACACACTGACAAAATAAATAGTTTATTTATATAGAGATAGAGCTAAAAACAAAAAATCATATTATCGTAGTGTCTTTTCTCGTCAGCTTTAAGTAAATAGTCCGATAGATGGATTTCTTTGTAGGCTACTGACGGCCTATGCAGATGCAAGCAATTCCTTGTTCAAACACTTGTCTTTTTGTGTGTGTGAATCTCATGGAAAATGTTCTGGTAAATACTTGTTTACCTGCGAAAGTTCATGTATTACTTCGTAGAGTCGAGCAGCAAATTTTTAGTGTGTTTTATTTTGTGAGTTTCAAATCACCAAGCTTCGTCATTTTTCAGGCACGCCAGGATATTTTACTCAAAAATTATTTACTGCCACTTATCACGGTCTTGAATTAGTCTTTCGACTGCCAGAGTGCTAGCAGCGGCATGACAGTCTCAACTGTTAGCTAATTTACCCGTATATTTGAATGCCACTCTCTTGATCTTTTTTTGCATGGAATCTTAATATGATGCCTTTACATAGTAAGAGTCTGGTAACAAAAACCCGTGGCGTAGTGGATAAAGTACTTGGTAAATTCAGTTGGAAGTTAGACTCTTCTGTAGGTTAAAGCTAAAAACCTCAGTGCCGGCGACACTCAAAAATATAATTGCGAATTTCTTAGAAGTTTGACCCAGTAATGGCTGGCGGAACTAGAACATGTTACGCCAGTTGATTAAATAATCGGTTCCGTTCGAAATTCCGTGTAGATTCCCGATTTCAATAAGATACACCCGAAAAAAGTCGAAGATTACATCGACCGAAACGCTGTGAAAATAACAATCAAGATGAGAACAGTAGTCTAAAACATCCAAATAATACGAATAATCAGTCATCATCTCAAAAATTCAGTAACATAGTATCAATCGGTTACGTCTCGCAACATATTTACTCAAACGAAACAAGGTAATTCGGCCAGTAAATACAAATACTGTGATTGTAAGAGATTTATTTACTTACTAGCAACGAAAGACTTTTTAAATATAATTTTAAAAGTTTGAAAAACTCCCAAGACACACCCACAATACTCTCTCTCTCTCTCTCTCTCTCTCTCTCTCTCTCCCTCCCTCTATACGGCACTAACAATTAAGAACAAAATACACTACAATATATAATACGCATGCATATAACATTATAAAAAACGTAAGGCGGGCCAAATACCGTAACATCCGGGGGAAAAAACATCGTATTCTACATCTTAACCTAAAAAGTGATTACATGTGAGTGTGTGACGCTAATTTGATAATCGTAGACATTTTGACCTTTACTTTTTTATTCCATGTCAATTTAATGTGTAAATAAAGTGAAAATTATCACGTGACACCACGTATATATCTGAAACGTTATCAGTCAAGTGACCTTTAATGAAATGATTATATAATGCATTACAACCTCCGTTCCCACACAGAAGTGCTAAACACACACACACACACACACACACACACACACACACACACACACACACACACACACACACACACACATGTAATCTGAGGTTATTGTTTTTCAGAGGTTAAGTAACCAATGAAGTTTAACGAGGTCAATACAATACCTAAGCAGAGCAAGGTATACACTTTATTTGTTTTTACATAAGCAGTAATATGTTACTACACAGTCATGAGCATGTTTCGGCCAGATAGTCACCAGAACAAACTTGAGACTTGATATATAGGGGACTTGGACCCATGGAACAATTTCGATTTTATTTTTAACATGGGAAAATAGCTGCTATCATTGAATCAAAATTAAAAAAAAAAACAAAAAAAAAAACAAAAACAAAAACAAAACAAACAAACAGCTTACCTTGGCAATGTAAGTCGAATAAGACTCTACTCCTGCTGCTACTTTTGCGCATGATCAAAATTAAATATTCATTGCCCAAAGTCACTTATTTCGTATCCTTCTGTCGGTTACTGGTAACTAGTTGACCGAAACATGCCCATGACTGTGTAGCAACATATTACTGCTTATGTAAAAACAAATAAAGAGTGTGTATATATATATATACAAGAATAAAAAAGCATTGGAAATGCAAAAGGATATAGGGATGGTATGTCAAAAGTATACAAACAAGATAGCTATGAATGGCTAGGCACATGGAAATAGAATTGCATCCATAGTATAGCCCTATAGCTTTTCTCCAATCTTCATTCCGTGCCATCATTACGGTTGTAAAAAGCTATAGGGCTATACTTTGGATGCAATTCTATTTCCATGTGCCTAACCATTCATAGCTATCTTGTTTGTATACTTTTTGGCATACCATCCCTATATCCTTTTGCATTTCCAATGCATTTTTATTCTTGTTAATTAGTATTTTTACTTACAGTCTTATTTTAAAACTTACATTCATGATAGTATTGTCTTTTTTAGGAGGCGGCTCATTGCCGCCTCCATTAGTAGCAGGTCGCTTCCTGCTGGGGTTTAGGTCTTTGGGTTTTGGGCCTTAGGAGTTGCCTCTTGGTCCTCCATCGGTTCTATATTACATAGAGAGTGCTACCGCCTCTCTGATAAAACAGTTAGAGTATTATAAAGTTCTAAAATGTTCATACCTTCACTATTAAATTTTTCTTGGTTCATTCTTTGGCGTTTTGGCAAAGATTTGGCAGTTTTTGATATTTATATTTATAATAGTTTGTGCATGAGGCAGCTTTTTTCCCCTTGGGATCCCTGTTATACCGTGCTTTTGAGTCAGCACGTGAGGCAGCCTTCTTTTTTTTCTGGTTCTTTGTTATAAAGAGCACGTGAGGCAGCTTTTTTCCCTCGGAATCCCTGTTATACCGTGCTTTTGAGTCAGCACGTGAGGCAGCCTTCTTTTTTTCTGGTTCTTTGTTATAAAGAGCACGTGTGGCAGCCTTCTTTTTTTTCTGGTCCTTTGTTATAAAGAGCACGTGAGGCAGCTTTTTTCTCCTCAGAATCCCTGTTATACCGTGCTTTTGAGTCAGCACGTGAGGCAGCCTTCTTTTTTTCTGGTTCTTTGTTATAAAGAGCACGTGAGGCAGTTTTTTCCCCTCGGGATCCTTGTTATACCGTGCTTTTGAGTCAGCACGTGAAGCAGCCTTCTTTGCCTCAGGATTTGCATGATACTTAATTTTTATTATTTCAGCATTTTTCTGATAGTATTCTTTTTGCTCAGATAATACCTTGACTTTGTTTTTTTCATAGTCTATATTTCTCTGAGCTTTTTTACTACGTGCTGACTTTGGCATTTTTTATTAAATGTAAACATATAACACTTATGTGTATCTTACTATAATATCACTTATCTTATAGCGCAAGACAACTCTCGTAGAATTGAGATACTGCCCCGTCACCAATAGTTAAATGTGGAACGGTATATACACCAATAGTGTAGTTGTTATCTTTATATGAAGTCCTAATCAGTGACAGTGTGAGGTTACTTGGTTAATTTATTGTAGTTTATTTTAGAAAACTTACTTGTTTTTATTAGTAGATTGTGTATAGTAGCCACAATATCTAGTTATTTTTGTGGCTAGGGCTTGGATTTTGATTCTTTTTGGTCAGCTTCCAGTGAGTTCTTAGAAGATGACTTTCTTGCAGTTTCTTTTGCGGTTAATTTAACTTATTTCCTTTGGCGTTTGGTGAGTTCTTAGAAGAACTGGTCTGATCTACTTTTCTTAGCGAGCGAAGAGATTCAGCTGCATTTAACAATGGTTGCTATAGTGTATTTTTGCGAATGCGTGAGAATTTCAAGTTTCCTCCTTATTTTTCAATAGTTTGACAGTAGTCATGTGTCTTTCTGCCAAGAGCGACAGACGTCAGTGTTAGCCGTGATCGTCTAGAGGTTAGGACCCCACGTTGTGGCCGTGCTAACCTAGGTTCGAATCCTGGTCACAGCATTGACATTTTGTACATATTTTACAGTCCAAAATCTGAAGAATTATTTGTTTTTATAACATTGTTTTTTGACGTCGTACTTGCTGATAGGTTACTCTTATAACAATTTTGATCAACTGAGATAAAGATTTCGTGGTTTCATTAACGCTGGTGGGTTACTGTTTAAAGAAAAAACCTTAACGTTCACCTCAAATATTCAGCGTCCAAGAACTATAGGCCACTGGCAAACTGGAACGTCTGTGAGCATCCAGTGTATTATTTGGAGCTGTCCCTTTTGAGAGAAGTTCCGTGTTCGAAGTGGTCTGTCTACATTGGGTATATAGTGTTTAAAACTTGTTATTACACGTAATCTTATTTAATTATGGAGTTAGCTAAAAAGCGATGGGTCACTGCACTTCTCCGTGTAAAGAGCAGTCGATTGATGCTTGAACTGTTGTCAGAGACCGTTCGTACACCGAGATACATCGTCTCAAAAGAAAGAAGAAAGCAGAAGAAGAAAGAAGAAAGAAGAACAATTGGCCATTTTTGTACCCTTTTTTTGCTCTCTTTTGACATTTTAACCGACGTTCTAACACTCGCTGGATTCGTAAGACGCTTCTCTGTAAGAATATGTGCTTTTTGAAACTTATAAGTTGATTTTAGTTGAGATTTGGATAGTTTTGTTTTGTAGACGTATATAGGCGTGTACGGGCCATCCCTATATAGAGAGTACTACCGCCTCTCTGATATATATATATATATATATATATATATATATATATATATATATATATATATATATATATATATATATATAATAGCATCATCTCCTTCATTAAAGATTGCGTAAGCATAAAACACTAGGGTCAATAGGTACTAATAGTTATATCAAAAATATTAACATCACACTCTTAAAAAACAAAGATTGAGCCGCTAGAAGAATTTATAATAAGTTATCAAACTAGGGATAAAACGATGGTCCAGTCACAACCGTTAAACACTTATATGACTAAGCTTACTGAATATATCCTGCTGATTCAATATTACATCGAGTTTAAATTCTCCTCATTCCCATATTAATTTATGTTAATCTAGCGGTAAAATATCAGACTGCAAAGTCAAAGGTGACTTTGACACTGAGTTCAAATTCTTTTAACGGTAGTAATTATCATTTCCTACAATAGAGATTGCATAAACATGAAACACTAATGTATATAAGTATAATAGATATTTATATAACAAATATGATATATACACACATATAAACATGTATATATATTAATTATAATTAAAAATAGTCATTTTAATACCTACAGACACAAGTGTTTATCGTCAATGCAGGAAGTTACGACTACCGCTGGTATTGGGATTCGAACCCCGCACCAATGCTATCTCTATTTGCAAGGTACATAACCACAGAGCCAACATAAACCGCAACGATATTCAAGTGAATTCAAACATTTATAGACATAAGCGTTATAAAATGTCGATCTGCAGTACTCGAGTGACTGGAGGTCACAATATTGCACCTAGGCCAATTGACCGACTTTTCATTCACAAACAGTGCTCAGCAGTTAAGAAACACGTTTCTTAAAGAAATGGAAATACTCGTCCGTGGATGATTATATATCAGACCCACCTTCATAAGTAGAGCAATTTCGTTAAATTATATCGCCCACTACCTAGCGTAATGCAATGCTCTTTGTTTGTAAATAAACAAATGGAGCACTTAAAAATGACGATCAATGATTATATAAAGACATGGAGATATATGGTTTTGGGAGCGCCGATCCGGTGACTTAAGAGTATGACAACTGATTATTAACTGAATGCTTGTAGATTCGTTATTTGGCTTCGGATAGATGCTAATCTAGATGCAACAACTATATATATATATATATATATATATATATATATATATATATATATATATATATATATATATATATATATATATATATATGAATGAAGTAGCAATGTGAAATCCAGGACGACTATAAACAATTTCGGGATCAGCAAAGAAATATTGGTGTTATTTCACAGCTTTGTATAAGCAAGGCTTGAGGGTCGAGTCAACCTTACTATCTTATATGATTCATATATATATATATATATATATATATATATATATATATATATATATATATATATATATTAGTGTGTGTGTGTGTGTGTGTGTGTGTGTGTGTGTGTGTGTGTGTGTGTGTGTGTAAATGTATATGGACAAGAAAAATCGATGATGAAAATATAAATAGAATAAATAACAGTATTTATTAATGTATCCACAATTCAAATAAGGGACCATACAAAAATCCTTAACCTATGAATTTTCAAAGATAAGCGCTTTTCACAATAGCATAAATGTTAGTAAAAATGCATCTTCACGACCCACTTTCATCTCTCCTCTACATCCACACCAGTACATTTTGCTCACTGGATGTGAATTATCTTACACCTTATATATAATGATTGATTAGTCTAACATACGAAAATTTTACAGTCAAAAATGCAACCTATGTCTGGAGAAGACCCTCATAATCTCTAAGGTATGGACACAAGAACTCGAAATAATCTCGATGCAGTCACAGAAATAAGTTAAAAATAATAAATCGATACGAACATTAGATTTGATATTCGGCATTTTCCCTCCAATTTTTACTATTCAGACGTTATGAAGGATTTAATGTAATTAATTTTTCACCGGATATTAATGTTGATTGTTTTTATTTTTTTATTTAGACAATTTAGTATTTGTTCTATTTTCCACTCACATGATAATTAGATCTACGCATGAACTGATTTGATGTAACACCTATATATACACTCTTTATTATTTTTGTTATTTATTGTTGTTTCATATAAATGTTACACATTAATTGATGTTTTTTGTTTATTTAAAAAATACATGAATTGATATTATTATCGGCACTACTATCATCATCATCATCATCATCATCATCATCATCATCATCATCATCATCATCATCATCATCATCACTACCGTCGACACTAGCAATATAATTACTATTAGCATCATTAAATCGATTATTGCATTTCTTCATTGTTGATTGTATGTTTACATACAATATTAACTAATTTTGATATTATTCCGATTTGTAATTGTAGATAAATTATTAACTTGGGTAATTTTTTTTATGCCAAATAAAAATACTTGATCGATTTTTTTTACGTCGCTATCTTATATCTAAAGTAAAGACTTGTAAGTAAATTCTTCGTAGCTTTTCTCATATAACTTCGACATTTGTTTCAGTATAATCAAATACAGCCGATTCGGCCGTGTTATCTCGATACATAATATAATGATAACCCTCCTAACTATTTAACATATCGGAAACCAAAAAGCCCATTCCTTTGTAAATATTTCGCACTCACCAAAGTTAATACTGCCACGGCTTCTCTACCTAAAATACGCACATTTCGTCTCCATTAAAAAACAAAAAACATTTTGCCCTCTTTGCCTCTTTCTCACAGAGACAGTAGCAAATATTTACCCCCTTTTTACTTTTACTCCTCCCACAAAACCCCAAATAACCAGTTCTATTAGTCATAGTAATACTTACATACAAGACACCGGCTTATTATTCCACTTACTAAATTCTTTAATTCCATTCGACTACAAATTACAAAATAACGGCCACTTCCGTTTACTCCATAGTTTAGCAGAATGACGGAATGAGTGAAAACCACCATTTAGACAAATACCTTAACGTAAGAACGAGTCGTTCTTAGATCAACAGATTATTATTTCCGAACACGGACAAAACGATTCTCAGTAGCGATTTCGCATACGTTAGCCAAAACAAAATATTTTTTTACATATCGCATTTTTACTTCCCGGACTATTACTTTACTTTCTTTTTCACTGCAAGACAAACCTTCACATTATTCATTCACGTTACACATCACAAAAGTTTTTATATTGTGTTTATTAGTTATTTATTGTTTATTTACCACAAATCGCTAACTATAATATGGATGGTTTTAGATAGCTTATAAATATGTATCCAGTCTCCTAAAGCATACTATACATACGTCAGATATTCCCAACATTAATGAGACTGTTTTTATGCTTTTACATTTTACTGTAAACTGTTAGAACCCCTAACATAAAATAAGTACGAGTTTATATAATAAAAACATAACATTTTGTTTCGTTACTTTCTATTCTTTCTTTAGCGACGAAGTGTACGGCAAAAGAACCTGACCAACCGTTGATTAAAACCAATGTTCCCGGACCTCGATCCGAGGCTCTCAAACAAGAGCTTGGAACAGTACAGGTAAGGTTAATCTTTATTTAAATATAAGTTTAATATATATATATATATATATATATATATATATGTTCATTTGGAACTGCATAACTAATTCCTAAACTAATTAGTCGATCATTATAAACTTTGGAACACAACTGATAGGGGCAAGAGGCCGCAATGTGGACTAAATCTAATTTTATTTCACTTCATTCAAAGCAAGTAAAAAAGTGAAACTCCTTCATGAATATTCACATACTTCTTCGTTTTGTAAAATTTTAACAATAAGTTTGATACATAAATCTATATTTTTATAAAGTAATAGGGTTCGTGTGTTTCTGTCTGTGTGTACAGCTCTCCATCATCAACGAAATATAAAGGAGGTAAGAGGGTAGATCTCTCCTGGTAGAGAAACATTAGAACCCATTTTAGGATGTTTCTGTTATAGGAGACATAAGAATCTATGCCTAATTTCTTTATATACTAGTCTACAAACCACCCCCATATCGAATGACTTATGCTCATTTGCATATCACATTATATTAAATCTCTTTAACTAATTACCTCGACCTTATTACATATTGGAAATATTCTAATCATTTCAACTGTACTATTTACAAAATCTATTTAACATTTAATTATTTAATATATTTTCATTTAATTTTATATTCGATTTATTTCACTTTACGTATATTATCAAAACAATTCATTGGCGAGCAAAGCTTTATGTTTTGGGATTGTATTGAAAATGTAATGGAAATTTCAATTTCGTTCCGTTTTAATCTTTTATATTTTACTTGCCAATATTATTGAAAGAATACAATTCAACTATCGTAATTTTATATAAATAAACAAAAACAAATATTTTAAAATAAAACTTTATTAAAAAAGAAATAATTTTATTTTTAAATGTAAAAAATCAATTTAGTAAAATAATTGTATTAAACACCCCCAGCCTTGTCAGCAAACCTGTAAACCTATAAAAGTTAACATTTCGAATGTAAACAGTGATTTTTCGATTTTCTTAGCGCTTGCCGCAATTAAAGACAATTAAAACGGAACTAACTATTTCCATTCTATTTTTTAAACAACCCCCAAAACATAACGCTCTCTTCCAGTTATAGCCAATTTTTTTTTAATTAAATAAAACAGGTCAAAATAAACAGATAAGCGCATTTTCTTTTACATTTTTCTTACAACCAACGTTGTCATTTTAACCAACTGCAGGATACCGTTACTTTTGTGGGGTTGTTTTGAAAATGGCACGGAGATTATAATTTCGTTCCAATTTAATCTTTCTGGTCGAGCCTATTTCGAAAGCCTGTCTTATCATAGATTTGAACTACAAATAATTTATTACATTTTGATTATTACTATCTTAAGACTTAAAGCTTATATTTATTTCATTTTTCTATTTATATATTGAATTAGTTATTTCCAGTCTTATTTAAACTTAGTGCTTTCTTTAAACCGGATGAACCTTTTATAAAAATATGAGTTTAACGTAAAGAACACGAACAAGGTTTTATTCAACTGAATTTCTTCCAGTTTACTAACAAAATATATAAATTTAAAAGAGATATAAATAATAAAATAAAAAGGTTATGTAATTTAAAAGAAATACACGTACTCACAAAAGCAGAACTTTTTTTACACATTTTTTTCTTTAAAACCATAACAATGAGACTAACAATTACCTAGATCTTAGTAATTATTTGTTTTAATAGAACTGTTTTAATTGTACTGTTTACTTAGTTAACCTAAGTTGGTATTACATTTATTTTACATTTACTTTTTTTTTTTAATTATTACTTTTAGACTGTGACGTTTACACCCGTAAGTAATGAGTCACACGTAGGTCGCTTTTATTCATTCCTTTTGGTCAAGATCAAAGTGTAGTATCTGTTCTTCAGATGCTGCACTTCATTTTCTTGTTCTCTTTCGGTGGAGGAGAAATCCTTCACGACTGAGACAATTTTTATTTTTGTACCTTTTCTCCACGTTAAAAAACGACCCTGGTGTCTAACTCTGTCCCGTGGGGAGGCATAGTAAATAGGTACAATATAATTGTTTATAATTGTACTATTCAGAAATATTATTTATAGTTCGTCCATTTCAGTTAGTATACATTTCCTTTACGCTTAATTAATTTACAATCATTAATATCGTTAAACAATTCCGTTTAAAACCGAAATTATGCCACCCAAACGAAGTAGAAACGAAAGTGAGGAAGAAAGAATGGAAAGATTGGAAGCTAATAGACTAAGAGTTGCTGCAGTTCGCTCCAATGAAAACAATTCAGATAGAGAAAGACGTCTAGAACTTAACAGGATACGTCAAAGAGAAAGGAGAGCAAAACTGTCAGATTTGGAAAGAGAAACCCAACGTGAAGCTGACAGAACTAGACATGCTGTAAGGCGGTTAAATTCATCACAAGATGAAATTCAAGAAAGGCAAAGATATGCACTGGAAAGAGAAGCAATATTACGATCGAATGAATTATATGAGGTAAGTAGACGTACACAAGGTCAGTTGAGAGTGGCTCAACGACATCAGAATGAATCGGAAACCCAACGAAGCTTTCGCCTATACCAAGGGCAACAACGAGAGGCTGCATGGAGAGAGAGTATGACTTTGCCCCAGCAATTGACAGAAAACGAGGCAGCTAGACAACGAATGACTGCTTTGAAACACCATGAAATAGAACACTGCAATAGAAAAGGATTGCTCTACAACAAAAATGACTCTCTCACTACAGCTGATATAGGAAAAATGGACAAAGTATGTCAACATTGCTCAGCTGTAAAATTTAAAGGAGAAACCCCTGGTTGTTGTTGTTCTTCTGGCAAAGTTGTGCTTGATAGCTTTCCACCACTGCCTCAGTTGCTTCAAGATTTGCTCTCCGGCAATGGTCCCATCTCTAAAGATTTTCTGCAAAATCTACGCAGTTATAACAATTGTTTTGCAATGACATCATTTGGTCACAAAATTGTGGCAGTACATGGGTGGAATCCTTCTTTTAGAATTCGAGGCAAGGTTTGCCACCAGATTGGGAGTCTTTTACCACCTGAAGATGAAACAGCAAAGTTTATTCAAGTCTACTTCTTGGATAGTCTGGAAGAGGAACTACATAATCGGGGACGTGACAGTAGACTCAATAGAGACATTCTCCAAAGTCTGACTGAATTTTTACATGAGAACAACAGCTTCATTTGTCAGCTGAAAACAACAAAGGAAAGGATTGAAGAAGAACACTTGGTAGAACATAAAGTTGTCATAAGGGAAGACCGAAGGCCGCAAGAAGAGCATCCACGGCGATTCAATGCTCCAACAACAACGTATGAGATTGGAATATTAATGGAGAATGAACCAACAGCTAACCGGGATATTGTCTTGCGTTTTAGAAATGATACATTAAAATGGATCTCCGAACTACATCCCCTCTACGATACTTTAATGTACCCGTTAATGTACCCCTATGGTTCTCCATCTTACAACATCTACATGAAGGCATCCAATGGGCGAAAAGTTACCCAACAGCAATTTTATTCGTACCATTTAATGACTCGGCCTGGAAACTATTTTCTCTGGTACCGAAGGCTATTTCAACAATGGCTGGTGGATGTGTACTGCAAGATTGAAACAGAACGTTTACAGTTCCTGAGGCGTGAGCAACAGACCCTGAGAGCTGACAATTATAGCAACTTGAGAGATTCAATTCTTAGGGAGGATGGGAATCCAGAACAGTTTGGTCAACGAGTTGTTCTTCCGGCAACTTATACAGGAGGCCCTCGATACATGTTTGAGCGTCAAAGTGATGCCATGGCATATGTTCGGCGAATGGGCCGAGCCGACCTCTTCATCACGTTCACAACAAATCCAAAGTGGACAGAAATTACAGAAAATTGTCTTCAAGGGCAAGACCCTCAGGATCGTCCAGATATTGTTGCCAGGGTTTTCAGGCAGAAGCTAAAAAAGTTACTTGAATTTATTAAAAAGGGAGGATTTGGCAGGTTGAGGGCTTTCCTGTACAGTATTGAATATCAAAAAAGAGGACTGCCGCATGCACACATCCTCACCTGGCAGGCCCCAGAGGACAAACTTCTACCAGAAAAAATGGATCTCTGCATATCTGCAGAGATCCCTGACAAAGAGGAAGATCCTGATCTTCATGCTAAAGTGATGGCACATATGGTGCATGGACCTTGTGGACCATTTAATCCAAATTGTCCATGTACGATTGACAACAAATGTTCCAAAAAATACCCAAAAGAATTTCTTCAGTGTACCGAGCAAGGCCAAGACTCTTACCCCAAGTACAGGCGAAGAAAACCAGAAGATGGAAGCCAGACTGGTACAATAAGGATGAAGAGAAATGGTCGGTATGTTAATCAAGAAATAACAAACCAGTGGATTGTTCCGTACAACAAGGTCCTCCTTCAGCAGTTCAACGCTCACATTAACGTAGAAATTTGCAGCTCGATCCAAAGCATCAAATATGTCCTCAAATACGTGAATAAAGGATGTGATCAAGCAGTGTTTGAACTACAAAGAACTGATGGAGCAGCTAACCAACAAGGCCAAGTACAAAGTCACATTGTGGATGAGATCCAGCAGTTCCAGAATGCAAGGTATGTCGGCAGTTCAGAGGCGGCCTGGAGGATATTGGAACATCCCATCCATGAACATTTCCCCCCAATTGTACAACTTTCTGTTCATCTTGAAAATGGGCAGAATGTCATGTTCTCAGCTGATACTGCTCTGGAACGAGCCCAAGGTCCACCGCCTGCCACAACTTTGACACCATTTTTTCAACTCTGCCATGAGGATGACTTTGCAAGGGGTCTCAAATACGTAGAAGTCCCTGAGTTTTACACTTGGAACAAATTGACAAAGAAATGGATGAGAAGAATGCGTGGGGTACAAGTTGAAGGTGCTGAAAATGATGATGTATGGAAGGCACCATGCATTGGGAGAATCTACACGATTAGTCCAAAAGCAGGGGAGTGTTATTTCTTACGCCTGTTGCTCAATGAGGTTGCTGGTCCAACTTCATTTCAAAATTTGCGAGCATACAATGGTCAGGTGTTTGAAACATACAGAGCAGCGTGCCTTGCTCGAGGCCTTCTAGAAAATGACCATCACTTGCATCAAGCAGTAGGAGAGGCAAGTGCCACTCAATCACCTTCAAATTTGCGAAGCCTATTTGTGATAATTTTAACAGCCTGTGAGCCAAGAAATCCTCTTGAGATCTGGATGGCTTTTCGTGATGTAATATCTGAAGACATTCTTCACAGATACAGGCAAGAAGTTAACAATCCAGAAGCAGATTTTAATGAGGACATCTACAATAAAACTCTTTGTCTAATTGAAGAAAAAGTTCTCCTTATGTGCGGTCAACCATTGGCAAGCTATGGATTACCTGCACCAACGCAAGGGAGAGATGAAAGACTCGCGAGAGAGTATCAACGTGAAGTTACTTATAATCTTGAAGAACTTTCCCTACAAGCAAAAAATATGCAAGAAAAACTGACCGATTCTCAAAGAGAAGTTTACAATTCATTCATGGCAATGTTGGAAGCACAAGGTGAAATGAACAAAAACATGATGTTTCTTGATGCTCCAGGTGGTACGGGCAAGACTTTTGTAATCAATTTGATCCTTGCAAAGATTAGATCCATGAGAAAGATTGTGCTTGCAACAGCATCCAGTGGCATTGCTGCTACTCTACTACAAGGTGGCCGCACTCTTCACAGCACTTTTAAAGTACCCTTGGATACTCATCGAATGGATCAGCCAGTTTGCAAAATTACTGGTAACTCAGCCTTGGCAAATGTAATTAGAGACACCTCTGCAATCATTGTAGACGAAGCTCCAATGACGCACAAGAGTGCTTATGAAGCAATTGACCGAACACTGCAAGACATCACAGGAAACAAGAATCCCATGGGTGGCATTCCAACCTTATTTTGCGGTGATTTCCGTCAAATCCTCCCAGTGGTTAAAAATCGCACAAGGGCTAACATTGTCAATGCAAGTTTGAAACAATCCTATCTCTGGAGGCACGTTATAGTGAAGAGACTGACTACTAATATGAGAGCCTATATCTCTGATAATACAGCTACAGCAGACTTCTCAAAATTGCTTCTCCAAATCGGTAATGGTCAGTTTCCTATCACTTCTTCACCTGACACAATTAAGATTCCAACTGCGCTTGGTAAATGTGTCGGTAATCAGAAGCAACTGAAAGACAAAGTGTACCCAGACCTGCAAAACAATGGAAAATCACCGGATTGGCTTGCTGAGAGGGCTATTATTTCGCCATTAAACAGCAATGTGAATCATTTGAACAATTCAATAATGAATGAATTTCCAGGAGACACAAAGCAATACAAGTCAGTTGATTCGGCTACTAATGAATATGAAGCTGTTCACTACCCTGTGGAGTTTTTAAACTCTTTGGAGATATCTGGAATGCCTCCACACATTTTAAATCTCAAAATTGGATCGCCAATCATGATTCTTCGATCCTTGGAACCGCCAAAAACAACAAACGGAACCAGATGTGTTATCACCAGATTGCACACCAATGTACTTGAGGCCACCATTTCCTGTGGTCCCTACAAAGGCGAAACTGTTCTACTGCCAAGGATCCCCTTAGTTCCATCGGACTCAGAACTTCCATTTAAATTCCGGAGACTCCAATTTCCTGTGAAGGTGTTTTTTGCAATGAGCATAAACAAAAGTCAAGGTCAGACATTTAACACCATTGGCGTAGACTTGACATCAGACTGCTTCAGTCACGGTATGTTCTACGTCTCCATCAGCCGGACAGGAAGTTCAGAAAAACTCTACATTCTGGCTCCAAATCAAAGCAGCAGAAATGTAGTTTACCCTGAGGCTCTTCAGTGAAAAGTTCGAGAAATGGATATGAGGAAAAACTGACATGATCTGATTGTGGTAAGTTTTTAGTATTGAATGTGCAAGATAAAATTTAAGCAAGAGTTGAAAATTACTTCAATGAAAAATTTACTATGTAACATCAAGTAACTCCTTTTTGATGAAAATGTTTTGTGAAGTTCCTGATTGAATTTCAGTCACTACAAGAGGTAGTTAAAATGTTAATCACCTTATGCAATTGTTGCTCTTACAACATCAACTTACTGGAAAGGTGCCCACAGATTTTGGTACCCGAGTGCGCAACAAAGCTCCGTGCGAAGCACGGGTATCTTTGCTAGTTAGTTAATATTCCACAACATTCGTTTTTTTTTTAGTTTTTTACAGTGATTAAAGAAATGTGATATTGTCAACCTTTCCATTTGAAAATTCAAAATTATCACATTTGTATTGAATTTAATTCATAATTATCAGATACCAGTTTAGTAAATACTCTTGAATTTCAATTTCTTAAGGTTCCATGAGCTTAAACATGAGTTTCCTTGAATAGATTTTGATCCAAATTAGAATATGTATTCTAGACGTAAGGTTTAGTATCACTATATTTTTATTTTAATGTTCTCAAAAGAATATAGAGTAGTCTCAGATGATTCTGATCAAGGAAGTGTGTGTTTTTGTGTGTGTGTGTGTGCGCGCGCGTGTGAATATATATATATATATACATGTATATATATATATATATATATATATATATATATATATATATATATATAACTACTTCATTTATTCACACAAAATTTATATACGAAAGTATAAATTTATGCCTAAACTTTAAGTATTTACTTCAAAAGTGTTCAATACGTAGGTAGAGCTATTTAGTAATTTATAAAATATATATGGCGATTAAGCTACACTGAATATTCCGCGTTTCATCCACTCTAGGATTCTTCAGGCTTATGCGCGAATTTTGTGGTTGTCTGTCGTTTTTATATACGCATCTTCTATTGAGATTTTTGTTAGCCAATCAACTTTCTAGTATCCACCGCGCCCTTCCTATCGGCCAATGAACATGCACTTTCAGGACAAAGGCCCATTTGACCTCTGGTTGACCTGATTCTTTGTGTGTGCTCTATTTAGCCTGGATATCTACTGTCTTGACCTGTTTTAAATCTAGGTTAGTTTTTATGTTAGTTTATATATATATATATATATATATATATATATATATATATATATATATATATATATATATGATAGTTTATGCATATACATATTTAGTTATTTTATTTATTTATTTGTTTATTTTCTATTGTTTTTGTTAGTTTTAAAGTTATTTTGTATCTCTATCCTGGAGTAAATTTTAACCTATGAACACAGTTGTTCGCTATTTCTCTCCTACATTTTAATAGATGTTGGGGTTCTTTAAAGTATAGGATAGCAAATTTTTCATGAAGGCATAATCTACATTGGTCGTCTAGGTCTCTACAGGTGTTTGCTTGTGTTATTATTTTACATTCGACTACCGGCGAACGGCCTCTTTCCTTGAGTTCCCAGTATTTATTTGCTAGCGTTGTTTTCATACGGTGTTTTTTTTATTGTTGAATGTACTTTTGTGGTCATAATATCGAGTTTTGAAATCTAAGGAAGTCATTCCTATGTAATATTTCTTGTTATTCGGGGTTTCTTTCGCAAATATTGTGGCCTGATAAACTATGCTTTTGGTTAGATATTTATTTTGAAGTGGGCAAAATGTGCGGTATCTACAGTTGCATTTATCTTGTTTGTTATTAGTATTTTTATTTTTATTTCTTGTATGGTTGTTGTTGTCCGGAGTTGGTTTATTATTATTATTATTATTATTATTATTATTATTATTATTATTATTATTATTATTATTATTATTATTTCTGCTAGTTATATATGTGTCTTTTGTGTTAGTTTTATTTTTGTCATGGTGTCTACTTTTTTATTGTTTATTTTGTTGTTGTTGACATTGTTTTATTTAATATTTTGTTATTATGTATTTTAATTATCATCTCTAAATTTTCGCAGCAGTTGTAGGATAACTTTAGGGTATTTTTATTTAAAATTTTGTGTAAGGGGTTGGTTGCGGGAAAGTGCTTTTCGATAAAATCTAGAAATTTCTTGCCAAGTTTTGTTTTTAACATTTGATTGTATGGGGCCGTATACCAGATTATATTTCTTTTTCTTCTATTTTTAATTTTATTATAGTTATTGGTGTTTTGTCGCTTATATTTGATATCAATATTTTTGTATCCACTATTTTTTTAGGGCTGTTTCATAGATATTGGTTGACCTGTTAAATGCATTTTCATCGCTTGAGTTATTGCTGAATCTACTTACGATCGAGTAAGGAATCTGTTTTATAATTGATGGTGGGTGATTGGACTTAGGGTTTACGTATATTGGAGTAGCGTTATCTTTTAAGTAGGTTTCATATGTGTTTTTTTTTTCTAAATTTAACGTGCCGCCCAGGAAGTTTGTTATTTTTATGTTAGTTAATACGTCTACTTTTAGGCCTAATTTTTTCATTTGCTTGTGTATGATTTTCTTAAAGTTATCTCCCTTGATTTTATTGGATACTTTTATTATGGCTAGTCCGTCATCTCTATATAGGCCGATATCCGTAGTATCCAATATGCTTGTGAGGGTATATAGAATGAATAATCCCACAAGATCTGATGCCCCTGCAGAATCCCTGGCACTCATTGCCAAATCAAACGAATTTGTGATTTTAGTTTTTATCCATTGGTTATGGTTATTTATTAGAACTGATTTATATCAAAAGAAAAAGGCAGTAACAGTTAGGTTTGGTAACTGCAGGAACAACTTTGCGCAACATCTGGTTATATTGTTCAACGTAGTACACATCGAATGTCTGATGCAAACGAGCATACTATAGAACGTGTAGCTACCAACGACTTAATAAAAAGCAAAATAGGGACATTGTTTGAAATCAAGGGGCAAATTAATACGGACACCCGTATATGTCAAGTACACGCTAAATAAAAATTAGGCAAATTATGAATATCTTGGTAGATAAGGTTACCTGGATTTACCAATAAATAAATGTTGAAATTCTTCAGCAGTAACTGTCTGAACACATAATGCGTAAAATATTATTTATTATATGCCACCGGTACGTATAGCGTAAGTAAATGTACTTTGAATATTAAAATAAATTAAATGTCGCTTACCTCGCGATGAAAGAGAAGTAGGGTCGCCTAGAATTGACATAGAGAAAATCAGTTAAAGATACTTGCCAACCCAAGTATTATTTGATATGGTAATTTTTTATCACCTTCCTTATTTTTTCTCTATCATATCTCGTATTGAAAATAAAAGACTGATTTTTTTTTTTTACTTAAAAGTTAATATGATTTTTGTTATGAGAGTAGAAGTACGCTAGCGTAAAGTTGGATTTGGGACCCTGATTTGTTGAAGATAAATCTTTTGGATTTACATCATTTGTATTGTTTACTGCTATTAGGCGCAACTGTGTATTTATCTCTCTCATACGTTGAGAAAAATATAGCACTAGGACTTGAAAGTAGGATAGAAAAGCTAACACTCCGAGGAGGAGAATTCTGGCCGGCAAAAATGCGTGGGCAACCTGCCGACATTTCCCGGTAGCGATAAATATATTCCTTTTCAAAGATAGAAAGCAAAGGGTGAACCTCCTAGAACTGCACAGGGTCAGCAATATACCGCAGCCAACAGGGAAAAGTCAATTTAAGAAAGGGCATAGGCTATATATTATTTATTTAATTGGAATTCATTATTGAGAGGAGTACTATTTATTACTTTTATTTATTGCGGACTATTATCCTCATCTTTTATTAGTTGTTCCACGATGTTTCGGCCAACTATTCCCCTGGCCTACGTCAGGTGATGAGCATAGGCTATGTTGATTTTGGAGCCGAGAGAATATCCCCACCCGACCCGAGTCTATTTACAATAAAAACCATAATAACTTTACTTTCAATTTTTCCGTCGAATAAGTGATTTTAGCATTTTTTATCAGATATATTGTTATCATATCGAAAGATATTCGGCTTGAAACTGCAGTAATGTTTTTATAAACTCACAACGTATGTACAAAAATTCCAAGCGTTTTATCAAAGTTTCTGTCTTTTATTTCTTCCATCTTTTTATTTTATTTATAAATTTATAAATACATTTACATTCTCTTCTCTTTACAGAATTCGGGTTCTGTCGTATTTTTTACGGACTATGACAGATCACAAGGCAACTACATTGCGGACGCCGATGGAAATCTATTACTTGACCTTTATATGCAAATCGCTTCTATGCCTCTAGGTAAGACCAGAATTATACTATTACACTTAACGAGAGTATGCTAGCCCACATACACGCACGCACGTACGTACACACAGGAGCGCACGCGTACACACACACACACACACAGCCATATATATATATATATATATATATATACATATATATATATATATAAATGGAAATTTAACTAACTTTCTTGGATTTGCATTTTTGGATTTTACCATCATTGGATACTTTACCCTTCACCAGACTATCCATTCACCACTTTTTGTTATCAAGTAAGATCTTTGACTTACTTGTAGTTTCATTAAATACTTTTGCAAGCAAAAACCGATCCCACATTTTGCTAAATCCTACCCTCTGATGAGAAGGAAAGTATTTCTTCGAAACTTCGCGGATTAAGGACTATCCACTTATTTAGTGTTTCCTTTTCAAATTAAATATGTTTTTAACTCTCTTTCAAAGTGTTTTTTAACATGTTTTTAACTACTTGCTCTTATATATATACATATATGACATAGTGATATATTAAAACAATTATATTATATAGTTAGGGATAGGAGGATGATATATAAAACAGTTATATGTTGTATGTGAGGTGGGGAGATATCAAAACAGTCATATGTTATATAGAGAAGTGGGAGATATCGTACTTATAACGGGGTTAGAAAAAAGACTTATAAATTGTATGTATTATTGTTTAGCCAGAGGATATGATATCGACGTATAAACTAAGTCATGTTGTATCAGAGAGTTATTACACAGGTATATATTATAATCCATATTTACATAAGGTATCGTTTTTTTTATTAGAAGAATAATATATGCTTCTTACTTTTTTTCTTCTTCTATTTTCACTGCTAAGCTCCGTGATGAAACATGAAACGACCAACACCATAACCAATTGAGACCTCTGTTTTTTCTTCTTTTCTGAAACCACAGAACAACACTTTATATTTTTTTAAATATAAATTTATTTCAGTTGTCGCTAATCGTCTTCACAAGAGTCTACATTTCGTCTATCCACTTGCGTGACTAAACTCCGACTCTGGACCCTAAACTTTCCGACCTTTTGGCCTTAGTTCCGTTACGTCATCATTCAGAAATAACACATATCACAACGTGTGACCTTTCCACGTCTACCTGCCTAGGTTATTTTGTTTATTTAACCTAGCTAATTTATGTCAACATCTTCAGTCTGTCTACAATAATAAATAAACAAAAGTTACAAAAAAGAAAAAATGTAAATCTTTCAATTTCACCAAAATATATATATAATTCCTTCAAGCAAAATACCTTAACATCTTATATATATATATATATATATATATATATATATATATGACAAAAAGTCTACATTCAAAATTCCAAGATGTTGTTCATTTTACTGTGTATTTCTTCCAGCATGTTAAAATGTTCAATTTTTGATATCACCTGTTTTGTAGCGCAGAAACACTCAAGCATATATATATATAAATATATATATATATATATATATATATATATATATATATATATATATATATATGAGTAATTTTTTAAATCCGTTAGAAGCGTTGACTGAAATCTGAAAAATAAAATACGTAATGAATACGTTTGAAGCTAAAATTGCAACGCAAAATTACTAAAATAAACAAGTGTTTATTTTTAAGAAATATATTTCGGAGTAAATCTCCCTCCCGGCCATGCGCTACCTATCCGGAGTTATAAAAACACCGCAGTTAAAATCACTCAACTTTCTTCAACTTAACATCATAGTGAAGAAAGAGAGAGAGAGAAAGAGAGAGAAAGGGAGAGAGAGAGAGAGAGAGAGAGAGAGAAAGAGAGATAAAAGAATGACAAGGGAGTTTTACTCTGAAATATATTTCTTAAAAATAAACACTTATTTTAGTAATATCGCTGTGTAATTATGGCTTCAAACGTACTTAATACGTATTTTATTTTTCATATATATATATATATATATATATATATATATATATATATATATATATATATCACAATTTAATTTAAGAAATAATAAAGTGCTCTATCATATGTTTTACAAGAGCTAAAATATTTTATTTAAAAACTCTATATGTGCATGTTTCAAACATGCATCTTTCTTAAATGATATTTGCTTTTTCCCGCTAGGCTACAATCATCCAAGATTAATTCAGACAGTCAAGAATGCACAAAATCTCGTAAGTATCAATATTTCTTTTATCTACGGTAATCAAATATTCTGCCAACATTCTACATTTTTCCATTTTCAAATATTCTGTACATCCATGTTTAGACTTGTCAAAAATATAATTATTTTTATGCGTCATTGATGCATGTTTTAGCGAAATAATTGCAGAAATTTCCACAGAAACATATACAAGTTTTAATATTATGTTGCATTTTTTTCTTCATTAAGGCGTAAATCTTTATTCATAGTATCTCTATTTTCACATAATATTCATGTTTTTAATTGGTTTGAACTCTTTGCGAGGCATTATTTCTTGAATAGAAAATGAATTCCCGAGAGTCATTGTCATTTTTATGTTTTTATTTAGATGTAAATCATTGTGACATTCCTGTCTCGGATGCCACTACGTGACCTGACGATCATCATGTCTAGACTCGTGGTGTGCGGGTCTGAGGTATTTTTTTTTAAATTTCAGCATGGCAACGAAACACTGTCCAATCAAATTAACCCTTTCTTTTTGGATGCGTAGACGTACACGTATAGGCGGAGGCCACATGTGAACGATTGGAGAAATAAAAGTCAGTCTTGAATCAAGCTCCGACAGAGAATGATTTAGTCAACTATCGCTCGACCGCCCCAACTAGGGCGAACGTAAATAAAACTTAGATTTTTTATTTCCTAAATAAAAAAAAACATTGAAAGAAAGGAGAAAAGAAAGCAACCGGATTTTCTTTATTGTCTTAATGAGAAGTGGAACGAATCATTTCGTCATGAGATTAAAACGCCGACTCGAAGTTGGAAATTGTTATCTCTGAAAGATACGAGCAAAACATATGTGCTTCTTTATCGCATTGTGTGTGTGTCCCTCCACGAGGACATAATTCAACATAAGGTTATCCATTGAAGACGGTGAATTCGAATTATTATTGGAGAACTGTGAATACGACATATTAAAGGAAGGTATAAGGCCATATTATTCGGCGTGGTGAATTAAACATATTATGTTACAAAGGTAATAGGTTTAGGAATTGTAGAAAATGTAACGTTTATGAAAGTCACAGTAGCCATGTATTAATTTTATGGGTTGTGTTTGCTTTCAACATCACAACTTATATACTAAGAATATTTTCTACACAATTAATCATTTAGTGTGCAGTAAGTTGTCATATAGTCGAAATCCTTGTTCCACCAGATAACTATTTCCCGACATGTACTATGTATACACAATGGTTAATGTTTTACCTTCTGGTGACAATATGTATAGACACCGTGGTTATCCTACCCTTGAACATTCTACGTAAAAGTGCCATTGGCCTAACTACTGCCAAAGGATTGTCCGTATATTATTTGTCATATCAAAACACAATATCACCGAATCCTTTTTACACAAAGTCTCATTTTATTGAACAGACGTAGAGCATTAAGATTCCGGGGTGAAATAATTGAGAATCCAGCTTTTAGATTTAATTTGTATGCTGGCATAAAAGACAATTATAATAAATTTAAAAATTCTGTAGGATATTGTATAGTCTAATCACCATCACTAATAAACCGAGAGAACTGAAATGAGAGAGAAATAAAATAATTTTGGTGATTTAAGCAAAACTCTCTCTAGTAAGAAAATTCACCAGTGAATCTGAGTGGAATGAGAGTAGATATTCGCGTACAAGCAAAAATGGCTGCTATCTTCGGTTTGAAATTCAGGAAAAAATATCAACATTGAAAATGTAAGAAAATTTGGAAGATATGCTGACAAATAACACTTTGTTTCTGATTAGCGAAGTTTCATTTGCACTGTGTTATTGACAATATATTTATTAAAATATGAATTGGTCCAGTGTAATTGCTAATATGAAATAATTTTTAATATTAATCTTATAATAAAAATCAGCACAGAAGATTACTAATTTTAATTTGAAGAATATAATAGGAGTTAGTAACCGTAAGTTTAAATATTAGCAAACAAGTAAAAATTAAAAACAAAAAATGAGTTCATTACATCCCGGGCAAGTTTAACTAAGTATAACTAGTTAATTATAAAATAAAACTATAATGTAAAATTTCTATAAAATAAAACTATCATGTAAAATTCATAATATTTTAGAGTTTTAAAGAAATTAGATCAAAACATAACCTTAGAATTTCTATTGGTTATGGCTAAGCAACAATAAGTATTCGCGTGAAAAAGAAAAACTCGAAAGATTTGTCACGGAGAATGTATATTTACATTATTAAACTTATCACAATAATATTAGGTTGATGCAAAAATAATGTCGTTTTGTGACGTTCAACTTCTTGTTAAAGAACGACATTATTTTTGCACCAACCTTATAGTTACACTAAGCTTTGACTGCATCATTCGTAAATGCAAGGTAATATATTTTCCCGCACTTAAATAAGATTTTATTGAAAATGAACGGAGATTACAGCGCTTGAAAATAGATAGAAACTTATTTGAAAATATTCGTTCATACACACGTATGCATATGTTTGTATGCATTTTCCTTCCTCTTCACGAGCTGAAAAAATGGTACAAACCCGATTTAAAATGCACCAATACGGCACACCTACGTGAAAAGCAAAAAATATGATCACATCTTCACCTGGCATTTATTTACACATGTAGATGTACGATAACCGTTATAGATGGACACCTACCTGCTCCTTGTTTTGGTTTCATGGAGGTCGTCCTACGACGTTGCATATAACATTCTAAAAATCGACCTTATTTTTATTACCTTGACATTGTTGGATATTTCTTCTTGTTTCTCGTGTGAACAGTATTTGAATTGTTACGTTTGATCTCAATATTATTTGTTGGTATAATCACTAGTTTTGATATTATGCAAAATTTACATTCTTCAATGCATTCCCAGTGCAACATCGAGAATCACTTGAGGAATACAAGATGGCAATACATGTCAACAACCGTGCAATATTTCAATCTGAACAAACATGTTTTTGAATCATCAAAGTTTTTATAGCATAATTTTAAGAATACGTCATAAATTATGGAGAAGTAAAGTCTAGATGGTATTTTGATCCATCCTTACGTTGTCAGACAGTGTGTAAAGTCGCAGTACTTTTGTTCTTTTTATTATTTGCACTCACAGTTTATTATCATTTGTTCTCACACATGCCATCATCAGAGATTACTCACTGCAACAATCGGTGGCGTTCCCTGGCGTCTGGGTGACAACAAGGTTTTCCAGATTTTCAGTAGTCTCTAATTCTTTTAATAACTTTTGCAAATGGCTTTGCGTTATCGCAACAGCCGCTTGCTATCGACTTCTCGCTGGTTACGACTATTTGTATTCACTAATATCTGAGTGGCAACAAGCTATCTCAAGGTCTTTGTTCTCCTCACACTCATCCAGTGGAGGTCTGGTTAGTGTTTTCTCTCCTGGGTCTTTCGATCCTCCTTGATCGTTTATGACTATTTAGTGTGGTGGCAGTGTATGCCTATGCAACAATTGTTTTATCTTCTTCTTCTTCTTCTTCTTCTTCTTCTTCTTCTTCTTCTTCTTCTTCTTATTATTATTATTATTATTATAAACTTTGATCTAACCTGACAATTCTTCATCGTTGATGAAGTTGTATAGAAGACATTTATCACTGAGGTGCCGGGGGGGGGGCGGGGGTATGCCAATGTAATTAACTAGTTATAATGGCCAATCAGATGAATTCGTTTGCTGAATGATATACAATATAAAGGACAGCGCTATTTTCGCTTGCTTTAACAGACAACTTTAGAAATCTGTGAGAGATTCTAATTCGTTTCGATATTCGGATGGGTCATATCGGAAAGCAGGCGGCCATAATGGGTAAATTTGCGCAATTGTGTGTGTCTGCACATCTGCGCGTGTGAATTTCCTGTCGCTCGCACAATGGCAGCAGCTGTTCTGCAATTTAACGAGAGGATAAAGAAAAGAGGGAAAAAAGTAAAAACAAAAAGTAAATACCGAAAATTATCGAAGTAAATCGTGATAGGATTGTTCAAGAAAACAAAAGCATTAAATTATTTAAGAAGAATATGATTATTAGAAGTAATAAAGAAGAAATTAGGGAGGTAATCTGTGGTAGGTAATGGGAAAATCATTTACCACGTTCGGCAATTTTCCAACAATTTTTGCCATTAACCATTTTCCAGCAATAAATCTATAAATATAAAAGCGAAAATGTTTGTGTGTGTGTGTGTGTGTGTGCGTGCGTTTCCGTGTATGTCTAAGAAAGGCTTCTTTCCGAGAACCGATTGGTCGCCTCACAACTTCTTAAAACTTTTTATATCGCGCCTAAATGATAATATCTACGAGTTAACAATCGGGGTCACCTGTCTATTTAATTTGCCCGACTTTGAAAAGATAAATATTCAACAATGTGCATTAAGCTTTTTCGTATAATAATAAAAGCGAAACGGAGCTTACCGATGCGATCGCCGGGAACGTCGAAAAGCAATCAGCTTTGATCAATGTGGAGTTTCTCCTTATATCAGACAATTGCTATTCAATTTGGACATTCCCCTTGTTATGGGGAGTTCCCCCACCCCCAACATCTTGGGGAAACCAAAAAAATATATAAAAATGCGTTCCCTCAGTAAATAAAAACTCATTAAGTTATTAAAACGGGCACCTGCCAATTCTAAATACTTAAATAAATTCAAACGTGTTTCCGTTAGTATCACGTGGTGACCCAGTGGTTTACGTCGCACGTTTTTTTTCACATAGAAGTTAAGAATTATAAACGGCATCACATACTATGATCAACTCCAGGTTAAACCTAATGAAATATTTACTTGATCCTCTCACCAACAAGGGCATGGTTATATGCGATGTCGGCTTTTAATGTGGAGAAAATCCAACTCCCGCCAAAGAGATCACCTTGAATTGGGACAAAATTAAAATTTGATTCTGCCTAGAAGATTTTCTCCTTCCCTGACTGAAAACAAGAAAGGCGAAACGCAGTATCAGATCAAATACTACACTACCTATACGTCAGTTCTGATTTCTACGAGTTTTTCAAATGTTACCATGCCACCTTTTGTAAGGATAGCTTTTGGGTGATTGGCTTAATTGATATGATTGGCTTAATTGATATGATTTCGTACTATGGAATCGCCATTGTCGACATACAATCCGAACGGATCCATTGTGTTCAATTACCGCCGTGAAAGGTGACCCAATTATTCCTTCCCAATTATTAGTAAAACGGTCACTTGTGTTCAACTAATCGCATACAATAACCCCGTGACAGTTTATAAGCCATTAAATGACTCCAAAGAGGTTGATATGCCGTAAAACAGATATACCTACGTAAAGCAAAATCTTATAATGTGGAAAGCCTTATTTTAGTCTAGTGAATCGTTCGTTTATTATTTGATCTTGCTCGAACAACAAACAGCAATGATCAGTCCAGTATTTTTTAAACAAAAAGTAAAATCACCTCGACGAACTTGGGAATCTTTTTAAACTCTCCCACTTGTAAGGAATTTTAAACTGAACATTTTACTTAATCTTTTGGAGTAATAAGTAGCAATGTTGCACCCTAAACAACTATTAGGTTTAAATAAATACGTAAACTTGTCAACATGGACCGCAAGCTTAATGGTCTAAAACGTTGGTTAATGATTAGTTTTATATAAGTTTTCTGAAGTTTGTATGTCAAGTCTTTATTACAAGCAATAATAATTAAGCATAAATTAACAATTCTGGCCATGGCTGACGGAATAAGAACAATCTACCCCTGTGGATTAAATAAAGGGTTAAATTCGAATTTCGGTAAATGTTCCTGAGTTTTACATGAATATTTCCAAGTTCGATTATTGAAAACACACCGTTCAAAAGCTAAAAATATTTTATATTCGAATGTTAAAATTTTAACAAACCGCATGATCGGGTATATCTTATTCATACACGTTGTGGACATTTGAGTTGTATTGTACATTAATCGACTGTTTCTTTTTTCTTTTCCTAGAAAACACACACACGTGTGTAGGAAAAGAAAAAAAAAGAACATAAAAGTGAGTTGATTGATGTACATTTATTCACAAATAACACAAAAATTGAAAACGTTTGCAAATATGACGAGTTCTTATCTCCACTGGAATATCACATTAGATCGTTGGTTTGCCAACTCGAAAAATTGGTTCAAAAATGAAACAAAACGGAACTTTTACTCATGTTTCATCAAATATGTATCAAGAAAAGAATACTGCCTATATATATATATATATATATATATATATATATATATATATATATATATATATATATAAGAGAAAGAAAATTAAAACTATAAGTTTAACTTTACAATCAAAATTTATTGTTCGAAAAAAAACCCAATTTACAAAGTCCTTATTCCGCGGAGTTTCAAAGAATGCTATTCTAGTTATTATTCTCATCAGAGGACATAAAGAAATCAGCAAATTATATTTGTAGCAATGCTAGAATTTGCTAGTTATGGCATTAAGTGAAACCACAATTTATTGTAGTTATAAATTGCCAAGAAAAAAAGTTAAAAAATGTTGGATATATTAAAAACATTTATATAAACAAACCGCGCGTAATATTTCAGCTTGCATGAAAATTCTCTCAAATTGATCCGAAATGCGAAAATAGTTCTTTAGAGAGAATGGTGTTTAAAATTAAGTCCAGCGTGAGGACGCATCGTCACGCTGGACTTAATTTGTTTTTATATTTATTAGTTTTTTTTATAGTTTGTTTTTATGTTTTTTTACATATCTTACATTATATATATATATATATATATATATATATGTGTGTGTGTGTGTGTGTGTGTGTGTGTGTGTGCGTGTGTGTGTGTGCGCGCGTGTGTCTTTCGCTTATGATTATCTGAAGAAAAGGAATGTGACAAAGCAGGAACCGATCTATAACAAATGTTTGGTTGATGCTTTGTACACATTATTAATAGCCTAACAATTACGTCTTCATTCATGTATTTAACACCACATATCAATAAATAACTGACGCCTCGCATTATCTTTTTCTATTCAATTGGTTATGTAATCGAAAGAAGTCATTAACTGTATGAGATCGATATACTAACGATCAACCACTTACTTTAATCACAAACTCGTTTTAGCTTACATAATTGTCATCAAATGTTGTCAATTCATATATTTTATCTTCCCCTAACCAATCGATAATAGTGATTATTCTATTTCGTCTTCTGAGGAAAAAGTCAAGATGGCTGAACAGGGAAAACATCACTTTGCTTAATGCAGATGTCTAAATCTGTTCTTTTATATTAGACAGATTTTTGACGTTTTGCGGTTCTTTCCGCCTACTCATGGTCGAAATAGTGGCATAGACTTGGCTATCAAGCTTCTATAGGGCAGCTAGTATTCACCAGTAGTGGCACCTCCGCCAGTCGACAATAAAACATCTCTCCCCACGATTGAAAATGTAATTCCTTAGAGAGTGTATCTCATAGAACCAAGTCGGACCAGATCTCACTCCGACAGAAAAGGATCTGGATCCGTTATGATAGCCCTTGAATTGTCAGATTGAGTTTTGAGATGAAATTCGGTGACTATGATTGCGCGCAGGAGTAGCGACCACATCATTCTTAGACGTCAGTTTTGCTTCCACCCTCTTTTCAGTCGCTCATATCAAAGAATGATAACAGCAAATTCGCATGAATAAGCATGGTATGGTATTTTCGACCGGTTTAATTCTGTTGTTAGCATTGGTTTCACACATTCTTGTTTCAGTAAAAATCTGGTACTTAGAACAGCTGCGTGAAAATGGCAACATAAGTAAAAGTTATAGAACTTCCTAGATATGAATCTGGCATCACTCTACTTCACACCGTCATCTTTCCAGGCGACGATGAAGAATAGAACCGTCAGCAAAGTACTCAAAACTCAATTTCAAGATTCTATACTGAAAGCTTGTTTTTGTCGATGTGAAAATCTACTTTAAAGAATGGAAATTATATTAATAATAATAAATCAAAATAAAGTAAACTCTAGGCCCATTAACAACTGGTAAAAGTTATAGCCCGTTGGCTTAAAATGAGTTATTTATGCCAAATTGATAGCTTAATATGGTTAAATTTGTACTAATTTTTGCATTAAATTCTAATCCCTATAAATCAATATTAATCTCTGAATTGTTATCAAATAAATACCATAATACTTAGTTCATTCACACTATTATAGCACAGGTTCATACAATATTTCAGTTAGATTTCATTAGCTCTCGAGAAAAAGTGGAACGAACAGACAAACTAATAGAAATCGAATGCAGATAGTTTTACCTGATTGACATCTAAATAGTTTTAAAGTAAATTTTCGCCAAATCAGTACAGTTCTTTAAAAAGACCAAAAAAAAGAAACACATTATTTGTTAAATATCGTTTACATCATTGATTTCCAAGCAAATCATATTTTTGCTGTTCTTTTCCTTTTTTACAGGCTCTTTTTGTGAACAGACCGGCGTTGAGTTGCTTTCCGCCATTACAATGGATGATACGCTTAAGGAATGCATTGTTGTCGGTAAGATATTTTCATTTATTATATAAAGTCAATTTGGCAATTTATTTTCAACAATATATTACATACCATCGTTTTGTTTTTTTGTTTTCATGGATAATAAATATGACTATAAAAACCGAAACGACTAATCGAGTTTAAACTTACAAAAAAAAATCAATAAATAAGATAAATAAATAAATAAAATTATCAATAAACATTAAATAAAATAAAATAATAATAATAATAATAATAATAATAATAATAATAATAATAATAATAATAATAAGCAAGTAAATGCATGAATTAAATCTTACTTAGAAAATTTGTACGAAATAAAATAAAAAATATGCGAAGTAAGTTTTATTTATTTACATAAAAAAGAATCTGTATGGCTGTATGGTCGTAGATTAATTAATATTTTAATCTAAAAGTATTAAGAACAAAGACTACTATTTTTGTGCCATTTAATGGCTTATTAAGTGAAAGAAATTTTTTTCTTTGTTTTTATTATTATTAATTAAGATTAAGTCTTTTATTTTTACCAATAAAAATTATGTTTGCATATGCGATTATTGTTTCCATTCTTCTTATTATTAGCCTTTATTACGATTATGATTAAGCTTCCTTTCTTTGCCCATGAAAATAAATTCGCATACGTGTTAATAGAGGTGAACCTGGCACACTTACATTTACTTTTATTACATAAATTATTATATAGATGATAATCATACAGTTATGTTTCCTATATAATAATTCGCCTTCAATAGTAAAACATAAAATAACAACTTACAGGAATACTTGTTAATCGAAGAATACGTGAACTGTATTTATGACCTCCGTTCAGTCTTGAGGAAGAATAGTTTACCCCTGTAATGGTTGCTACGCCTTTACTATCGCCAGTCTCCTTCGTATCAGCATTTCACTTGCGTCTTTTGTCTTAACTCGTACTTTTCTAGTTTGGGTGTCGGTCAACCAGTGGTAAACGCACAATGAGTCAATGTGGAGATGCACCATCTTGGTCTGCAATTGAAGTGCAAGATTAAGGCCTTTTAGCATGACATCAAGTTCCGACAAATTGATATACTGAGCATCATTTGTCGGACGAAAATTGGGTTCATGTCTGGTTTCATCTAGCATTAAAACAGTTTTAATGATAGCTGTCATTGTTATTGTGTAAGACACTTGGGTTTTGGTCTCTGAACGAAGCATACTTCGTTTAGACCAAAAACCCAAGCGTTTTACAGAATATATTTTTCTCTTGATCATTGCTGTCTAAAATGGCCACAGAGATTCATGGACCCGTATCTGCTGGTAGGCTCTCTTTAAATCCAGCAACGCTACATTAATCCCCTTCTGACGCCACTCTCGTAGTTTAAAGGCGTGCGGATCAGCATTCGCGGTGAAAGCATGGACATGTTGATGTCATTCTCGGTAAATCAGTACAGGTCGCATTTTGTCTTTAGTAGGTTGTTCAATAACCATTAGCAGGATTAAGCCTTTGGGTTTGGTGTCCTAGGTATTCAAATGGATATGGTATTAATTGACCGTTATACAATCCACATCTGAATATATATGCAGCTCGAATTTTAGTAGAAACAGCATACTCTTGAATTGTATTGTACAGCTGATGTGGCGTTTCACTCATGGCCTATCTCCTCCTCGCAATCTGGGGTCCTTCTCTGTTGTCAAACGTAGAAGCCCCTTTCCTCATTAGACATAGCTACACAGACTTATTTCCTTCTGCCAAATGTTACATCTCCTGCCGTCGTGATTATGGCACACAGGAAAACTCTTATTGCGTCAATTCTAATTAATAAGTCGTAGCCGAAGGGTTTTCCTGCATCACCAGGACGTCAACTTCAGCTATGTCACCTTTCTCAGGACAGATCATGGCAGTCACTACACCACAACTTTCTTGGGATAATCATTGATGGCCATACGATTCATTCGTTGCTTTCTCCACATCTGACTGCGATTTGTGTTAACTATAGACTGAGAACATCCCTTGTCTGCACATCATTAATTTTGATCCGACCACAGGCAATTCTGTGTTCATTGTTTTTCAAGAGCAAAAGTGGAGATGATACCTTGTCCTTGAATTCGTTTCCAAACAATTGCGATATATGTGATCCAAATAATTGCAACAATAACGTCGTAGTCTTTTTAGTGCTTGTGGATAAACATTCCTCGTACGACTTTGACTCCGGCACTCTTTAGCTAAATGATAAGGAACCCCACATTTATGGTAATCCAAATTGTCTCCATAATGTTTAGATAACGCACGACTAGTGTTTACTACTACTGCTGTAACTGGTTTTGGTTCCTTAAGGATGTTTCGAGCCTGGGCTAGTTGTTAATTCGTGATAACGCTCAGAAAATGTCTACTAACATCCTCAGGTAAGCCTACCAAAAAGGCACAATATTCTGTGGTTGACACCATTAAACGTTACTCATAATTTCCGTAAATCTGCTAAGTAAACCTTGACTATTCCCGCGGGGGGATGTTGCCGGTCAATGAACTGTTGCCATTCAACAAAATGGCTCATCTGGTTAATCTCAACAGAATAACCGTTGCTGGTTATTTTAATTTGCGCAATGTACAAATATGCTTAGCCTTCTCAACCCATTCGACGACGGTCCAATTAAAGATCAATCAGATTTTGGTATTAAGCGGATGTCAAATCTGTTCAGTTTTTGGTCATCGCTTATCAAAGCGACATGAGAATAAGGGTTAAAATGATGGCCAAATAGTTTGAAAGATTGTCTATAGTTTTTCCTAACCGAACGATATTTTACTGGGATACATTCTTATTTCAGTCATGTAAAGTTTTTTGAATTGAGAACAAATGACGCCAAAGTTTTGTTCATGTTTCTTTCACACCGAAACATTCGCTTATTATTCATAGGCAGCAGCGGTCTTCTTTCTTTTCTTTTCTCTTCCTCAGTCCCAACTAATCGTAAACTCACACGCTAAGAACAACACAACGCCACAAAACGAACAGACACAAAAATTCAGCACTAACTCTTTCTAACGTAGACTGCAACTCTCTACGTCTCTGTTCTCTCTCGGCTGTCTCAAACTCGAGATCTTTTTTCGCTAATTCGTTCCTATAGCCGACACACGTCGACTCATATGCAAATTACTAGCACGTTAGTATTTGAAAAAAAAAATGCATCTATAAAATTACGTTTTTTCTCCTTCTTCGCTCTCCGACCCTTTCACCTGACAGGGCAAACATGGTCGCGAATAATATCTTCTCTGACACACACACAAACAATACCGTATTAAGTTACATCTAAATTGAACATCATCGCTAAAAATAGTACAACCGTATTCTGTATAAGTACAAAAACATATCTACATGACGCAGCAAGTCAATATTGCATATAAATTAGAATAGGGTGTTCATTGCTTTGCTCAGGCTTTGAGCAAAATACGACATTTGTCATGGATGCATTTGAGTGACGGTTACGGCCAATGAACGTCAGTTATTAAGGCAGGAAGTACCCACCAGTGATCACGGCTAAACGCCAATAACAAAAATAACTACCTCAAAACAACAACTACCGTCTAAAAACAACAGTAACAGAGTCAAAACAGTACTATGAGGTGACAGTAACCTACTGAAAAGAGCAATGGCGACTATGAATGACGTTGCTCGCCACTCGATGATAATGTTTGAGAATTGAAGACAGGCGAGTTGTCTGCCCATTCCCGCCAGTGACCGCTCGTGTCAAGAAGTGCTAGTAACCACCTGAAAATAACTGTCAATTACCGCCATAAGCGCCAGCGACCAATAGTGACCAACAGTGACCAACAGTGCCAAACACCGGATGACAGCACAATACAATGGATAACTGCACGAATATTAAAAACAGGCCATTTTATTTCAGAGTAACCCAATGATTCTCGATACTGGTCATAATTGATAGTGAACAACAATGACCAAACGCAAGTAACATGTCAATGACTACCGGTGCTAACTATTGAAGACAGACAATTTCATTTCGGAGCAGTCTAATGGAGGCTGATACTGATCATGGTCGACAGTAAACGTCAGGAATCGACACTGACAGTAAACGCAAATAACCGCCCAAAACATCACTAACCGGCACTGGCCACCAGGCATCCAGTGACCACCAGTGAATTCCAGTGTCCAACAATGCTCGACAGATAAAGACAGACTATTTCAGTTCAGAACAGTTCAATGAAGACCGACACCGATTAAGGCCGCCTGTGACTGTCGGTTGCAAAGTTAGCCAATGCCGCTAGTACCCGCCAGTATCCGCAAGTAATCGTCCCAAACCAACACTATTCGCAGTAATCCCCACTGGTTTCCGCTAGCTAGCACTGCCAGACAATACCCGACAGTGGAAGCCAGATTATTTCATTTTGGTCACGGTCACTGGTGTCCGTTATTTTCCAGCGCTGACAACTATAATTTAATTTGTTTTCAGGGGGTGGGGCGTCTTTACCGAATATGTTCTGATTTGCGTTATACTTCTACCGGGCAACGTCGGTACACAGGTTTTGCTAGTTTACTTTAAATTTGAATGGCACAAAATAAAAACTAAAATGCTCCTCGTTTGAAAATAATCAATTTTAATTTTTTAATTAACCGTAAATTGTAAATAACTTAACAAATAACCTATCTCTCACTTTGCTTTCTATAAATTTATCTCGTAAGTTTTCACTGTGTTGAATCAACCTATATATGATAATTTTTATATATCTATAGGTATTTAGAAAAAAGTTTTACACTCTTTTATCTGCTAATTTACATAGTGTTTCCGTACGCACACTGTAAACACATATGCAAAGTGGATAGAAAACAATAGGACTTTTTGCTTCTATATTATAAATTAGCCGGTCATCCGACGTTTTCCGATCGTAAAATACGCTTAAATATATTTTAATTCATGCGGATTTCATATTTATTATACTAGAGCTAATTCTTTATTGATTATTATATTGTACCTAATATATATATAAAGTAACGATTTCAAAATTAAAAAATTACTTCGGTGTCATCAGCTGTAATCAAAACCAAAACATTCATCGCTACAAACTTAATCGTTATTTAGCGCTGCACTTTTTGTGGTTATCGTCCAAGCTATCATCCGATAAAGAAAAAAATTAAAAATTAAGAGAATTCAAGCTATATATATATATATATATATATATATATATATATATATATATATATATATATATATATATATATATACGCATGCTCAGAAAATAGTCGATTTACTCCTGCCAATGTTAACTGTTTTTATTCCATTTTGATCCTTTAGCAACTATTTTTACCAGCCAATAACCAAATCGAAAATGCTACCGAGGCTCAAATACCTCCATATCAAGTTTCAAATCTGAAGACCAATTATTCATAAAGAAGTTCGGTAGATACTTTTCGACTATATATATATATATATATATATATATATATGTGTGTGTGTGTGTGTGTGTGTGTGTGCGTGTATATGGCATGTCCGTGTGCTACAACGTTTACACCCTATATTCTACGCAAGTATGCACTATGTAGAACTACGCATGAAAAGAATTTATTTTTGTAACAAATATACTTTTGTGAGAAGAGTAAATAAATAAATTGATAATAATGTTTAGAAGATTTACAATTTCATATTAATAATTTTTACTGCAACAAAATAGGATTATAAATCATAACTGAATTTATTTTATTTTCAAGATGGCGCCGCCTGGTTTAAATTCGGTCCAAACGATGGCATGTGGTGCATGCTCAGTGGAGAACTGCTTGAAGTCAATGTTTATGACATATCAGGTAAGTTGTTGCTTTTAGCACACACAGAGTTTTTATATTTATTTATTCAGGTTTATTTGACCTGATCATCTCATTGTTAATCAATCATGCCATTTCAATTAATGTAATGAAAACACATAAAACAGCATTAAATGCAGACACATACTAAAAAACTAGCATAGACAAACTGCGCAATTACTGGCTGTAGAAACTAACAGTACTTTATAGACTATGGCAGTTGTTTCATCAGACTGTTGAGAGGTGAAGAGATCACACCTGCATGGTTAATAAAGGCAATACAACATCCACATTCAAAACCAATGAGACACAATGCCTTAACAAACAGTCTGCTGTATTACTACTACCTACAATCCTGTTTGCAAACATCATCTATGGACGCCTCGTTTGGAGCATATTTTGAAAAGAACAAACAAAATACAGGGGGTAGTGTTTTAGCACAAAGGAACAGTTTTTAATCAACAAATACATCCTTGAAGACTCTAGGAAGAAACAGAAAACTAAGCATTGTGAGCATTGGCTAATACCTGGTGAGGTTGCAGAACTTAAACCTTATGATGGTACATCAACATCAAGAAACAAGAGTCAGTAAAACACCCTCCATCACAAAATTAGCCAAACAAATAGTTAATTATTGTGAACTTGAGATCATAGATTTGATAAGCAATACATATTTACAATTTTACAAATTTACAATTTTGAGATGGCGATTTTGAAAAGTGTGAAAGTTTTTTTTGTTTACTTAAATTTAAGTTCATTCCAGATAGAAGCACATTTAAAGTCACTATTTTATAAAAATATGTTATTACTGATAAAAATAAACCTATGTAATTGTAAAAGGGTCGAAAGTTAGAAGTGCCGGCTCGGCAGAAGGCAAAAGACAAATGCAGACATCTTTAAATTGTTCTTCCAACTTTGATTTCATTCAGAGACAAATGAGAGGTGGGAAACCGCCAAGTCAAGAAGAGCTGCAGTCTTGTTTAATAAACGAACCGCCAGGCTGTCCGAATCTTACTGTAGTTTCCTTTAGTAACGCATTTCATGGAAGAACAATGGGTAAGTAAATACATTTAAATTTTTTAATAATTTCTTGCATGTATGTATGCACGTATGTATGTATGTATCTATGTGTGTATTATGTGCCACTTAATAGTTATATATATAAATGAATATATAAAATATATTGTCAGGGATTGACGACTCAGTGTTTTGTGTTTTAGATTTGGCAGTTCCATAGCACGACTTTTATTAGAGATGACAACCTTCACGTGTTTTTTTTGTAAGTATCTGATTACCTAGAAAAATAATATGCTATATGTATTATCTGCGCAATGGCACAGAATATATAACTTAAAATTGTGGTAGTTCTAGTTCGATCAGTTATTTCCTATATAATATTTTGATAGCAGAAATTCTCTTCTGGAAAAATACCGTATGTTTGCAACAACAGATGCCACATACAAATGTATTATGTTTAGCGTATTAGTCACTATCTTATGTAACTTTAGAACGCCAGTTATTCTACATTACATCCTAGAAGCAACATCATCACGATCACAACCATCTTCAGAGGAAGTAGTTCCTATTTTCCCCCTAGATAATAAGTCCTCCCACCGACCCCAGTCAACAACGGGAGGAAATATACACATTCCATATCATGATATTTCCATTTCCAAATTGAAAAATAATAAATTCCCCCTTATCACGTTCCTCCAAATCTCACTAGCTGACAGTTGACAATTCGTTCATTCCAGAATCTAAATCTTATTACAACAACGAACGCTCCGGACATTTCCAAATATGGCGTCACTCTCTCCACGAGGCAATTGTTCTTATACAGTAACCTTACCATGCTAAATCTTTTGTGTTTACATACATCGTACGTGTTGTTATTAAATACTGCTTTTGGATACATCGGCACATGTTGATAAGCAATGATTTCATTTTTCATGCTACATAAACCTTTCTTTTCTTTTTTAGTACGATTGAGTAAAATTCTTTATTTACGATTAATAAAAAATAAATAAAACAGATTAAACGATTAATATAGCCGAGATCCTGATGTTAACGAATCAAATATTGACTGTTTATTTACTTAAAAAATCTCCTTATGTATGTTTTGGAAGCCTTTAAACAGTATATTCCTAACTATTGGACTAAGATTTTTTTCTTTTTACGCTAAATAAAAAAAGAATAAAACAGATTAAGAGAATAATATAGCCGAGACTCGAATTTCGCCAAAAACTTACACAATGACCTATATTACTTGACTCTAACATTTATTTTTTTAGTACTTCATAATCTCTTATGTGTGATTTTGAAGTCTTTAAGCTGTCTATGTGTGCGAGTGTGTGTTCGTGCGTGTCTGTATGTGAGCGAGTGTGTGTGTGAGTGTGTGTGTGAGTGTGTGTGTGTTTGTGTATGTGAGTATGTGTGCGATACACATCAATCTAATACATGCGTCAACTAGACTCAGCCACAACAACATAGCTGGGCAGGTAAAGTTAAAGTTATGAATCCGCTATCGTTTCCAACCATGATAACGTATGTTTAACTAATGTCTCTCTTTATCACTTGGTCTGTCTGTCTGTCTGTCTGTCTGTCTGTCTCTCTCTCTCTCTCTCTCTTATTTAGATGCATGGTTATTCGCCGGGATAACGTTCTCGTTGTATGCCCAATGTATGTATCATTTTCGGAGTTACATTCTCCCATAGAGCATTTAAAGTTATACACAACATTGGTTTGTTCCAACATTTTTATAGCCGGCGAAGAGTTGTTTCTAACACAAGGTTTTGTGCTCTAAACTTCTTGTAGCAGATAATAAATTTAAACTTCTTGTAGCAGATAATAAATTTAAACTTCTTGTAGTAGATAATAAATTTAATTTGAGAATTACTGTCAACAGGCGTCAAGTATCTACGTATAATATTTTAACTAGCGGTGGGTACCCGGCGTTGCCCGTGTGTTTGTAGGTATGTGCGTTAAAATAACGTTAAAAGAAAAAAATGAAAGTTTTAGTAGGAAGATCGGATTGCACCCCGAAGCCTTGACGCGAAGGTGGAAACCTAGAAATTGAGAAGCGTGTTAAATTAAGGGTAAAAAAGTCCTAGAGGATTGACATTTGGCCGCTTAATGAGGTCATGGCGGGGTTGTTACGATGACGAGCCATTTTTTTTAATTACTGCGGGGCAGTCTTTTGGCGCTTGTTTACTTTGTTTCAGTGCGGGTCAGTTTTGGCTTCCCGAAAATGATGGGGTGGAAACCGGCTCCCCATTTAAAGAAGATATTCCAATCGGACGTTCGCAGTGATGCCTAGCTCTGTTTATCCCCCCTCGGCCAAAACTGTGAACCAAAACTGAAAGTGAATTCCCGTCAAGCACGGACCGGGCGAGACCGGCAATTATGGGTGTCAGCCGAGCAACGTCGTAACAGACGCAGAAAAGATAGAAGAAGAGAAGATAGATAGAAGAAGAAGATAGAAGATAGAAAAGAATACATAGAAGATAGATAGAAGAAGAAGAATAGAAAGAAGATAGAAGATAGATAGTAGAAGATAGAAGAAAATAGATAGATAGATAGATAGATATAGATAGATAGATAGATATAGATAGATAGATAGAAGAAGAAGAATAGAAAGAAAAGATAGATAGAAAGATAGATCGAAAGAAGATAGATAGATAGAAGATAGAAGAAGAAGATATATAGTATAGATAGATAGAATAGAATAGAAGAAAAGAGAAGATTGTGTTTTCTTCGATTCTGAAGTTCGATGTCGGTTAAGTTTCGGTGGTGGTAGTAGTAGTAGTAGTAGTAGTAGTAGTAGTAGTAGTAGTAGTAATATTAGTAATAATAATAATAATAATAATAATAGTAATAATAATAATAAAACAAACTGCGAACATCGGAAACTAACTCACATAAACAGCGCACAGTAACCAGTACCTTGACTGCTGTAATAGAAATAAAACGAAAAAAGCCCCCCCCAGAAAAAAAAACAAAAAAAAACATCAAAACAAATCAAACAAGAAAAAAAAACAGAATACGACCACAGAGAACTAAGAAAACTGAAACTGCAAAATGTTAAGATAACTACGCACCCCATAAAAATAGAGCTATCTACATAGGTGACGCCACACCAAAGAGTCAAGATTGAAGATCATTAACAAGACCTCCATTAGAAAAGAGCGTAAATGAGACAAAATAATGGAAAATTGTGCGACATTTATCACAGATAGGACTTAAAATTTGTCCGACTACACATTGTACGAAGAGACAGAAATTTAAAGGAATGAGAGACAATAAGCTTTGACCAATTTCTACCACCCACCCGCATTTAAAAAAGATAAATAAGCATTGATAGCCGCCACTATAATTATGAATTTAAAGATACTGCGTGGTTATCTGGCTTTCTGAATTTGAAAAGAAGGAAAAATGTGTTTATTGGGTTCTGGCTAGTACTAAGAATGCTGTAGCTTAGACAAACGATTTCTGTAAAGCTCAGATTATTGGTTTGTGAAGTTCATACGAATATCTGTCTATGAACTAGCCTCTTCTCCTATTTCGTTTCTAATTTCGATATGGCAGTGTGATACATGGAACCTTAAAGCAATTTCTGAATATATGTATCGTTGTTCGGGAACCGACATGCTGTAGTCTCAATCGCAAAGTAGTCAAAGAATAGAAAGGAACTTCAAATCGTTTTTTTTTTTTTGTACAACTGAATTTATTTCCTCATTGTTACGGCCGTGACGTCTACCACGCCTCTAACGTGATCTCAAACGTCCTTTCCATCTTTTACGTGATCTTCTAAAAATCTTTATTTTTCCCTACCGGTGACGTCATTTCGCATGCATTTGCATACACGCGTCCGTGCTATGTTACACCTGTATCAGTTTATGCATTCAAAATAAAATGATTATAACTGCGATAAGAGCTAAAAATAAGAAGTGAAGCATGCATGAGTGCACAGTGAACGAGGTATAAAAAATGACTAAGTTCAGCATTCCTCTCCCCATTTAGCCCCCAAAAGTCCCTAGTGGACGTTAATTCCTGGTGAAAATTAACAAACGGTGCAATTTTAGGCCTTAACATATGTAAATTTGAGTTCTGCACCACGCGAAAAAAAAAAAAAAAAAGAAATGACTAAGTCCATCATTTGCACCCACCTCCCATTTAGTCCTTAAAGTCCCTAAAGCCTTAACATTTTTAAATTTGAGTTCAGCACCATGCAAAACTGCTAAATAGACATGCTCAGAAAATTTTGGACAAATATGGTAAAATAGTCCCCAAAATGGAGTTTTTATTAGGCCTAAAAGCGCCCATGGGGCACACCCAAGAGTATAGAGAAACAAAATTATATAGAAATCAGTTAGTTACAACTTTTCAGTAAGTTTTATAAAAATCCAAGGCATCAAATTTTTAATAAGCACAAAAGTGTCAATTTTAATCATTTTAACCCGAAAGGAATTCCTAGGGTGGGGGACAATCAGAGTTTTCCTGGAAAATCAGCTGTTACTGTTTTACTCATATCATGTTTTTACTCATATCATGTTTAATGTTTGCGCCAAATTTTCAAAAATTCCTAAGCATAGTTATAGAGAAAAGTGCGGACAGACGAACGGACGAACGGACAAGGGTGATTTTACAGATCCTTTTGTTGGAGAACCAAAAATATTTAAATAAAATATTACACACATAGGCCGATAGACATTTTACATAAACGTAGAAAAATGTTTCTTGACAAATTAGAAATTAAATATATAAATAACCTATTTAATTTTTAAGCTCCCAGGAAACACTTTCTCTAAATATATGCAAAATGTCCAGCGGTTTGCGTGTGTGTTATTTTACTTAAATAGGTTGCTATGTTTCAACGACTTATAATTATATAGAGAAGTATTGACGCAAATTTTTGTGAAAGCAAGCAAATTTTATTTACGATTTTCAAATTTGTCTAATTTTTTAAATAAAATGTAAGTTGTGATGCGACTAAATCATTATTTGGTTGTATTTTCTCTTGCCGATTACACGTCACGTCAATTAGAGACTAATTCGCTAACTTTTGAAATTCTTAAACATGCCCTTCATCAATGTCATTATTAAACTTAAGTCTTGCCCGAGGTTAGGATTGCCAGGATCTTGATTGTGCCCTTAAATTCAGTTTCACCTCATGTAAAACTCTCGCATGGCAATCAAAAAGGTTGCTGTAAAAATTCGCTCTTAGGAGAATGTTTGAAAATCTTAAATAAAACAAAACAAAATACATATTTTTCTTTTCGCAAAAACATTTATCTAAATATCACGAACCTCATTAAGCCTTGGTTCGAGTAGCGGTCGAGAAGGTCCGGATCTTGGTGAATGCCATTAATTTGACTTCACTGTATGGCAATCAAGTCGATTGAGCTATAAACTCGATCCAAGAAGATAAGAATAGTTGCAATTCTATCTATCTATCTATCTATCTATCTATCTATCTATCTATCTATCTATCTATCTATCTATAAAATTGTGCGTGTCTGTGTGTGTGTGTGTGTGTACATTTCCCTACGCAATAACTATGTCAATTTTAAGTCTACAGACTCGAAATTTCATATACAGGGTACTGATATTTGAGAAAAACTTTGTGATCGGCTTTCGGCCAGAAATTTGGCTGTTAAGGGGTCAAAGTTAAACGATTTGACCTTTGAGAACTCTATCAAACTCCTCTGACAATTTTGGGTCTAAACACTAGAAATTTTAGATATAGGTTCCTTGGACATGGATCTAACTTAATAAATTTATTTGAGCCCAAAACAATAAATGTTAAGGTATCATAATAGGGGTCAAAGTTTAAAAAAATTGACCGCTTTTTTTTTTTGCTCAACATACACATCTAAATACCCGGGCAAGGCCGGGCACTCATGCTAGTATTTATATAAAAGTGAACGTGTTTGTGTGTGTGTGTGTGTGTCATTTTCATATGCAATAACTCTGTCAATTTTCAATTTTTCCACATACAGCACTGTTTCGCTGTTTCACAGCTCATCAGTGCGGCTAGACAGACAACTGCCTCAAGTCAGGATCGAACCCGACGGCCCAAATAACAGTCAAGGCTTCTCCTCATTACGCTATACGGCTGATGCTATGTGGTAATGAATTAACGATGTTTTGGCATCGTCCAAATACCTCCGCTCGATTTGTTTACACAAAGAGCGTCACTTAATACACTAATGGCAGTTTGTATATCACACACACACACACACACACACACACACACACACATATATATTATATATGCGCATATAGTTATGAACATAGGACCCGAGCAAAGCCGGACTGAACTGCTGCTAGTCTTAAATAAAAACAATTATTTTTTATTTTCACTGAAATACTTCTGTTAACTCAAGAACATGTCTTCATAACATAACATTAGAATCCTATTTGTATGCTTTTAACGAGGACAGTTTTGCTCAGAAGAATTAAAAATTTGTCGTTAAGTTTTATAATCCCGCGGTTTTCTCGATTTGTTCACCTTGTTCATTACAATTGTAAAAACTTCCCAAAATTATCTTTCAGGTGCTTTGTCGATGACTCATGCAAAATGGGTCCACAAGCTCGATAACCCGCAACCAATATGGCCGATTGCCCAGTTTCCACGCTTACAGTATCCTCTCGATCAGTTTGAAAGAGAAAACAGAGCCGAAGAAGATCGATGTTTAGCCATGGTGAGAAGATATCTATGTGTGTGTAGGGGGGGGGGTGAGAACAATATCGGTACTATCGGTTTCAAATTCTAGCAAACGAGAAGTATAATTGGTCTCCTTAGCAGGCTCTTTCCAGCCTATGCTTCAGAGAATGAAGATAGTCGGGTAATCGATCGAACACACTGCTGGTGTTCTCTTTCACAAATTTTAAACACACACACACACACACACACACGCACACACACACATATATATATATATATATATATATATATATATATATATATATATATATATATATATATATATATATATGAATATTTTGAAACTTTATGTGGCAGGAAAATGATAAAATCATTCATATGTCCTTTTGTTGGTGTTGTAAGTCCAGTATTTCGCTAAAAATAGCTTCATCAGGGGAGTTAGTTCGTAGTTTTTTTTCTTCATTTTGTTGTTATAGAGGAAGAAAGTCCTGGAGAAGAAATTTAAAAGTACGAGCTGGACATTTTTGACGGGTGCATTCGCTCTAGTTTCGAGCCGGAATATGAAATAAGAAAATAGTTGCACACTATTTGAAGACACTTGTTTTGAATAGAAATTTGAATATTTTGAAAACTTTAGGTGTCAGGAAAATGATAAAATCATTTTTATGTCCTTTTGGTGATGTTCTAAGTCCAATATTTCGCTAAAAATATCTTCGTTTTCATCAGTCTGAACATATGGTTTCATCAGTTTGGACGTATGGTTTGTATTGCAAAAACCGTCTTATTGTCAGACGGAATCTTTAACATCGATAGATGGTGCCCGTATTTTGTATCCCTTCATAATAGATAATCTGCTCACGTAAAGTTATGTCTGGAATTATCGCTTGTTAAAGGTTTTACTTATTTTATTTAATTAATTTTATATGAATAGCATTTTTATTTTGTATATATTGTGTTTATATATATATTTTAAAGATTTTACTAATTGTTTTCTGTAATTTTATTTTTATGTATGTTTTATTACTATTGTTTTACGCTGTTAAATTGCCTGTCATTAGTTCACAAATATAATCTCGGTAGTTACTACTAAGTTATCTTCCTTAACAATGATACTATTTTGAAAAAGTCGCCCAATACATTATGAATTAAAAACAAATAGAACAAAATAAAAATCTGATAGTTTCATATCCGACGAGTACAGGCAATGAGGCAATACGTACTATCCAAGTTCTTCAATAACATCTTTGATTATATTGGCCTAAAGTTAAATTTCAGAAACGTTATGATATGTGTATGTGTTAGTTATAACAAAATGAATATAAGAATTATTACCCTAAAAAGTAAACAGAACTCAAATTGTGGCATCGTTTACTGCTTTCAGATGTGTCAGGATATTTGTAATGGATATGGTGGCGAACTATGGAATCGGCTATTCCGAGTTCGAACCCTATCGGGACTACCGTAATCAAATTACCGCTCTGGGAACTCTCTGTCGCCATAACAAATACAAAACTAAACAGCTAGAATTATCTATGATTCCATGTGCCGCATTTAAAAAAAATTGATATTTCATGTGCTGAAGCCACGTTTTGCCCATAAAAATATACCAGTCAATAAAAAAAAGGCATTTTCTGCTTTTATAGCTATCACTATGTCTTTGTGTTGTCTGTGCAGATCCACAAAATTCATACAGATTTTACGTCTATAAGTAGTTCTGATTGTTATTTTTAGACCAATTAACGGCCATTTTATGCTCATAATAAATTTTTCTAATGCAAATTTTGGCTTACATTATGATATCGATTTGATTTTATATTCAGCCGATGCTAATACAGTGCAACCTGTTACAAAATATCAATTATTTCTGCACATAATGTGCATATTCTGTGTAATCTTTTCTCTTAGATAAATATTTGTCTATTGCTAGCCTGCCGTTTGCATAAACATAAACATTTAGTAGAAACGACGTTATCATCTTTGCTTAATTGGTTTACTCTTCTGCATCTAACACGTGTTTGCCTGCTATTACACCTTCGATCCAGTATCGAGCGTTTGGGTTAATCAGTCCCAGTCCTTGGACTTGTGGTTAATTTGATCTGCTCGGGTTTGGTCAAAGGCAGGGGAATCCACGATAAAAAAAAAAAGCGCCATCCAATTGTCTCCCGTCAAATGCCAGATCCATGGGGCCAAAGGCTTCCATATGATATTGATTTTGGTATAGGCGTAAGAAAGAAAACAAATATCTGTATCCTCATTAAATCTTCCGTGCATACATTTAACAAGTGAATCGAGAATGGCAGAGGTTCGAAAGTTAGCAGAAAGCAGAAAGATTCAACAAGTTTTATCATTTTTTTGGGGGAGAGGTCAATTTTTTTTTTTTCTGTAGAACAATTAATAGTTCAGACATTACAGAGCAAGAGAGAGAGAGAGAGAGAGAGAGAGAGAGAGAGAGAAAGAAGGAGAGAAGGACTAGTGTTCTCTTAACTAATTAGTTTGAACACAGCGATCAGAAATCTTGTAGAAGCATTTCGCTCTTGGCGATTATCAAAGTTTTTCTTTCAATCAACACCATTATTGGTGAGGTGTCCTGCAAAATTCCCATAGACTGACTGCTCTCAAACCTTTGGTTCTCGGTCAGTCTGATATCTGTGACATCACGCTATGTCGGCTGACATCTTTTTGCTTTGAACCTCATACCTAACCTTCAAATCTCTCTTCCTGTTATCTTTTGTGGGAAGTGGTTTATTTTCCAAACTTTGTGTCACTTCGATCTTTACTTCATTAGACACTTGTCAAGCTAAACACTAGCTGATGTACTCACTATACGACATAGGGCCATCTATTATGCAGCACTTGTAATTGGTCGACATCACCTAATTATATGCGTTAGTTTCTACATTCCATGATTTTTTCTTCTTCATCTTATAATAATAATAATAATACTAATAATAATAATAATAATAAGAAGAAGAAGAAGAAGAAGAAGCTGTGATAATAGGAGCATTTTTTGTAGATAATGAACCAATGGTCGGCTATTGTGCTTTCATTTGTTAGTATAACGTGTCTATTATTTTTCTTCCTATTAACCCTCCTTGTTGTTTAAAAGGTAAAATGATTTGTTAAAAAAATTATACTATATATATATTTTTTTCATTTTCATTAGGTTGAAGAATTAATTGAAAAGTTTAATAAACTTGATCGTCCGGTCGTCGGGATTTGTGTGGAACCTATCCAAGGCGAAGGCGGCGACAACATGGCGTCTCCTTACTTTTTCCAGTCTCTCCAGAACATTACTAAAAAGGTAAATTCGCAGCTGATTTATACAATACAAGATGAAAAACAAAAGAAGAAAAACGGTCGACATTAGTTAAGAGATTCTAATGAAACATCTAGACTGATGCACCAACCAAATAGCCTCAACGTTTTGGACAGAGTGCAAAAAAAAAAAAAAAAAAAAAAAAACGTAGATACATCGCATTGTCTACTAAGTTCTAATCCCTGTCACTTCGCCACAGTAATGCATCTCTATGATTTGGTGAACTTATTACACTTCTACCCAAATGTAAATACCTCCAATCCACCTGATTAACAGCAAAACCTAATTCCTTCACGGTAGAAATCTCTAGATGCCCGAAAACTGGTCCATAATACAGTAGTACCTTACGCCTCAGTAGTAATATAGCTTGTTTGTCATGAAAAAATAAAAACATTTAGATAATATTTTCTGTTCTTTTTCTTATAAACAACATTAATAAAATCTTTAAAGAAAAGCTGGCCGAATTTTAAGACAATATATATAAGTTTTGTTAAATCCTCTGGTGAGAAAATAAACATATCGATATTAAAATAGTCCGTTTAAAAAAATCTTTACTTTGGTTGTATACAAGTAGGTGACCGGCTATAGTCGAGAGCAACCCGAAGGCTCCCTTATCATTAGTTGCTAGATCGAGGTGTAACGGAGAACACCACTCAATTTCAAGAATTACTTCAGTTAATCCACCTTATGATGCTAGGTAAATAGCAAGCAGGCATCAAGTGTCATTTTTCAAGTCTTTGACATAACTCGACCGAGATTTGACATTCAATTTCCAGATCACTTAGCAAACACTCATACAATTATGCTAAATGCAAGACATACGATGCGTCTTTTTTTTTTTCAAGATTTAAAGCACTCACATTCAGTTTTATTTATTAAGCACACTGATCTTGAGTCGATCCGTGTGTGTGTGTGTGTGTGTGTGTGTGTGTGTGTGTGTGTCTTTGTGTGAAACAAAAAACAAAAGGAAAAACAGATTAAACACAGGATGAAATCATTAAAACAAAAAAAAGAGATTTACTGGTTTCGTTCGAATCAAACATCTTATTTTTTCCGAAAGTGTTCGTTCATTTATAAAGTTCTCGTTTTTAATAATTTATTTCTGTTTTTTTTTCCTTTCGTCTTTTGTTTCGCCCATCCTGTCTCTATGTTATCCATTCTATGATTTATCGTTTATTTTATCCTCAAATATAAACATTATAAAAGTCTTCAGAGATCGATCAAAGTTTTAACATTTTCATGTTTCCTCAGGACTTCCAAGTGAATTTCAAAGTCAGAAAATATAAAATGAGATCAAATTTTCCCAGGTCACCGAAAAAGCGGAAAGGCCGACTCCTTACTTTTTCCCCCCCTTTTTTTTACATGCGTGAATACATGAATGTATTTGATTATATCCTATGATGTTTTATAATAGAAAAGTTTTGAATGAATCCGCTTCGATCCTTTATCAATGATTAACAATGATTTTGGTTGCAGAACTATTATTTTAACCATTAAAGATTGTAAGTTGTCCCTGATCTGGTTTGGAGAATACATATAAATGAGCTGTCCTAATAGAGCGGGGTATCTATGAACTTGTATGAACTATATATATATATATATATATATATATATATATATATATATATATATATATATATATATATAAAAGTGAACGTGTCTGCCTGTCTGTGTGTCTGTCTGTCTGTCTGTCTGTCTGTGTACATTTCCCTACGCAATAACTCTGTCAATTTTTAGTCTATAGACTCGAAATTTGAAATACCGGGTACTGAGATGTGGGAAAATCGATGTGACGGGTGTCAGCCAGAAATTTGGCTGTTAAGGGGTCAAATTTCAACGATTTGACCTTTAAGAACTCTACCAAACTCCTCTGACAATTTTGGGTCTACACCCTTGAAATTTTAGATATAGGTTCCGTGGACATGGATCTAACGTAATAACTTGATTTGAGGCCAAAACAATAAATTTTCAGGGGTCATAATAGGGGTCAAAGTTTAAAAAATTACCCCCTTTTTTTTTTGCTCAGCATACACCTCTAAACACCCGGGCAACGCCGGGCACCCATGCTAGTATATATATATATATATATATATATATATATATATATATATATATATAAAAGTGAAAGTGTCTGTGTGTCTGTGTGTGTGTCTGTGTACATTTCCCTACGCAATAACTCTGTCAATTTTAAGTCTACAGATTCGAAATTTGATATACAGGATACTAAGATTTGGGAAAATCGATGTAATTCGTTTTCGGACAGAAATTTGGCGATTAAGGAGTCAAAGTTCAACGATTTAACCTTTGAGAACTCTACCAAACTCCTCCTACAATTTTGGGTCTAAACACGTGAAATTTTAGATATAGGTTCATTGGACATGGATCTAACTTAGTAACTTGATTTGAGCCATAAAGAATAAATGTTAAGGGGTCAAAAAAAGGGGTCAAAGTAAAAAAAAAATTGACCTCTGCGGTCTTTTCCAAATTATTCAGACAATTTCTGGTCTAAATATTTGAAATTTTACATAAAGGGTATTCAGCGATAGGGCAAGCTTTTTCATCAGTTTGGGTCGAAAATTTTAAGTTACCAATATATAAATGTGTGTATGTATATATGTATGTATGTATGTATGTTTGCATGTCTGCCTAAAACTTTCAATAGAGGCGACAGATTTTATCAACATCAGTATCGTTTTGAAGTTCGACCTTTCATACGACAAATATCGAAAAATTGACTAAAAACATTAATATATTCCCCTTCAACTAGGAACTTTTCTACAGGGGGGGGGTCACTCTTTTCGCCGATATTTTTAAGAAGTTATCCTCTCCTTTAGATTGTCTAGCCTTAATTTTAAAAAAATGTCACTTCCGGTTTGGCGGTGGTCGTAACAGCATAGACGTTAGGTTTTTACCCCGTTCTTTTCCTCCTTCGCGGTACGGGTTCGTGCCTGCCTTCCTACGTTCACATTTTTTTTTTGCTCAACATACACATCCAAACACCCGGGCAACGCCGGGCCGAAATGCTAGTATATATATAAGAATAAAGGATCTATGCCGGTAATAGAGATAAGTATGTACTGTACTCGTCTGTGGGAATGTATTTCTCTATTTATGTGTAAAATACATATAAATATGTGTATGCATGTTTTTGTGTGTATGTATGTACTCGTCTGTGCGAATGTATTTCTTTATTTATGTGTATTTATGTGTATCTTTGTTTTTGTGTGTATGTATGTACTCAACTGTACGAATTTATTTTTCTATTTATGTGTATTTATGTGTATCTTTGTTTTTGAGTGGATGTATGCGTGGAAGGTGGATATACATGTGTGAAAATGGGCATGTACGTGTATGTATAAGCTTATAGTTGCGTGTGCACAGGCAGATGTAAGCATGTATACACGTTTTTAATTGATTTCGACATATTTATTTCATTGCATTTTATTTATCTATTTTCAATTCGGTCCACTCACTTATATGCGTATGTACTATACAGCTAAAATAGATACAATAGTTTGAGTGAAAATACAGATGAATAAACTTAATCAACCTCAGTGAAAAAATAAGAGAGGTAACGAATTTCAATTTAAGAAATATAGCGAACATAGATATAATATTTAAAAACAATTTCTTACTTTTATTTGTTATTTGTTATTTGCTTAGTGACTAAGACCAAAGAATGTAGGATTAAATTATTCTTTAAGTGGTCAAACGAGCGGGCCCTGATCGCTTCAAGAGAGGAAGGGTGGGCGAACGGAGGGGAAAGCCGTGGAAGCACACAATTGATCCAGGTATCCAGACGACTGACGGAGATGGATAAAATCTAAAGTAGATAAGAAGAATAAAGGAGTCGTTCTTTCTGCCTTTTTGATGAGCTTCAGGGGAAATATTATTTTTTGATGACCTTCAGGGGAAATCTTATTTTTTGATGACCTTCAGGGGAAATATTATTTTTTGATGAGCTTCAGGGGAAATCTTATTTTTTGATGACCTTCAGGGGAAATATTATTTTTTGATGACCTTCAGGGGGAATATTATTTCATTGTATTTTTTGACTGCGACATTCATATAGGTCTAAAGAAATATGAAAATTTTGAAACATTGATCGATTTGTGCAGACGTTTTACAAGGTCTATATCATCTCATTTATATAAAACCTCTTCATTCGTATTGAGCACTTTTGAATAAATATTGATTTGTATTGCATGTTAACAATATATCTGAACTTAATATATATATATATATGTGTGTGTCTGTGAGAGAGAGAGAGAGAGAGAGAGAAAGAGAGAGAGAGAGAAAATTAAAACTGTAATTTAAAATTTACAATTAAATTTCTTATTCAACAGAATACTCTCGTAAACAATCTTCAAATTCCTTATTCCGTGGAGTTTCAAAGAATGCTTTTCTTGCTATTCTTCTCATCAATTTCTCAACTAACAATGGAAGGTTACCTGTTAGTTTTTCTATTTCCCTACTTCTTTATCCTATTCAACTGAAGAGCAATCTTGCTCTCTTTCGATTACTACACTAATTGAAAGAGCAATTTTTATGAATTTGAGCTGCATTGAATTCTTTTTCCAACTGGATTTTTTTTTTTACCCCACTGGATTTTAAATTCTGACTATTGGATTCTTTTTAAAGAAATCTCTTCCGCTTTTCGGATTATCATTGAAAGAGTCTTCAAGCACGTTGGAAGGTTTTTCCTGGTTTGATTCAGTTCTTTTCCACATTTCCCACATTTTTCTCACATTTCTTCAAACGTTTCTTTAACGGACATGAAGATTTTGTAATTTATGACTTTTTTTTAAAATTACATTTTCACCCCAAACAAGGCACATTGCCACTTTGGTGTAGGGGGCTACTATTAGGGGTAACAACTACTGGGTTACTATTTCGGGATTTGGGAAGCAAGATGTCGGTTCACGTTACACTTGAACTTCTGCACGTCAGTACAGTTGGGGAAGCAGGGACCTGGAATGGAATTCCAAAGGCTAGCGCAGTTCTGAACAAGAAACTACTGGTGTAGAAAGATCTTTTACATATAGGGATCTCTACTGTGTGGGGGTGAGATTTAGCTGCCTGCCAGGTTTGTCGAGTGTGTTTTTATTCGTGGGGGCACAAGTGCTTGCAGTTCGTCAGAGCATTCACCATTAAAATACTTGTAGAACAGGCAGAGGGATGCAACGTTTCGTTCATGTGACAGAGGCTGAAGTTTAGATGCCAGTTCAGGGTCTATCAGATTGGCGACTCTCTTTTGAACCTCGTCTAGGAGCGAGAGACTAGTAGCAGATGCACCAGCCCAAATATGACAGCAATACTCAATACATGGGCTAATGGTGGCCTTATAGAGGTACAGGACACTTTCGGGTGTTAGTAGTTTTCTAGCACGGTAGAGAGAGGCTACGTTCTTTGCAGTGGCCCTGGCAATGCTTTCAATGTAATTGTTCCAACTCATGTTTCCTGTGAACGTTAGACCAAGCAGTTTGAAAGATGTACTCTCAGATAAAGAGTCGTTGGCCATTGCTATTGGTGGTAGAGAAGGTTTCTTGTAATTATTGAAGGAAACTAGTTTAGCCTTGGCGGCATTGAACGTGATTATCCATTTTTGTCCCCATTCCACTACAGATTCGAGGTCATCCTCTAGTGTTTCTGCCATTTCCTTAGATATGTGTTCATTTGTTTTCATGTCGTGCCTGTTATAGAATGTGGTATCACCAGCATATATACCAATCTCAGAGGCAATTTTGTCGGGGAGGTCATTTATTTATATTAGGAATAACAGAGGTCCAAGAATAGACACTTGGGGCACTCCAGCATTTATATCATATTGTTTAGATGTACGACCGTCGAGGACAACCTGGATTTTTCTCTTATCTAATTATCTAATTTAATTATATTAAGTATTCTACCAGTGATACCGTATGATCTAATTTTCCTGAGGAGACCCTCATGCCATACCCTGTCAAAAGTCTTAGATATATCTAGAGCTACCGCTCTGCCCTCCCTAGCTTTGTCCAGTGAATGGTATATACGTTCAGAGGATGTCTGCTGTGAAACATGCTTGTCTAAATTCATATTGTTGGTCAGTCAGAAGTTTAGCATCTGTAAGGTGATGGACTAGAGCATGGTTAATTAAGGTCTAAAATATTTTGGCAAAATGTGGGAGGAGGCTAATGGGGCGATAATTTAATCGGTCAGTTCTTTCGCCAGAATTCTTGAATACTGGTACCACGGAAGCAGTTTTCCAACAGCCCAGAAAACAAGATTCATTAAGGCATTTGTTGTAGAGTTTGGGGAGAACTGGAGCTACTTCGGCTGATCACTTTTTTAATAGCACAGCTGGGATGAGATCGGGTCTACATGCTTTTGAAGTGTCAAGGTTTTTTATGATAGCATGCACCTGAGCAGGGGTGATTTTCAGATCGTCTAGTGTGGCGTCTGTCCGCATAGGAAAGTCAGGTAGGGGGTGGTTGGAAGGGGTCAGTGTGGAGGTTGAGGACAAACCGACTGACAAGCATGCTAGCCTTCTCGGTTGCAGAGCAAACAACCTCGGGATTTTTCGTTAGTGGGGGAATTGTTGATTGCCCATTATTTACTACACTGTTGTAGATTTTCCAGAAGTCACGAGTTCCTAATTTTTGTGCTTCGATGCGTTTTTTAGTGGCTTCAGGAAATTCTCTCTTAGCTATCGCTATTTCTTTCTTAACGTTATTTCTAGCTTCTATATACTTCTGTCTGTTTGAACTGGACTTGTGTCGGTTAAATCTGCGGTATGCATGCTGCCTTTGAGCAATGACAGTTGTGCAAGTCGAAGTAAACCATTAGGGAGAGTAGGGCTTGCTATAAAATTTTCGCATGGGAACATGTGCTTCAATTGCTGTTTTGAACCATTCAGTGGTCCCATTTGCACACTGTTCAGCAGGAAGAGAAAAATATTTTCGATGGGGCATCTCTGATAAGATCTCTGATGGCTTCCCAGTCAGCCTTTTTATAATATCTCGTTGTGTTGAGCACTGGCTCTTTAGTTCTGGCTCTAGAGTTTAGGGCGATTTCAACCATTATCACTGCATGATCAGCGTTCCCAAGTGGGCTGTAGGCATTCGTTATACAATTATCGGGGACTGTGGTCAAAAACAGATCTAGAAGTGATGCGTGTTGTTCTTGCTGGTCAGGAAACGGGTTGGAAACGTAACCATTTGTGATAGGGAGTGAGATATAGAGAAGCTATGTGTTGTGCTGCCCGCTGCATCTGTGTGAGTAGATAATCGAAGCCAGTTTTTGTGGTGGACATTAAAGTCTCCAAATACATGTACTTGTGCACTAGTGTTGAGAGAGAGAGAGAAAGAGAGAGAGTGCTGTGTCTATGCTGTCAGAGATTTTGTTTATTATAGTGCAGTTCTGTGTCGAGGCAGAGCGGTAGAGAAAATAAAAGTAGCTAATGTTGTGTTGCATGTTTAGTCTAAAGCACATAAACGCTTGATCGTCCGATTCTAGGTTTGTTTCTCTAGTCAAGGGAAGGGTATTATGAATGTAAATTCCAAGTCCGTGCATATGTCTGTCAGAGTCCTTACGGCAGAGTGGGAGATATCCAGGCATGTTAAAGTAGTAAGAGGGGATGGAGGAGTGTAGGTTAGTCTCACTTAGTGCTAAGATATCCGGGGTATTTGTTAAAATAATTGTTTCAACATCAGCTAAATTAGTTCTAAGCCCACAGATGTTCGTGAATGCAAGCCTCAAGGGAGGAGGCAAGTTGGATTTGTTTGACCCTAAGCCTGGTTTAAGCTTATTTTTAGATTGTACTGTCATCATATTTTTTAAAGAGTTTCAGTTTAGGTAAGGGAGAGCTGAACAAGAGGTTATGCAGTGTATTAGACATGCAACACAAGTAGACCATCAGTTGATCTTTCTTCAACTAGGACTGTGGCCTCAGGAAAGCCCACCGGGGATGAGTGCAGGGTCCTTTTCCATGCGCGACATGGTACCACAAACATCCCGATATTATACAACTGTTGATGGAGCAGCCACTCTAAGCGCTACCAAAGAGTTAGGGCACCTGCACTACCAGTTGGAAACAGCAGCCAGGAACTGTCAATCCGGTACCTTCAACCCATCAGAAGAAGGCCAAGCCAATTTAATTGCACAGGCATATGTCGTACTCAAGCACTCCCAAGTGCCCAGTTTTGAGGGATGGGATGTGTCGAGAGTGAGGAAAACGGCATTCATTGCCCTAGACAAGAAACAAGATCTACCACTGGGTGTTTCTGTCGAATCACTGTGATAGCTTCTCTGCACCTGACTAATAGGCAAAGAAGGAGTATGGAAGCCGGGCGATAGATAGTGCCTATCTACTCTTTTAGCAGTTTAGGTCTGCAGACTGGTAATTTTTTTGAGTCACCAGCTCTAGGAAGGCTGTCATCCAAGACTGAAGAGGCCCCCTCCCCTTTGGTTTAGTTTCAGAGTTTTCCTTCTCAATCTTTTTTTTACTCATGGACCCGTTTTCCCTTCTTTTTATCTTGGTGGATCCCTTCATAACTATTGGTCATAAGACAATCTTCTATTTTTCACTAATATAAATTTTGAGGTTTTAATGATCAAAGAAATATTATATAATTAAGCTTTATTTTTAAATGAAAACTAATTTAATGCAAATAAAGTATTTTACAATAACTATAATAATTATGATAATAATGATAATAAGTAATAATAATAATTCTGTGAACCCCCAGAGATATTCCATGAACCCCTAGGGTCCATGTGAACTCTGGTTGAGAACCCCTGTCATAGACGGATGATATGGGAAGATCTACTGGGTCCGTCAACACTGAGAGGGTTTGCTCCGCGCCTGGGTCCTAATCGAGGTATTTCTGCGACACTGCGTGGTTAGTTAATGTTACTGGGTTAGTTTGTAGTTATATATCTGACTATTATAACTATCATAAATTGAATATTATTTAATGCCTCAATCAGCAAATTCTAGCCAAAGTCTACTTGAAATTATTAGGATTTTGGTAACTTATAATTTCAACTAAACCTTAAAATTTCGAACGTAAAGAGTTATCTCCCTTTCTACATCTAAAATATCCGATGATCGTAAATCTTAATAAGAAAGAACGAAAGAAAAAAATAGATTGAGATCCTTAATTTTCAATGAAGAATAAGAATGACCTAAGTATAAAGTAATGTTAAACTATTTTCCTTATTGAATAAGTTTTAAACAAATCTTTCCTTAAATCACATAAATATTTTTGTAAATAAAGAAAGCAAATTCCAGATACGAAACTAACATAGAATCGCAACACTATAACTTAGTTGATTAGACACGATTAAAAAAATATTTTAAATTAAATAAAGAAATAAAAAAATTTAATTTAAGAAACCAATGAATAGTATTACTAAAACATATTAAATTGACATAGGCAATTAGTGGTAACATTGTATTATATTTTGTTTGAATTTTATTTTTAAAATGGAGATACGAAAATATGAAAATATATAAATCTTTAAAAAATACTTTGCAAGGATGCGATATAGGTAAAATATTTTAGCTTGTTTTCTTTCCCTTATAAGGGAAATGGTGTCCACGATGTTTTATTGTTAAAAATTATTCAATAAGTCTGAAGAAAAGATGTTCTTGTGAAAATTTTTCAAACGACATAATGTTTGATTTTGTCCGAATAGTCTTGAAACAATTGTAACCTTTGAAGTCTTGGTTTTATTTAAAACAATATATATATATATACATATATATATATATATATATATATATATATATATATATATATATATATATATATAGTGTCTGTAGATATTTAAAAAGTATTATAGTAAAATATATATATATATATTACTATAATACCTTTTAAATATCTACAGACACTAGTGTTTCATCCTTTCAAAAAACATTAGTGCAAGGTGCCACGATTACTGCCGGTCAGGAGATTCGAACCCGGTCACAAAGCCATCTCTGACTCCGATAGCATAGAACACACGCACATGGCCAAATTTAATCGCGAGAAATATCGTTGAAATTTAAACATTTATTTTTAAATGTCGAGACGTCCGTCCATAGTGAGCTAATGATTATAACATCATAATCTACACATGCGAGCTTAAGAGACCAACTTTCATTTGAACTGTAAAATGCTGAACAATAAGAACCGAGTTCTTAAAGAGGCTGACAGAATTATTACTACAATAACTTTTAAATACTTACAGACAATAGTGTTTCATTCTTTCGAGAACCATCAGTGCAAGGTGTCACGATTACTGCCGGTCGGGAGATTCGAACCCGGCAACGAAGACATCTCTGACTCCATTAGCAATAGACAAAACACACACGACAAACTTTAACCGCGAGAAATATCGTTGAAATTTAAACATTTATTTTTTAATGTCGAGATGTCCGTCCATAGTGAGCTAATGATCATGATCTGCGCATGCGAGCTTAAGTAATAGTATGTGTGTGTGTGTATTTATATTTATTGATTAAAATATGTTTAGATATTGAATTTTGTTATGCAAACAGTTTCATACCGATGAAATGACAATTATTCACTGACCTATCAATTCATTTTCCAAATGTTGATTTTTCAACGTCTATAACAATAAAATAATGTGTACCCTCAGGTTCACAACTAAAAAAAAAAACAGCCCGAGATGTTTCATACTCACATATATAGATGTAAATAAGGTAGGCAACTTGTTTTTTAAAGAAAAGTATTTTTATAATAATAGGGGTTGAATCTAAGAGTAATATATTTGTATTTTAAAGCGGAGGACAAAAAAAAAACGGCACAAAACTGTCATGGTTTTGGCTGGTTTCTGTTTGATTTCATGAAGCTCAATTGTTGAGTTAAATAATAGTTCATCAGTTTTCTTTGATTTGTGTTATAAAAAATCGTTTTTAATGATAAAAAACGATTTTTAATAACACAAATTTCTCGCCCACGTACGCACTTACAGATACCCGGTATATGGTCGTATCATATATAGTCGTATCATATATGGTCGTATCATAGATCCATGTTGTAAATGTTACTAGGTGTACGTTAAAGTACTGTTTATTATCAAACTGGTAGAAAATAATTATAATAGTGTCGCAGTTGCGCGGTAAAAAATAAGCTTGGCATATGCATATAAATAAAAGCTTTTAAAAATCTAATTGTTATGTGCTTATTTTTACTTAAAAAATATATTTTCGTTCCGTCGGGAATGCTCCATTTATTTACGAAATGCTTTATATATGATGTGTGTATGTGTGTGTGCGCGCATGCGCGTACGCGCGCGTGTGTGAAGCACTGCATAAAATGGATGGAGAACTCTTGGCGAAGGGAAATAACTCTATTTGTATAATGCTAAAAGGGAGAGAATCCCAGAGATGATAAAAATATCCATAGCGTAAAGAATCTCATTATACGAATAGAGTTATTTCCCTTTGCACGTATTTCGTTGTCGACCTTATTGATGATTTAACATTACGAAATGCCTTTTCACTGTTTAGAGCTCACATCCTTTCATTCCCCTTATCGTATGGTGCTGCTACTGTACCTCCACATTTTCTCTTGCCCAATTAGTCCACCCTGTCACCATTTAAAACATTCAATTCGTAAACAGGCAGACAATGGAGATTAACAAGACGTGTTTATTTAACAATATTTGTTTTAACTACTTTTGTCACAAAATTTTTAAGATGCGTCCATTCAACATGCACATTCATCGATTGAAATCATATTGCAAACTTACGTGGCACAAATTACTATTACAAACTTATGCTTTGCAGAGTTACTAAGATGCTGTTTCAGTCTTGTCAGCGGGCAAAGATGCAAAAATACGCCCGCCACCCCAAAACAGACCAAACATCGGTTATAATTTCATTATTTACTCATCACTTCATCGCATTGAGTATTTTAATTAAAAGGTGTTTTCCGGTTTACTGTTTCAACTTCACTTCCGGTTTCTCCTTTATTTTTAATTGCTTTTTTTCCAGTAATTTTTGTTTATTAAGCAGTTAGATAAAAGTGCAAAATAAGTGAAAGTAACCCCCCTCCTCATGTTAAAAAGGTTTTTCTAAGTAATAACGTTATCTATGATATAAATCTCACCTGTCTGTTTAAATGTATGTATGTATGTATTTATGCCTGCCTAAAACTTTCGATAGAGGCGACGGATTTTCACGAGATCGGTATCGTTTTTGAGCTTGACCCTTCAGACGACAGATATAAAAAAAAATTGGCTAAAAACATTAATTCCTTCATTCTCAACTGGACACTTTTCTACAAGGAGGGGTCGCTTTTTTTCGCCGATATTTTCGAAAGTCATTCCTCTTTTCGAGTGACTAGCCTTAATTTAAACCTTTGCCACAACTGGTTTGGCGATCGTTGCACGGCAAAGACGTCACATCTTTTTTATGTTCTTTTCTTCCTTCGTGGTATGGGTTCGAGCCTGCCTGGCTACTACCACTTTTTTTTTTGTCTCAACACACACCTTCAAACGCCCGGGCAACGTCGGGCACCCAGGCTTGTTATTAAGAAGACGCATTTTAAACATCGTGACAGACAACCGGAAGTGAAAAAAAGATAACCTGTTATTTTGTTTTATCTCCATAGCGGATATTATTCTGCATTGCTTACACTCTAACTCTAATACTAACGTTAGTCTTAACTAGATGCATGTCTACCACGACTCACAAAAGTAAGCTAAGGGCCCGTGTGCGCATTGCGCATAGCTGTCTATTCTCCAAAAAATATTTCACCACCGTGGCCTTTATCCTGCATTGTATACAGCTTAATCTTAGCCTTCATCAACTCTAAACAAAAGCTAATTTAACTCTGACCCGATGCATGTCCAAACAGAGCTCATAAAAGTGGTTCAAGAACATGTGCGCGCACTGCAAATGACTGAGCCACTATTTTTTTATTTAAAAAAATTCATATTTCCATTAATAGCTCCTCTACAAAAGACCCGAACATTCTATTTCAAACTTAATCATGTCAGATCGGTCGAAAAATAAGGGACAGAACATCTGTTTCCTGATTATGCGTCAATAAATCTCTCTTAACTAATTTCTTGCAGAATCGTATTAGTTTGATGTTTGATGAAGTGCAGACCGGATGTGGCGCCACAGGTAAAATGTGGGCGCACGAGCATTTCAATTTAGACGAACCTCCAGATCTGGTGAGCTTCAGTAAAAAGATGTTGACTGGGGGATTTTTCTTCCGGGACCATCTCATGCCACAAGAGGTGAGAACATAATCAGAATTATCTTTATTTTTTTTAAGAGTTTATTTTAAAGAATTTACGAGGGGCTGTACGAGACGTAAGTAATGCCTCTGACCCACTTTCAGTTGTTTGATCTAGCTGCAATTTGGCATGTGTAATGATTTATATCTCTACGGGTTATGTGGAAAATTATAGCTCTGAACAAATTGTGGTTTCTGTTTTACAGGTGTTTGAACTGAGTCAGGTGTGAAATGGAGCCTGTTGAATGTCGAGCAGTGATTCGGTTTTTGTATTTTCGCACACCATAGGAGACTTTTGATGAAATGAAAGAAACTTATGGTGATAATGCCCTATCATATGACCTTGTAAAACGCTGGCATCGTGAATTCAAACATGGCGGGAAGTCTGTGGAAACAGCTCCCAGACCTGGTCGCCCACCTTCTGCCATTGATGAGGCATCTGTCCGTCAAGTGAGGCTGCCATTTTGGAAGATCGGCGCATTACTATTCGCCAAATAGCCCAAGATGTCAAGATTAGTACAGGGTCAGTGGAAACTATCATTCATGACCATTTGCGTATGCATAAGGTGTTTGTCAAATGGATTCCCAGGTTGCTCACACCATTCCAGAAGCGAGAACGCATCGAGTGCTCGAGAATGAATTTGGAGATGTGCCAAGAAGATGAGTCAAAGTTTTTCAAAAGACTGATTATGCAGGATGAAACCTGGGTCCATCACTATGATCCAGAGACCAAAGCCCAGTCAATGCAGTGGAAGCACTTGGACTCACCACCTCCAAAGAAGGCAAGGTCATGCTCACAGTCTTCTGGGACGAGGACGGAGTAGTTATGACAGATTTCCTGGCAAAGGATACCACAATTACAGGAGCCTATTATGCTTCACTTTTGAGGAAATTAAGGGCAGCTATCAAAATCAAGAGGCGGGGCAAGATCAGCAAAGGTACCTTCCTTCTGCAGGACAATACTGCGGTCCACAACTCGCATGTCGCCTGATCAGAAGCACGGACGTGTGGTTATGAAAACATCCCATACTCCCTACTCTCCTTACCTTGCACCCTCTGACTTTCACCTCTTCCTAGCCATGAAGTTGTTTTTGAAAGGACAGCGTTTCCCAGATGATGCAGCCTTGATTTCTGAAGTCACGTCATTGTTGGAGGACCAACCTGGGGTATTCTACAAAAATGGTCTCCAGAGCTGCATCAAACGATGGGAGAAATGCATAACTCTGTGTGGTTCCTATGTAGAGAAAGACTAATAACTGTGCCAAGTTTCATTGCTCTACTGCTATGGGAAGTGGGTCGGGAGCATTATTTATTGCACGCCCCTCGTAGGATTCTATGTGTATTTTATTTCAGATTTTATCAATAGAGTTGTCCCTATAAGCATTTATTTATAAAAATCAAGCTTTTATAGGAATGCATAGTTTTTGCATAATTTTATCTGTATATTTGCCCCGCTTTAGTTTCATACACATGTAACGCTTTCTCTCATTTTCATAAATTACTAAAAATTAATCATTAATATTACCTCACTTTACTTTTAAGTGTTATTTACAATGCGTGAGTTTATAGAAAGGAATTTACTATAATATTTAATGGAATTCGTAAGAATAGACGTTTTCATTTACTTGAGAAATTTTTTTTACTATTTTTTTTATACTCTCCGCATGTTATCCTCGTATGCACCGTTCACTTCTAGGCCGGTCGAATTTTCAACACGTGGGTTGGTGATCCATCTAAGGTTATCTTGCTGGAAGAAGTAGCCAAAGTGATCAAGGAACAAGATTTACTGAAGCAAGTAAACGAGACGGGAAAATACTTGATTTCATCCCTGGAAGAAGCCCAGGTAAGTGAAATCATTTTCCTTTTCTTTATTGATAACTGAATATTTTGGGGGGAAAAAAAACAAAAAACAAAACAAACGAACAAACAAACAAACAAACAACAACAACAACAACAACAACCACAACAACAAATACCAGACTTTGTTATGGATTTCTTTGTGAAATAAATGTTTCCACTACTTGCACGAATCAATAGCCAATAATAATAGCTAGCGGAACCTGTGGAAATTCCACAGCAGCATTTTTTTACTAAAAATTAATCATTAATATTACCTCACTTTGCTTTTAAGTGTTATTTTGTTGAAATATTTTCCAGAAAATTCTGTGTCCGTAATAGAATTATTTTCTAAATCGTCTTCATCTTAAAAAGGCGACTTAACTCTGTATTTGTTTACACAGAATTATTTTCCTTTGATTGGAACAAAATATATTTTGAAAAAAAGAAAAAAAAACAGAAAACGGCCCAATTAAAACGACAATGCATAACACAGGCAATGTCGGGCAGATAGGCTTAGCCTGCGTGCACACACACACACACACACACACACACACACACACACACACACACACACACACACACACACACACACACACACACACACACACACGCGCGCGCGCGCGCACACGCACGCAAAAAAAAAACAAAAAAACAAAACAAGACTCATCAAACCATTTAAAGCTGTGTAAATCCGAAAAATCTCTGCACAACAGTTTTCACCAAGCAAATGACTCTTTATATAATTTAAAATTCAAACTTATCGGTATTGTTTTTTTATTTATTTATTTTTTGTTTTGTTTTATTTAGGTGAAATTTGATGGTTTGATCAGTCGAACGAGAGGACTGGGAACACATGTTGCTATTGATTTCAAAGACCCAACTTCCAGGGACCATTTTATTAAGGAGGCGCGAAACAAAGGTACGTACGAGGGGCGTGTAATAAGTAATGTTTTAATTCTCTTTTATTCTTTTTACTTCACCCCAATTAAGGCCGTTTGTCATTGTGACGTAAAGGGTTATGTGAATTAGAGACAATACCTACAGTAGCATCGTCAGTGGAACGTTTGTTTACACTACATTCCCATTTCTGCAGGTTGGTACAGGAAGGGCATGGGGATAATACCAAAGTTCAAGAAAAGAAGCTATTTAGAGTAGAAGGCTTTCCAGGACTTTGGGACAACGACGATGAAGGGGAGGGATTTTACTGATTAACCGATTGGTTGGAGGTGTTTATGTTAACGAAGAGCACCAGTACAGTAAGTTCGTCGGGGCATATTCCATTGATGTACTTGTAAAACAAACACAGTGAAGCAACATTGCGGCGATGGGACAGGAGTTGGTGTGTGATAGATAGTTCGGGACCTATTAGATTAGAAGTTCTTTTGGGACCCTAAGCAAGAAGGAGAGACTAGTGGTTTATGCACCGGCCAAGATGTGGTAACGATACTTTATGCTTAGTCTAATGGTGGTTGAAAAGGTGTCTAATAATTGTTAAAGAAAACGAACTTTTTCTGAGTAGCATTAAATGTTACCAACTGCTTATGTCTTCATTTCAATACAGACAGGATGTCATTTTAGAAGGACTCAGGCTAACGGAGAGACGTAGTCTCTTATATAGATATGTCGACGGATTTAAAAATTTCAATACAAACTTAAACAAACCAATGACCAAAGCCCCGGCAAATATACTTTAAGTCATCGAAAATTAGATGCCTCTATTCAAACTATGGATATGTTACTTAAAACTTTTGTTGTGCCTGCTCATTTATATTCTATGTTCATTAAAAATTAATATTAAGTTGCACAAAATATCGATTCTGAACAACGTAGCCATTTTCTATAGTTACTTGTTTACTTCTTATGACTGAAGACTGGTTACGCTGGTCAGTGACAATTTAAAATCATTATATCATATTAAATATTATTTTTTTAACGAACATAGGATAAAAATAAGTAGGTACATCAAAATAATTTGCTTTAAAACCAGTTAGATACATTTGTTTATTAATTAGTATCTCTATTTATAAAATGATCGAATCAGATGCCTGTAGCGTGTTTCTATTGGTAAGTATGAATAAGTATGATTTGCAAAATTAAAACACTAAGCATCGATTAATAAATCAATCTTTTATTTATTTAAAATCTATATATTAATTAATATTTGATTTATTTAAAATCTATATATTAATTAATATTTTATTAATTTAAAATCTATATATTAATATGATAACGTGTGTGTTATTTTATGTATCACGCCTACATCCGGGTTGTTTAATTGTTATTTATTTCCATTTTTTGTAATAAATAATTTTACCAAGAATTCTTCATAAGTTTGGATTTCGGTTTCGATTGTGGCTGAAGGAACTCAATATATGCATATATATTTTTCATAAGTTTTAATTTCGGATTCGATTCAAGCTAATGCACCCAAGTCATATTGATATATATTTTAAACTTTGAAATCGCAACTTTATAATATATAAAAATCGATAGAACATTAACTTTACAATTAACTGTATAATATATACGAAATCTGCAAGAATTAAAATATCATATTTAAGCGTACTTTACGACCAGGCTTTGCCGGGCGTTCGTGCTAGTTTAGATAAATACTTTTACAGTTTTAACAAAATAACTACAATAATATCAGAACGTCTCAATATACACTGAACATTTACAGAATGCCAACATCAATATATTACACATGAATGAGTCCCCTGTGGATTTTCCACAGGTCCCGCTAGTAGTTTATTAAAATGCAATTAATAAATGTAGGTTTTAAAATCTTATTTAAAAAGATGATGCTTTTGGAAATATCGACCAGCATCTACTTGCTACTTAGTTTCTTATCGTCTACGTAATAATACGCTAAGCAAATATCATTTTCGTACGTACCATCACTCTGCACCTCCCTTTGGACAGATGGGATCGTCCAATCGCCGAAAAAATTACATCATCGACGTTCTGATCCCCATCTGGCATCAATTGAAATGAATGGCTCTCGTCTTGGGGAGGCCTCATGTTTTGACAAACTTCTGGGCTTGATCGTTACTCCTAAACTGAAATGGAACACGTACATTAAATCTGTTGCCAAAGCCGCTGGAAAAATGGTGGGATCCTTCTATTGATCCAGTAGATATCTCACTGCTGATGTAATTCTCTATCTATATAAGAGCCATGTACGTCCAAGGATGGAGTACTGGTGCCACATCCGGGAGGGGCTGCTAGAAAGGACTTGTCCTGCCTTAATAGAGTTCAAAATAGACTTCATAGCCTCGTAGGAGATGGCCTTTTTCTCTTCGCTGCAACCTCTATCTCACAGAGGATATGTTGCGAGTTTGTCTCTGCTTTATCGTTATTTTCATGGCAAGTGCTCGACTGAGCTTCAGTCTATGGTCCCCGAAACCTAAACCCAGATTCCATGAACAAAGCTTCTTTCTTAGAACTGCACGCCTGTGGAATTGTCTTCCGTTTTCCTGCTTTCCAGCTGACTACAATATGGTTGTCTTCAAGTCCAACGTAAACAAGTTCTTGATGAGCCGTTCCACTTAAGTTAACAGATTTACCGAATTTCCATTAATAACGATTACTATATTGTCCAATTGACTACTGTACACTCTTAACCCTTATCTTCGAGTGGTCTCTGTGCCTTGATAAGTGATTATGCCTATGTAAAAATAAACAAAAAATAATAAAAGACAAATTCATCTGATGTTGTTGTTGTGTCTAGCATAGAAGATGAACTAAAATAGACTTTTCTAAGCTTCCTGTGAGGATCAAACCTCAGTATATTTACTGCCTAAAGGTGGTACGATAATATCGTGAAGATTGTGTTGGCATCGGCCATCCATAGAATAGAAATATGTCACAGACTCATACAGAGGTTTATAGATAGAACCAGATATATGTTAACATTGATTAAACTAGAGTAGATAGATACATATGTTTTAATTTGAACAAAGCTTGTACAATAGTATCGTGCGATTTGCATTTCTATGGACTCATTTTTAGTACGGCATCAATGTATAAAACAGATGAAGGATATAAACGTAAATCCGAAAATATTTATGTGATTTCAATTTCAACATTTCGTAAGGCATCCGATCGATCTTACTATAAAACTGATTCTAAATATTGTTTATTATATATTTGCAGGAATCAACTTGGGCGGATCAGGTTCGCAGACATTACGGTTTCGACCTTCCCTTATTCTTGAGAAGAAACACGTCGATATCTTCATGGACGTCTTTTATTCAGTTGTAAAAGAAATGTATGACTAGCGAGATTGTCACTCACTTTCGCTCTGTCTCTATCGATCCACAGTGATGATTTTTAATATGAGGCTAGATTGTTTGGATCACCGGTTCGTTTGAAATCAGACACTACATTGATAAAATTTGCTTTAATATATATATATATATATATATATATATATATATATATATATATATATATATATATATATATATATATATATATATATATATAAAAGTTACAATAAGTTTACTAAGGTAATCAAAGGTAATCTGGCTATATATATATATATATATATATATATATATATATATATATATATATATATATGTGTGTGTGTGTGTGTGTGTGTGTGTGTGTGTGTGTTGGTCAAAAAAGGAATCATATTTCAATCATATATCTCTTGAAATAGCCTAATACGATCTATGATCCAAACATTTCTGTAGTATTGTATTTGACAACTATATGAATACGGAAAATGTTACACAAAAATTATTTCATATATTATTTTGATCTCTACATTGTAAAATAATGTGGGAAAAATTCGTGAATTATCAAGAAACATTAAATTAAAACATATACCGGTTGTGCACTTGAAATATGTATAACTTTATTTGTATTTGTGGTAGTAAATTTTTTTTCTTCTGTTGCATTTGTAATAAAAATTATATTTCCCTCAATAGACACGAATAAAAATTATATTTCCATCAATAGACATAAAAACGGTATACGATTTTTCAGTTCATCGAAAACATTTGTCGACAATTTCACAGTAACACTTGAAAACAAAATAATAAAATGATAAAATTTTTATTATTTTATCCCCACAGACCTTTACTCTACTGAAGCCAGTGATCAAATTGATTCTGAAAAAATATTTTATTGCCAATTTTACAGTGAAGAATTATTGAATAATTATACTTTAAACTGCAATTTGTTTTACATAAGCATTTTTATGTCGCTATACATTCATTAGTATGTTTCGGTCAGCCAGTTATAAGTAAGTAGAAACTTCTTTAGGCGACCAGATATATATATATATATATATATATATATATATATATATATATATATATATATGTATGTATGTATGTGTGTGTGTGTGTGTGTGTGTGTGTGTGTGTTTATAACCGTTTTTTGGTCTGTTTAGTTCCATATGTTTCCACTGCTAGAATCGAATTAACAATCTGATAGTTTCTTCAGACTTGGCAGTCTGAACAAATACTTCCTTATAAAATATATATATATATAGTATAATATATATATATATATATATATATATATGTATATATATATAGTAATTTATAATTTATAAAATATATATGGCGATTAAGCTACACTGAATATTCCGCGTTTCATCCACTCTATGGACTCCTCAGGCTTATGCGCGAATTCTGTGGTTGTTTATCGTTTTTATATGCTCATCTTGAGATTTTAGTTAGCCAATCAGCTTTCTAGTATCCACCGCGCCCTTCCTATCAGCCAATGGGCATGCATTTTATCGGAAAAAGGATCTGCTTTAAAATAAAACTAAAAAATGCATGCCATTGGCTGATAGGAAGGGCGCGGTGGATACTAGAAAGCTGATTGGCTAACTAAAATCTTAATAGAATAGGAGCATATAAAAACGATAAACGACCACAAAATTCACGCATAAGTCTGAAGAGTCCTAGAGTGGACGAAACGCGGAATATTCACTGTAGCTTAATCGCCATATATATTTTATAAATTACTAACTAGCTCTACCTACGTATTGAGCACTTTTGAAGCAAATACTTAAAGTTTACGCATAAATCTATACTTTCATATATTAATTTTATGTGAGTAAATTAAGTAGTTATATATATATATATATATATATATATATATATATATATATATATATATATATATATATATATATATACATATATTACCCCATTATATATCTAGTCTAAATAATGTTATTTGTAGGATTTATTTGAACATCATTAGATCTTAGTAGTTTTCTTAAAATATGCCTATTGCAAGCCACACAGTATGTTATTAAATGTTTTACTTGAAAGGGACACTGAAAAGTACAAATCAAACTAAAAATCTAGTGCAATTTACGGTTTAAGTAGATAAAGTTTTTAATAGATTATAACTCCACTCTAATGCAAAGGCTAAAGAAGTAAAAAGTTAAAAAGAAGAAAATAAAGGCGAAACTAAATATCTTTTGGTTTGCACACAGGATAAAAACAGAAAGAAAAAATATTACCTGCAACATTATTCTATTTCCATGCCATAATGGTATATTTTCAATGTTACAGAAAAAAATATAAACAGATAGAATTATTATTATTATTATTATTATTATTATTATTATTATTATTATTATTATAATAATAATAATAATAATAATAATAATAATAATAATAATAATAGTAATAATAAAATGATGATGATGATAATGATGATGATGACATTAAAAAAGTGTATATCTTCTCTTTGTTTATTTGTTGTCTTCATCACTCGTTGATTTTTAAACAGGGTGTTGTAAAAATAATTCATAACAATTTTATAACAATAATGATGAATTCGGGTATGTTCTGTGGTTAAAACTAGCGATGTTGATTATCAAATTATAATATCTGACAAAGTCAATGAAGAAGAATAAAATGTAAAGATAGTAAAATATAAAAAAGTATCTGTATTAAAGATGCCCTCCATTATTATTTTTTTTGATAAAAATGAATTGGCTCAATAATATAATATCATAAACGTGCATCCCTTTCCGTTTATGGTAAATTATTATGAGACTTGTGAAGGAGCAAACCTATTATTTAAAAAATTTTTTTTTTAAATTGTCAACAACTGTAACTGTCCTGGCCTTCGGGACAAGATCAAAGTGTAGTGTCTGTTCCGGCAGATACTGCAACCAAAGACCATATGTGGGGGCAACCCCACATATAAGACCTTGGTCAATGTAGGGGCAACCTTTCATACCAATTGTCACTAATTGTCACTATCCAGCTACCCTACTCCCCGGGGAGTTGGTCCCCATTCCCCCTTTCCTCCTCACTTTAAAAAATCGGCCTTGTGCCTAATTTGCTCAGTGAGGGAGCAAATAAATACCTCAAAGTGTGGTATCTGTTTTCAGATGCTGCACTTCAATTTCTTGTTCTCTGTCAGTGGAGGAGAAATCCTTCACGACTAAGACAATATTTATTTTTGTTCTTTTTCTCCACATTAAAAAACGACCCTGGTGTCTAACTCTGTACCGTGGGGAGGCATTACTGAATTTTGAGGTATAACTGAATTTTGTGTGTCTAATTTATGATTGCGACTCTGTGTGTGTGTGTGTGTGCGTGTGTATGTGTGTGTGTGATTCATTGTCATTTTCTAAAAGTTGTTTTTCATGTTTTTAATCTGCTAATCTTCTCATCTTTCTTAACCACTTTTATTTTTTAATATCCTGTCTTTTATTGTTACTCTCATATCGATTGGATTTTATGGGCCGTTCTTTTAAGGGTCTTTAGTTAAAATTGTTTTAAAGGCGCCAAAAATGAGACAAAATTGAAAAAAAAAATCGTTAAACATTTTACACATTCACCACTGTTTATTTTACATTTTTAATTTTTAATTGGTTCATATGCGTGTCACGTGTGTACAGTGGTAATGTAACCAGCTTTGAATGCTACAGTTTCGATTCTAGCTGATGGCATCTAATTTCTTTTTTTTTTTTACTTTTGAAATCACGACTATAATTATATATACGAAATATGGACGAATTAAAATATCATGTTTAAGCATATTTTACGCCCAGACAAAACCGCCTCCTCCGCTAGTAATAAATACGAACTCTGCATTAATCAAAATATCATATTTAGAAATGCCACTATTGAGTTGGAAGGGGACAAGAAATCGGTATTGTTTTTATTATCAAACATCTAATAGAATGTATCACTCGTAAGAAATTACGGACAACGATATTGCATACATAAATTATTACACGAATACGCAATACTTATTATGATATTAGAAGATTAATATTATTTTCTATATGTTTTTCGTTCATCCATATGATTGCGTTTGCTGTAAATTTAAACATATAAGCTTTTCATTGAATTTAATCTTAATAGACACCAGTACAACTAGATTCCATGAATTTTAATTTCTTCTTAATACTCCTTAAACTTACGCCTTAAATTAAAAATATTTTATAAACTCAAAATTATGTCATAGTTTTCATTCAAAATTAAAATCAAGATTATAAGCATAAGTTTCAGTATCACCATATGTTGATTTCAATCACGGATGCAAAACTGGTTAGAAAATTGATTTTATATTAAAATAATGCGGCAGATAATTCGATGATTTGGAATGAGTACACTTATGGATAGAGTAGGGAAATTGTTTTGACACTCTCGACACCAATAATCAAATATAATCCGCATCCAATCAAATAGCATGAACCACAATGAATACAATTTCCAAAGCGAAACACATTCTTTTTGTTTCCGAATAAGTTGTATTCATATTTATTTCATAACCGTGTTCATATACTAAGGTAAGTCAGATTGTGGAATTTTATTATGTTACTAACCAAGAGTCGGATGTGTTACAAGGTTGAATTTTTAATGTAAGATTTGATCATGAGCACCACAAGGATGTTTGGAACTGCTAAAGAGCTAATTATAAAACCTTCCCGAATCATATCCGACAACATTTCCTGGTAGCAATAAACCTTTTACTTACGAGACGTAGGCAAGAGGATAAAACAAAAGCAGAATTAAGAAACTCTAATCGAAACGAAGCAATAAAAATATGTTTATTCATATACATTTGTATTATGTAAGTTTTGATGTCTGTTTACAAATCGCTACTTATTTAATAACAAAGTGGACACTGTAAACCGAGGCGATCTTCACTATCTATTTTAGCTAGCGAACAAAATTGCCTTTCAGATCAAATGTTCAGCACGGATCATTATGATAAAAGTGTAGTATCTCAAGAGCTAAAGTCCGATTGACAAGAAGGTAGAATAAGAGTGAAAGCTGTATGTCTGATATGATGACTAGATGCAATTTTATTGACAGATTTCATGTTTGTTACCTAGGAAAGGACATATGGTCATGCACATGCCGTCCTGTTAAAATAGTTATTTGAATTGGATGCTAATTGGATGTAGTTTTCATATCGTGTCCTGCCTTTCACTGATTAAGGCAATCAGATCATAAATTGATTATGATCCACTTACAGATATACAATAAGTCTAAACTAGTCCTTCTTGTTCGAGATATGTGACTTCCAGGAAATGCTAGAAACTCTAATTTAACGGGATTTAGTAGGAGTAGTTACCGGGAATAATGGGTTTCAAAACTTAATTTAAAAGTTTATTGATAAGGTATTTTCGGCATATCGCACTAGATATTGGTAAAAGGAAAAAAAGCACTTAGAAGGTAATTTGACTTCAGTGGTGGCTGTCCACTTGCCCGAGAAAAAACTAAGGGGGACGTTTGGTGCAAAGATAGCGGTCATTAGAAGACTGAAGTAATTCAAACTATGCAAAAGATTTATCTAAAAAAAAAACAAAAAAACAAAAACAAAAAACTATCAACTTTGATGAAGACAAAACTCTGTCGATGTTTGGATGGATATATTCGAAATATCAAACATCTGAATGGACGTTCCTGTGTGTTAAGTCGCCAGATTTGTGGAGAATTTTGGAATTACTTCCAAAGGTACTTCATCTACGTACTCAGGCTTTGTAGTTTACAACTATTTTATCGATTCTATTTGCTTCGACTGTGTATAAGCAGGTCTATGCAACAAATTCCCAGGAATTTATGGTTTGTCTTATGAATTTTTCATACCGTACATTTTGATACCGCTTTTGACAAATTTGTTCAACGTGTGATTTGATCTGAAATTTATAACTGATTAGGTGAGTAGATCACATTGCTGAAGACACGAGAAGGATATGGTAAGGAAGAACTATATTATTACAGGCTCATAAATATGTTAAACACAGAGTTAATAATTTTGGCTTATATCATATCGAATGAGTTGAAGTTTGTAATTGGAGGAATTAATCGAAGCCGAGCATAACTATGTGAAGTGGAAATTGATTAAACTCATTTGTATTTGATTCGTATGACTACAAAGTGAATAGACGATGACGCGAAGAGCACCCTGATCAGTTTTAGAGATTGTTGGTTTCAAACCTGATTTCCCTAAATGGATCTCCATTCTGTATCATTTGTCAATAGCGGTTGTTGCTATCCGTTGATAAGTGCGTAAGAGTTACACGCTTACTTTATGTATTGGAACCGCTACTGGTCAAACAAAGGATGACAAGTTCGTTTCCACACACAATAACCTTACATAGAGAAAGCGAGTCAGGGTTTCCGTGTTCACTGATAATGTCACTTCATATTTCTAAGATATCAAGACAATAACGGCGTTTTTTACACGTTACAAAAAGATTATGGGGAATCAAAATCAAATGCAGTTGGGCGATTTTTCTAGAACGCATTAACTCTCATTGTATACTATTTAGTCTTTACATTTCTATATATAGACTAAATAGTATGGCTGGCTGTTCAGTGATACTAGAAGCATATAAACAAAGTGATGGCTCGCATTGATCAAGAATAGTTTTCGCTTTCATATGTGATGGACAATATTAATCCACTGTGAGATATGGAGAAACAAACGTTGTTTCTCGCGATCTTATTCGGAATTAAGACGGTGCTATGCATGATGGGCTTGATAAGATTTTATGTGCTGGAATATTTTCCTGATTAGAATCTAATTTAATTCATCAAGCATAAGTTTAAGGTTAAAATTAGAAGCAGAAAATATATCATGGAATTGAACAAGTTGTGAACTTGTGCGTATGACAGAAAGTCAGGAATAAATATGTGTTCTCTTCCGGAGCATGCATGGAACGCACGGTTCTCATTTCAGTTGTATCCGAGCCCGGTTGAGACAACATTTTTGCTTGTTGAATGAATGAGTTATGTCCTCATTTTATTTTATGGTTATAGAATTTCTCCACGATGCCCAATCTCCAGTTTCATTTTAACTTTGTTGTCGCCAACCTGTTTTAAAGGCCGACTCTTTTGTTTTCGGTTTTAAACGACTCAGAAAACCATAAAACTACGGTTATCTCTTTATTAGAAAGGATTGAAATTATAAGTGTACGCTTTTCATTTTTGATATTTTATTCTTCTTTATTGTCCCATTCTTCATTTTTTTTAGTGCTACGAAATTATATTTTATTATTTCTGATTAATATTATATTCAAAGAATTTGGAGCATTTTAAGCAGGGTATCCCATAGAGTAAATGTGTTATTATGGTTGCTATCCAAGTGAAAGTGATGGAGAAATGATGAATAAAATGAAAGAAGCAGAGTTGAGATGAATGAGTTAAAATGCATGTAGATAGGAGTAGAATTGACGGTAAAGTAATCACTAACACAACACCTCCCTGCACTTTTGATGATCTTGCACCTAATTTATTAACGGAATTAATTTAAAATATTTTCAAACAAATAATTAGTAATATGATATATTTTTCTGTGTAATTCTTGTCACTACGTACAAACTCTGTCGACCCTATTTCAAATGTAGACTTATATATGATTCCCTGACCCGGTATCACATCAAATTAATGTCCACATTCATTGTCAAGCATCGCATCAATAAGTTTGTTGTATTTTGGTTTACTAAACTGATTCATATGTCAAGCCGTTGATTAGTACCTCTTGATCCATTCGTTGATAAGATGCTCCTGTTAAAATACTCTTTATTTCTGAGCCAGATACTTGCATTTTACCTATTCTCTTACAGTCAATAAAATCATCCTTAAAGCTCAGATCGCATCAACCAGCATCATCAGAGAAGCAATCATACGTTCCGAACTATTTTTCAATACTCTAGCCGGGATCAGTAAAGATAATAACACAGTATTACAGTTGTTATATAAGCGGTATATGTTAATCCAAAATACTCAATATCCTAGACAGAAAAATAATATTTAAACACCAAGTTGATCGCATTTAAAACCTCAATGTGTTTCAGCAGCATATTGTATACTGGACAAGAATCTCGACGTTGCCTGGGAGCAATAGTAGGTATGTGTAAGTGATATATGCTGAATCCATTGGCGTTTAATAACAGATATAGAGTAGGTTTTTTTTTGGTTTTTTTGCATAGGCATCACCACATTATCAAGGCCCAGAGGCCACTCAAGGATAAGGGTTAAAGAGTGTACAGTAGAAATTGGACAATATAGTAATCATTAGTAATGAAAATTTGGTAAATTTGATAACTTATATGGAACGGCTCATCAAGAACTTATTTACTTTAGACTTGAACACAACCATATTGTAGTAAGCCGGAAAGCAGGAAAACGGAAGACAATTCCACAGGCGTGCAGTTCTAAGAAAAAAGCTTTGTTTATGGAATCTACGTTTAGGTTTAGGCCCAGATAAAGAGTGGGGGGAATTATTGATAGTGTTTACAGCTAGATGAGTGTTTCTTGTGAAAGTTTGGCGAGGGGGGACCATAGATTGAAGCTCAGTCGAGCACTTTCCATGAAAATAACGATACATCAGAGACAAACTCGCAACATCTCTTCTGTGAGATAGAGGTTGCAAGGAGGAGAAAAGGACATCTCCTATGAGGCTACGAAGTCTATTTTGAACTCTATCAAGGCAGGCCAAGTCCTTTCTAGCAGCTCCTGCCCAGATGTGGCAACAGTATTCCATCCTTGGACGTACCTGGCTCTTATATAGATAGAGAATAGCATCAGCAGTGAGATATTTACCGGATCGATAGAAAGATCCCACCATTTTTCCAGCGGCCTTGGCAACAGATTTGATGTACGTGTTCCATTTAAGATCAGGAGTAATGGGCAAGCCCAGAAGCTTGTCAAAACTTGAGGCCTCCTGAAGACGAGAGCCATTCATTTCAATTGATGCCAAATGTGTATTAGAATGTTGATGATGTAAAGAGAGAAGCTTGGTTTTAGATGCATTAAAAGTAACCAGCCACTCCTTTCCCCATTGTACTACGTGCTCAAGATCAGAGGAGAGAGAATTGGAGAGAACTTGGTCGTTTAATGTCTTAGATGTGCTACCATAAATGGTAGTGTCGTCAGCATAAATGTCTACAAATGATGTAAGGATGTGATTTGGAAGATCATTAATGTAGATCAGGAAAAGAGTTGGGCCCAGGATGGACCCCTGAGGGACACCGGCATTAATACTGTGAGCTTCTGATTTTTGCCCCTCAACTACTACTCCTATGAACCTATCAGAAAGAAATGATTTAATAATTGAGAAGACTTTTCCAGCTATACCATAGCTAGCGATCTTATGAAGTAAACCTTTATGCCATACCCTATCAAAGGCTTTAGATATGTCAAGAGCAATTGCCCTAGAAAGATTGCCACCGTCGAGAGATTTGCTAATCCTATGCGATATAACTGTAAGCACATCTGCTGTAGATCTAGCAGAACGGAAACCATATTGAGTGTCACTAAGAAGGTTATTTTTGTTGAGATGGTTGATTACTTCTGTATTTAACACAGATTCTAGCAACTTACTCATGACGCACAGGAGACTTATTGGCCTGTACTGAGAGGGGGATAAGCGATCACCTGAATTCTTAAATACATGATGAGATTTTCCAGGGAGATGGGAAACTATTCTCCTTAAGACAACGTTTAAACAGTTTTGTAAGTATGGGCGCTAGTTCAGGTTGAAGTTTTTTGAGTACTATAATTGGAATACCGTCAGGGCCAGTTGCTTTACTGGAATCAAGGTTTTTGATTAGCTTGGCAACATCACGTACAGATATACGTATATCACATAGCGTGTTTTCTGATACAGGAGGAAATATTGGAGGTTGGCGGCCTTGGTCGCAAAGGGTAGAATTAGCTGCAAAGTTCTTGACAAAGAGTTTGGCTTTGTCTGATGCTGACGAGATTACCTCAGGTCCATTGATAATAGTTGGGATGGAGCACACGCTTCTGTTCAGGATTCTGTTTGCTATTTGCCAAAACTGGTGGGAACCAAGCCGCTGCTCAGCTACTTTGGACTTAACAGATTAAGCATGCAACTCTCTTGCGTTCCTTATTACTTTCTTACAATGGTTGCTGGCAGTCCTGAAAACGGCTTTAGTTTCCATACATCTATTACGTTTGAAGCAGTGGAAAAAGTGATTTCTGTGCGCAATGGCAGCAGCAAATTCTGGAGAGAACCATGGCTGGCTGTTAGGTTTTTGCTGAAACTTTTTAGAGGGTATGAAATGGTCAATACCTACAATTAACCATTCAGTCAGGTCTAATACTATAGAGGACACATCCTTTTTAAACATGGAATGCAGAGGTAGATCAGATATAAATGTACGGAAGCTATCCCAGTCAGCCTTAGTGTATCGATATACTGTACGATGGAGAGGTACGTCTGGGGACTTATTACATTTCATTTTTATCTTAATTGATACAACAGAGTGGTCGGAAGATCCAAGAGGCAACAGAACAGAAACTGAACATAGTTCAGGGCAAGTTGTGAGAAAAAGGTCTAGTAGGCTCGCATACCGGCCGTCATTGTCGGGCACACAGGTGGGTTCCTGAACAATCTGAGTGAGGTCATAGGCAATGGAGAAATCATGACAGAACCTCCCCTCATCATCGGTCTTGTTTGAGTGGGTCAACCATTCGACGTTGTGAACATTGAAGTCTCCACATACGGTAATGTTAGCTGAAGGATAAGCAGATAGGACTTGGTCAATTTTCTCAGATATGCTTTGAAAGATAGTAACTCCGCTGTTGTGGGGGCGATAGAGAGTAAATATAAATGCAGTAGTGTGAGCTAAAGCAACCCGGAATAATACACTAAGACACTTGTGACACAGTAGGTACTCAATCAATATGCGCTCAATACTTCAGAAAGAGCAGGTGTGTGCAATAATATAACATTGCACTAAGCTATGGATATATGTTGAATAAGAAAGTGTTTAATACCTTGGATAATGTGTTAAAACAGTGTTACACTTTATAAGTATTATACACTGCGTATCAAATTATTAACGAGTTTACATTTTATAAAATATTTAAGGAATAAAAATCCATAAAACTTTGAGCGAATAAAAATCCATGAAACTTTCAGAAAGTGCTTACAATTCAGCTACTCCAGTCAGAAAATAAAAATATTTAAAGCAGTATTAGCGAAACTATGGCAGAAGATAGGAATATTTGTTGATTTCAGTGTGTCAAGTTATTAACGAAGTTGAGAAAAAAAAACACAATATACTCATAACTTTTTTATTGAAATAATTTTCTAACATTAAATGAACTAGGAAAATGCTTAGAACACAATAACTACATATCAAGTTCTACGTTAGCATAATTAGTATGCGATCCTTTTGATACGGAATTAGTAGGGGATATCCGAAGCTTTTGATACGAAACTACCGAAATTGGTAAAAAATGTTATCTCTTTAAGGATTTGACACGCAGTGTACATTGAACTGGAAGTGATCAATATTCACACAGGTGTGTATAATAATAGTGTTATGCTTGATAAACTTGTAAAAGACGTTGTGATTTTTATGAAAGACGTTGGTCCACAGAATTAGCCAAATTTGTGATTTCGTCAACAGTTATTCCTCCCACAACTCATTTTTTCTCTTAAATTGGCGTCCACTTGCATAGAGGCGTCGCTTCATGATACTCCAAAGGTTCTCAGTTGGGTTCAAATCCGGTGAATTCGAAGGCCACTCCATCTTCCGTAGCCCAGAGAACTCAAGTTGCTGCAAATACTCTTTGCTTTTGGTTGCTGCATCCAAGGGAGCATTATCCTGCATAAAAATAATGGTTCTTCTCAACGTCAACCTTTGCTTCTTCAGCCATGGTTCAAGGTGCTCCTTCAGAAAAGATATGTAAGCATTTGACATCATTTTTACGCCTTCTGAGACTCTCCATGGGCCAACGAAAGTACCTCCGATAATCCCAACCCAAATCATTACCCAACCACCACCTTGCTGACGCCTTAAACGCTGATGACAATGTCGTCCATCTAGGACCCATCCCTTGCTCCAGCCATCTGGGCCATCAAGAGTGACACACACTTCATCTGTGAACAAATCTTTGGAAAAATCCGTTTTCATGCTGTCCTCTGCCCATTTCAATCGGTTTTGTATGTAATGTTGCTTTAGCTGTCATCGGCTTAACAGACTTTGCCACTTCTTTTAGAAAGCGACATCAAGTACTCTTTGAGATATTCTTCAATCCGGTTTATCTGCGTAGAGTTCTTAGCATCTTCACGTTTAATTTGGAGTAGAAAACGGCGCGAAACAACTCTATAATTTACCGTTATCATCTCTCTTATGTACCTTTGTAAGGTCCTTGACGAAGTTTTTCACAGTTTGATGGTACCTTCCTATCATTTTTGACATTTCGAGAGTAGTTTTACTTTTTGCTAGGTGTTCTGTAATAGTATTCTTTTTCAGAACTACTCAAACCACCTTTACGACCCATTTAATTGACGAAAAAAACTGTCTTGTTAATAATTTGACACACCTAAAATAACGCGGATTCAGCAATTACGATGACAAGTTGTTTACATTGCGCGGAACAGTACGAAAAATTCACAGTACGTGCAGCTCAGCATTGCCAACGTTTCCGAAGCTTTTGATACGAAACTACCGAAATTGGTAAAAAATGTTATCTCGTTAAGGATTTGACACGCAGTGTACATTGAACTGGAAGTGATCAATATTCACACAGATGTGTATAATAATAGTGTTATGCTTGATAAATGGTATATGCTGAAATATTAGGTGTTCAATATCATATATAGAGCAGGTATGGGTAATAGTACAATAGTATTTTTAATAAATGGTATATGTTTGATGTATCTGGGAAAGATATAGAATTCTGAATTGCCATAGAATACGTTAAAACAAACCAAGGCTTCATTGTATTATTTAAGAATAGGATTAATGTTAGGTTTGTCGGAAAATGCATGTGAACATACATTACTTTCATTATCTTATTATAATCTCCTAAGGAAATAGGGAGCAGACAATAAACTCAGCGATACATAGTAATACATATAAACAGATAAAAGTTCTATCATATTATAAAGAGAATAGGAAGGAAACTAGAAACCCGTAGCCATATATATGGAGCAATAATTTCCAAATAAATATTCAGGGCAATTACTTACATTAATTTTAAATACCGTAAATCAAGAGAGGGAAATAAACAGATGGAAGGAAAGGAAATGTGGGAGAGTGAGGGTGAAAAAGAGGAGATAGAAGAGAGAATGGTCGAGAGAGGGCTAGAGGGAGTAAATATGTTACAGATACATTTCCACCTATTCTATTTTGTTTTCTTTAACTACAGGCAAAATTGGAAAACCCTGCTTAAAGAAAATAAAAGGGAGAAAAGTTTCAGATAAACTAATGTTGATTATTCAAGGTATTCAATAATAATAGATAAAATAATTAAATAATTAAATAATAGTGTAAATTTCCATAAATGTTCATAAACTTGAAAATATGTCTCTTCTGTTATCTATGCGATACATTTTATTTTACGAGTATTTAATTCTGACGAAAGAAGGAATGGCATCGCTGAATGAATAAAATATATAAAACAATCGAATTAAAGTTATCCCCCTTGAATAAGGGCGATAACTCAAATTGTCTTTGATATAAAGTATAATTTTATGTTGTTTAGTAATCATAGAAAAAAAACTTTGCCCATAAACGGTTTCTAATTCTTATATGAAAAAAAAAAATACAGGTTGCTACGTATCAGATATACGTTGAATAGTAAATAGATTTAATTTATCTGGGCGCGTGGAAGTTTTGCAAATGAATCGGTAGTTACTCTAGATGGACTACAGAAAATACTCGAACTTCGGTCTGCAAACAGCAAGCTAATGCATTGAAAATGGCCATCGATGGCTCCTTGCGGCGGTAAAGACGAGCCAATTCCTACACACTTTCAATATATGAGACCACCTTTCAATATATATATATATATATATATATATATATATATATATATATATATATATATATATATATATATAATATGTAATTTTTGGTTCGTTAAAAGTGAATAAACCCATATTTCTACGTTACCAATTTAATTGAAATTTTCAGAAATTCTATTTTTAAAGTCAAGGAATGTTTGCATGTTATTAAAATAATTTAACATTGCGAACTATAAAAATATTAAATTAAATAAAAAATATTTTTCGTAACTGCGAGGTTATCGCCATTTTATTTCCGGTAGAAATTAGCCTTTCACTTATTGAGATAAGTAGTATTTGTATTAATTTTTATGATACTCATGCAGTATCATGCAGTATCCGTGCTGAAATAATGTTATTATTTAAAAAGTCATTCTTAACATGGGGAGGGAAGGATGTTTTGTACCTATTCTGCACTTTAACCTTAGAATTGAATAAAAAAACATATCGTAAAACTTTAATCAAACGTGGAAATATGATTTAAAAAATAGCGCGGATCGCTCTCTGCATTAGCACCATTTTTATTTATTGCGGACTATTATTCTCATCATTATTAGTTGTTGTTTCACGACTTTTCGGCCAACTATTCCTCTGGCCTTCATGAAAGTACGTGAGAAATTATTTTTTCCTTTTATAAATGTTCAGTAACTTTTTCCTTTTATTATTCTTAAAGAGTAAAACTTTTCTTATTCATGAAAAGAGTTAAGCCTACGTAAATAAATAAATGTTTGTACACGTGACAACTTATCAATAAATGGTTTAGTTACTTTTTTTAAAAATTATTTATGAAAAGAGTTAACGTAAATAATGTTTGTAAAAGTGCGAAAGGCGACGTTGTACAACCATCACTCCCATGCTTAATTTCTATACTTATAGGTTTTTGGAATTTTTTTTCACTGTATTATTATTGATTGGACACGAATTAAACAGATTATTAAAAAAAAAAAATTAAAGCGAAATCATTATTTCGACATTTGAAAGTGGTGCTCACTTTTTAGTTACAACGTTCTGATAAATCAGTCACCCATTTTGTAAGCAATAAAAACGCGGTATATCAAAACCATAGAAAATAAACATAATATGAGCCTCTACCGCATTTGTAAGTCAGAAATATATTTGTTTCTCAAAGAAAAAAAAATAGATTGAACATGACTTTTTTAATTCTTTTTATGAAAATAAAGTTTCGAGTTTTTTAATTTTTTTTTACTTATTTAGTTAAAAGTCAGTTTGTGGGTGTTTTTTTTTTTAAATTGTTTTATGAAAGGTGAGTTTTTTTGTTTTTTTCAAAACCTTTGTTTTTTTTTTTAAATTTTTTTAAAAGTATTATAAATTTCACTAACATGCTGGAGAAATGTTTAATAATTCGGTATTTTTTTAGATTAGGTCCACCTCCACAATTTTCCTTTCAATGACGACATTTATAGGTTCCCGAGTATGCTGAACACGCAAATCGCATTGAAATTTTGCGGAAATAAATAGTTGTATTATGCATTGTATTCTTCAGCGGCCATCTTTTACGTGCACACGCGCCATAAAAAAATACACGCACGTAAAAAAGATGGCCGCCAAAGATTACAACGCATAATACAACTTTTTATATCTTGATAACTACTTATTTCTTCAAAATTTCAATGCGATTTTCGTATTCATCATAGTCGAAAACCATTTCAAGTCGTCATTTAAAAGAAAATTGAGGAGGTGGACCTAATCTAAAAATTTACCAATAATTTTTCATCTCGTACGCCTCTCGATACATTGCTTCGTCAACATGCGACCATTTTATATCTCCCGAAGACACTTCCGTATTTAGAAAAAAAAAAAAAATGAGAGACCGATTTACCAGAACGTGGTAACTAAAAAGTGAGTGCCCCTTTCAAATGTTGAAATGATTTTTTTTCAATTTTTTTCATAATCTGGTTAGTGTTCAATCAATAATAATCCAGTGAAAAAATTTCAAAAAACCTATCAGTATAGAAACTCCACCACGTAAGTAAATAAATAAAAAATGTTACGTGCGCATACGTTAGCCTTGACTAGGGGGGATACTAAGGGAACGACCATTAAATAATTCTGCGGGTCGCCATGGAACTCAACGCCCAAGGAGTACCAAAATAGTTTTCATGATCTGAAGAAATTTTTTTTTCGAAAAGTGATCACTTTTCCATGTAAATTTAACTTAAAATGAGCACCACTTTCTGGCCACCTGAGGAAGGGGCATTTATTTTCGTGTTTATTGGCTTAAAGATTTTTTGATAAGGCAGTTTGGTACGCGAATGCATATTTAACAGTTTTCGTTTATGCTCACGCATAGCATAAACAAAGGCTACGTCTGTGAAATGGAAAATAGTCCCAGAGTTCAGGGGTTAATACCATGCAAAAGAAATCAAACAAAAAACTTTTTAGCCAAGAAACACACAGAAAAAAGAAAAAAAATAGCATCCATTTTTTTTCTATCGAATTCATTTGCTGTTTTTATTGAAAACTATTTTCCCCCGGATTTTTTATATAATTTTCCATTAAGGAAATTAAAAAACTCGAAAATTAATGTAAATAACAACATTTTTTTTGTAGATTTTGGTGTGCTAAAAATGAATCTGCAAACCGTTTCCGTCGCAAAAAAATAGTTTTTATGATATGAAGAAATTACTTTTTCGAAAAAGTGGCGATCACTTTTCCATGTAAATTTAACTTAAAATGAGCACCCACTTTCTAGCCACCTGAGAGAGGGGGGGATTTTTTTTCCCATGTTTATTGGCTAAACAGCTTTCGTTTATGCTCACGCATAGCGTAAACGAAGGCTACGGCTGTGAAATGGAAAATAGTCCCAGAGTTCAGGGGTTATTACCATGCAAAAGAAATCAAACAAAAAACTTTTTAGCCAAGAAACACAGAAAAATGCCCCTCTCTCAGGTGGCCAGAAAGTGGGTGCTCATTCTAAGTTAAATTTACATTGAAAAGTGATCACCCACTTTTCGAAAAAGTAATTTCATGAATATCATGAAAACTTTCTTTTTGCTACGGAAACGGTTTGCAGATTCATTTTTAGCACACCGAAATCTACAATCAAATATTTCGTTATATATGAACGTGAAACGGGCCTTAAAGTAAAATAATACCGGATTTTTTGGAGCAGATTTGCCGTTTAGTTGTACAAATATCCTCAAACCAGGTAATCACTAAAAGGGACTTTTAAAAGTCGTCACCTGTATCGAACAAAAGTTTAAAACCACCATTATTATACATTGCATAAAAACTCTAAAATCTTATCCAGTTAGGTAGAACATTTACTTTTCTTGCCTTTGATAACATTCATTTATATATATTTATTTTTTGACAACTTCTTTGTACCTGTGTTTAGTAATACAAACCCTTTTCATTTAATGTAACGTTTAGTCGGCTCGAAAAACAGTGTTTATCGGGGTATTTGAAAGCTACAAATGGCGGTGGACACTGTTGATTACTTTAAGTTAGAGAAAGTGAGTTAAAACAAAAAAAAATATACAAAATACTGTCAGAAACCCACCGATTATGCCAGCCTATGTCATGGTAACATATATTCGGTGAGTTTCAGACACTGTTTTGTATAGTTTTTAGTTTTCAACTTACTTTCCCAAACTTAACGTATTCAACAGAGTCCGCGACCATTTCTGTTTTTTGAAGCCGATTAAACATTTTACATTACATAAAAACACTAAACAATTATCCAATTAGGTAGAAACGTAACTTACCTTACCTTTGCTTTCATTTATTTGTTTTTGGACAACTTTTTCGAATCTGTGTATAGTAACCCCCACCCCACCATCAACCAAATATTAATTACTAACTCACATTTTTGTAAAACAACAACAACAAAAAAGCATTTAGCGTTTCAACATTTTTGCTACATTCGGCTTCATCCACTGATTGTTGGTCAAGTCCAAACCATGAATGATTGACAGAAAGTCCCGAGGATCCAGATCAAATTCTGCAAGAGTACCATTTTTTTTCATTTTCGCCTTCTTTTTCACTTTTTGCAGTGGATTGCTGTACTAATATAAGAAACATGCATTTTCTCTTTTTATTAAATTTTTCCATTACACCAAATTGAGCCACTGCAACGCGTGGCAGGGTACAGCTAATATATATATATATATATATATATATATATATATATATATATATATATATATATATATATATATGCAATGTTCACGACTTCCGCTCGTTCGAAAACTCTATATTGTCTAATGTATTCATCCGAATTCGGCGTTTAGTCATTAATTTCTACAATACTGTGGCAATTGTTTAGTAACCTTGAGGTAAAGGCTTAGCTAATGTAGCAAAAGTGGATCGCGTAGCATTTTTTTTTTTTTTTTTTTTTTTTTTTTTTTTTTGTAAAATCAAGATTGACTAATCTATTAATACTACTAATAATATTTATATTTACATTTCAAAATTTAGAAGTTGTTAAATTCTGACGAAAAAGGAATATTGGATAAAAATATATAAAACAATCAAATTAGAGTTATCTCCCCTTGAAGGAAAGATACTTGATTAAGGGAGATAATTCAAAATGCTTTCAACATAAAAATATAATCCGAGGTTGTTTAAAAAAACAAAAATATTCAGTAAGTAAAAATACTGACCATACAACTTTTAATTCTTACATAAAAACAAAACAAAACAAAAAAACCCCAAAAAACAAAAAAAGCAAGAAACAAATAACAAACAAACAAATAAAACAAATAAACAAGCAAAACAAATAAACAAAAGACACACACACAGACATCGGTCCGCATACGATGAATAGCAAACAGATGTTTCTTCTTTGTGCGCGTTGAAATTTGGCAAATTAGTCTAGGTAGACTACAGAACAAATACTCGAACTTCTGCCTGCAAACTACAAGATGTTCAATCTAAAATAGCCATCGATAAGGTGATGAAGTGTAGTTGTGGGAAAGGCGAGCCGATTCTCACGCACTTTTGTTTGACTGCTATAGTATGAAACCATCTTTCAATTTTTGTTGTTGATTTTTTAAACGATATTAATGTTACTGCCTCCACCTTGGAGATCCGGTGTTTTCTTAGAAAGTCGCCCACTTTTTATTTGGACGTATTCATTTATTTATAATTTTAAAAACAGTAATCTACGTACACGTGTGTTTCGGGGCCCTACCCCTTATCAGTGTAGCTGGACTGCCGTTAAGACTCGAACCACGGACCTTATGTATTTCAGTCCAGCGTCTTAATCCATCACGCTATGACGACATAGACACTTCACTGCTTCGTTTTTATCGTTCATCTATTTACGTAGTTTTGTTGTTTTTTTAAACGATATTAATGTTACTGCCCCCACCTTGGAGATCCGGCGTTTTCTTAGAAAGTCGCCCTCTTTTTATTTGAACGTATTTATTTATTATTTTTAAAAACAGTAATCTACGTACACGCGTGTTTCGGGGCCCTATACCTCATCAGCGTATCTTGACTGTTGATTCAAACACACACACACACACACACACACACACACACACACACACACACACACACATATATATATATATATATATATATATATATATATATATATATATATTATATATATTCAAATTGAAAGATGGTTTCACATAAGTACGTGCAAAATGAATGCCGATGCCGGTGTATAAACATTTTGACCCCTTCCCTTTACTTAAAAAATCACTAAAAATAAGGAAATTAACCAATTTTAATTAAGTTTTTAGTATTTATCCAATAACAATCATGGAATATAATGCAGTCATTATTTTTATTCGAATCTTAGTGCAAATTTATTATTTTGTTTAAACAAAAATACCTTTATGGTTTTCATAAAAAAAAAAAAAAAAATTGTAAAAATTAATGAATACGCATCGTGCTTTTATTCAAATGAAATCAACGCTTCTACAACGGAATCCACACCCCTTACGTAAATCGCGCCGCGCATCGCCAACGCACATTTCAAAATACAACCGGTAAGAGACAATGCGCGGATCTTTCTCCAACTTGACAATATGGCAAGAAGAAGAAGAAGAAGGAGAAGAAGAAGAAGAAGAAGAAGAAGAAGATGAAGAAGAAGAAGAAGAAAACAAAATTTTGAGGATGGAGTTTGATTCCAAAATATATTTAAATTATAAATTTAAAGCAAGTAAAATATTTGCTTATTTTCGTAAAACTGCGTTGTAATTTGTCTTTCAAGCGCACTTGTGTTATATATATATATATATATATATATATATATATATATATATATATATATATATATATGTGTGTGTGTGTGTGTGTGTGTCTTTATTCATATTTATCTAGATATATTATTAAAACATTTATATAAAATCCTGGAATCATGCCAGAAATTTAATTGTTCATATAAAATTTTTATCATTACTGATGACATAAAAATTATCACTGTTGACTTTTTATGAAAGAGTGGGGGATTTCTCCCCTATAGCCCTTAATATATCCAAAGCCTTAGGACTTCTAACGAAAATTAAATCCTATGGTATTTCTGGACAAATACTACAACATAATCAGATTGTTCCTAAACAAGAGAAAAAATCCAGATTGTACTCTATGGGCATACGTCTACACAACCTGATATCAATACAGTTATGCCCCAATAGTCGATCTTTGGCCTTTATTATCCCTGACCTCCCTAATAAAATTGTGTCTGAGATGAGTATATTTGCAAATGACATCACATTTTATGACATAAGAGAAAAATAAATGCTCACATGTTCAAGACAATGGCAGAAACTCTAGAAAACAACCTTAAGTTTGTAGTGGAATGAAACCGAAAATAGATAATAACATTTAATGCTACTAAGTCTTAGCTTCTTTTCTTTAACAATTACAAAAACTTCTCAACCAGAAACAAATTACCATAACAAATAACACCCTACACGAGAGCCTACTTTTCAAATTTATCGCGCTAACATTCACAGGCAACATGAATTAGAACAAATACATTAAGGACGTTGCCAAGGCTACCGTAAAAAGGTAAGCTCCCTTTACTGTTTCAGAAAATTACTCACACCAGAGAGAATCCTATATATTCACAAAACCACCATTCACCCATACATGGAGTAGTGGTGCCATATCTTAACTGGTGCATGTAACACTCATTTCTCACTCTTTGTAGGGTCTGAAAAAATGTCTCAAATCTAAAAGCCCTGCATTGTCGGCCAAGCTCCAACGTATGTCCTATCGCCACACTGTTGGATTTATGTGCCTGTTTTAGAAGCACTTTAATGGACTATGCTCTGATAAACTCATAGCAGTTGTTCCCCTTCGACTTACATACTCCCAACTAACCCAATAAGCAGTAATATTTCGCCGCTACACTGTTGAGGTACCTAAATTCTGGAAAACCTTCTACACTACTAGTTTCTTCTTTTGGAATGCTAAACTTTGGAATTCCCTCCGTGGTTTTTGATTCACTGACTGTACTAACCTGCTGAAGTTTAAATCTTATGTGAACAGACATTACGCTACTTAACTGCCACACGTTAATGTTAAACATAATCCCAAATAGTAGCTCCTTACGTTCCAAGTATATCACAATATCTCATAATAATAATGCTTCCTGGTAGCTTCTTTTTAAACACTATAGACTTTTGGAATTTTCTTCCTACTGACTGTTTTTATCCTACCTTGTTTTTAGCTAGAGTAATGCCAATAGGCATATTTTGTCTTTGTTATGATTATATTTCGTTCTTGTTACCGCCTCACCATCAAGTGGTTTCATGCCTTGTCTGGAGGTATTTCCATAAACAAAAAATATTTCAAGCGCCAGTGCAAATCTGAGGTGATTGTCTGGCATGCTATTTGACTTCTAACTTTCCATCAAAACTTGAAATGGTTGCATCTGTTTACTAGAAAAAAAAACACGTGTTTTAATTGTTAACATTTGCGTAAATAGATGTAGCCAGACACACACGCACACACACACACACACACACATTCTTGAGTTTATATATCCACTAGATGGGACATCCGAAGTCCGAGATTGAATGTGGATTAACGATTGTCTACTCTTACTTTATTGTCATCAAAATTGGTGAATTCGCTCATTTTTTAATCAAATCGATTAATTGCCTGCTCTAGTTGGGGACCCTGCTCGGTACATTAAGAGGAAGATCCACTTGCCTTCCCCCACTGCACCGTAGAGAGCATACTGTTGATTTTATAAAATTAGTTTTATATAATGGCTTGAATTAGAGTTTAAAATGCAAAATTTAAGTATAATGGTTCAATTTTGCTCTAAACAGAAACATTCATTTCGAACGCACCCCTGTCATATCAAAGAACATACTAATGGTTTTATATGATGGCCCTTTATACTTGGGTGATGATAACGTTTTAATTAAAGTTTAAAATGCAAAAGTTAAGTTTTATACGCGCTCCTGTCATATTAAAGAACCCACTGTTGATTTGATATGCCAGGCCTTTCTGCTTGTTCGGCAATAACACTTATCGAATTCATTTGTGATGTTGGGTGCTACCTTCTATTCCTTCTTTTATTGGATTTTTTCGTTTATCGATTATCGATGCTTATCGAAGATATTTCGATACAAAACCTATTTAAGAACACTGCCATAAAGGACATTTGCGTGAAATTTTAAAAAATCAGCCAAGCCGTTTAGGAGTCCATAGGGAACAGAACTCACACACGGACACACATATACACAGGCGAACATATATATATATATATATATATATATATATATATATATATATATATATATATATATATATATCTTTTAATATTATCTTATTTGTTTCATAGATGGCAGCTTTATAATTTTCCAACGGTATTTCATAGTTTATTTTTAGGATCCGGATTTTCTTTTGACTATCATCTTATAAAGTGATTCTTTTTATCTGTTTAGCTTGTCGATATTCTCATCTTTGTTAATCACATTTCTTCCATGTTGTTTTGTTTTGGAATACTATGTTTATTTTTATGAATATTTCATTCTTTGAAGAGTAGTCATATATTGAAATAATAAAAAGATATATATATATATATATATATATATATATATATATATATATATATATATATATATTAGAAAAGATGCGAAATTTGGGCCATTTCTCGTTAAAACCTTATTTCAAGTAAATTCATCTTTGCACAATGAACACACCATCTTTTTATATACTGCTTATATAGATGTGATATGACTGGAAAGATTAGCTAATTTGCATATACTTTTTAAAAGTTACATTTTATTAATTAACTATAGTTTTTACTGTTTGTTTAATTTAATGTTTACTGAAATTATATTTATTTTAATATAAAAATGTATTTCTTTCTGCAATACTATTTTATTGCCTGTAAAAACACTTAACATTTGGATTCAAATGTGCTTTCTTTAAGGGAATCGGCCCGATTTTCAACAAATTGTAATCTCTGTATGAACTGTAATTGAAAAGGAAAAATCAGTACTATTCTTTTCTTTACGGTCATCTTAAAAACATAAATAAATTTATACGGAACTTTTCAAAATGTCCATCTACACGAAAAAAGAGAATATAATTTGGTTGCATATTTACAAGAAAGTTATCAATGAAATCTTTATTTTCAATTCTTTATAGTATTAAAAATAGCAAACATATCGAATCGGCAAAATAATCTGGTTTATATTAGAAGAACGTTCTTTGCTTTATACATCATTTTAAAGAGAGGTTTTCGCTCTATCTAATCGAATAAATTATCATGTCTTCATCTCTGAACGTTAAATACGAGATGGGAAAAAGCAAATTCACGCAATTTTCTTGTTTCCATTCAAGCTAGGCCGAGAAGTTGTTGAAATAGCTAGCGATATCAAGGAAGCGTTTGGCCCAAGAACCACTACTTAACGCAGAGTATTATGGTGGTTTAAGAAATGTCGTGGCAGCGATGAGAGTTTTGAAGATGATGAGCGTAGTGATCGGCCATTGGATGTTGACAGCGATAAACTAAGAGCCTTAGTCGAAGCCAATCTATGCACAACTGTTCGAGAACTTACTCCTGAATCAGACGTAACGTAGACGACGGTTTCTAACCAGTTGAAAGAGATTTGAAAGACAAAAACATTTCATAAATGAGTGGCTCACGAATTAAAAAAAAAAACAATCAAAAGAAACGCCGTTATGAAGTGTCACCTTCCCTTCTTTTAAGCAAAAAGAACAACCCATTTCTCGACCGGGTTGTGACTTGCGATGAAAAGTGGGTTCTTTACGACAACCGGCGAACTTAACTCAGTGGTTAGACGGCGATAAAGTTTCACGACACTTCTCGAAGTCACAGATGCGGCAAAAAAAGGACATGCTGACTGGTCAATGTTTTGCGTCTGGTCTCATCCATTACAGTTTTTTAAATGCAGGCGAAACCATTACGGCAGTCAAGTACTGTCAACAAATGGATGAAATACACCAGAAACTTCAACAACAACACCCAGCATTAGTCAACAGAAAAGGCCCAATTCTCCTCCACAAAAATGCTCGACTACACGTTGCTAAACACACTCTGAAGAAGTTGGACGAATTAGGTTACGAAACTCTGCTTCATCCGCGTGGTGATCCCCTGGTGCAATCAAGTGGCCGCTGGCAGACCCTGGGCGTGGTAGCAGGACTCCGCGCCGGCCCACAAGTCCAAAGAGACGCAAGCTTAGTTTCAGAAGGAGTGCTACAACTTTGTAACGGTATCTTCCCCGACCTGCACCCACTGGACTTCTTCGTTTGGTCATACGTCGAGAACATCACCAACATGACCTACTACAACACCAAGACCAGCTTGATCGCCGTCGTCCGGCGAGCTCCCGCCGGCGCTTGTGGAAAAGGCATGCTTCCAGTTCCGGACTAGTATGGAGGCGGCGATTGCGGCTTAAGGCGGCTAAATTTTATATATATCAGCTCTACTACACAATCAAGTTATCTGAATTGATTTTTCAATAAAAGTTTTAAAATAAAGCTATAGTGTTGTTTTCATTAGAGCGACAAACTTACCGTTTTGCACTGTATATATATATATATATATATATATATATATATATATATATATATATATATACATATATATATGCATGCAAATACATATATACACATATATATGTACAAATACATATGCACATGAATATGTAAATACACATATATATATATAAATATACATATATATACATTCATAGATATACATAGATATACAGGGCTCCTTCAGTCTTTGACAGACCACGGATACCCACGAAGAGGTGTCTGCGCGTGAAATGTTTGTGGCAGGAGGTGCGCAATTTCCAACCACATCTCTCCTGAGTCGACATTTTATAATAACAATGGTAAGTGAAGTGTTTATACAGGACAACTGGAAACAAATGCCGACATAAGCTGAGTACATACATGGCTTAGAATTATCAAATGGTCACCCAGGTTCAATGTTGCTTAACTTCGGTGATCTGACGAGAACCGGTGTGTCAACGCGATTATGTCGTATATACATAAATATACATATGTATGTACACACACACACACACACACACACACACACACACACACACACACACACACACACATATATATATATATATATATACATATATATATATATATATGATGATTATTACTTTTTGACAGAAATTTGCCATCTCTCCAGCTAAGTATTCTACGGCTGTGTGCACGTAGGTGAATTTTTAATCCAACGTTAGTCCTACATAAAAGTATAAACATGAGACCTAAAAACTCCTTCTTGTAAATGTAATCGCACGATGATATTGTGAATCGTCTTTTAGATTAGCAAATTAGACCACAAATATGTCAACTTAGCATTGCCGGATTTGCTGTAAAAGCCTCCTCATAAGACTGTCGTTCCAGTCTTTGATAGTGAGATTTCAGATGATTTACAAAACCAGCTTTTGACAAAAAAGTATCTGCCACATACAGTGCACTTCAGTTCTTGTAATTTCTCTGCCATTATATTATCGTCCTGCTTTCTTAAAACACGTTTTAAGACAGCAAAATCTACGCACTGCTCTTCAAAAATCTTACAACTTTTTCTGATGGTTTTTCTCCACAATGAACGATTGGTATTCCCAGTTATGTACATCCATCTCCAGTATTTTCAAGATTTTTCTTGGTTTATGTTGTGGTCTTTTACGCCTATTTATATCGCCATAAAACAGTTGCTTAGGAAATGTTTTGTCCGCCATCCTAACCAAGTGTCCTGTCCACCGCATCTGATTTTGAATGATTTTCATTTCTATACTAGTACTATTTGATTGTTCAAGAAATACAGTGTCAGGTGTTAGAGTCCGCCAGTTAATACAAAGTATTCTCCGAATACAACTTTGATGAAAACTTTCCAATAACATGAGATGCCTATATATATATATATATATATATATATATATATATATATATATATATATATATATATATATATATATTCCAAGTCTCTGCCCCATATAGCAGCATGTTTCGTAAACACTTAGCTTTGTTTTTGATATGATTTTAATTTGTCGAGATTTCGTATGTATTATTATAGAGTTGTGATTTCAAAAGTAAAAAAAAAGTATTTGTGTGGCATCAGCTAGAATCGAAACCGGAACCAAAACTCTAGTATTAAAGCTGGTGACATTTTTCATGAGACATGAATATGAACTGCTTAAAAATAAATAAAAAGATGAATATACAAAATATATAACGATTTTTCCAATTTTTATCCATTTTGACTCCTTAAAAACTATTTTTACCGGCTAAAGACCCATAAAATATCGGTCAATAAGAAATCCAATCCGTTGAGACCCATAGCGCTACTCTGCAACTTTTAGTTTCGGGAGAGATAGAGTTTGAAAATATAGAGACAGGCAGACAGACAGGCCGACAGACACACAGATCGCCTGGTTGTAAAATTCGTTTAAATATGATTTTACGACTGGGCAAAGCCGAGCACCCCTCCCTGCTAGTTTTTATATATAGACTGTTTTTAGGTATTTACTAGTTTAATATACAGGATTATTAATCATCATTTGTAGCATTATTTTCAATACTCCTATAATCTAATATATAAAAGACGCTATATATGTTTGTCTGTAAGTCAGTCCGTCCATCTGTCTTTTAGTGTGCCTTTATATTTTGAAATTCTATCTCTTCCGAAACTAAAAGTCGCAGAGCGGCGCTAGGGGCCTCAAATGATTGGATTTTTACAGTGGTAACGTCACCATTTTTGAATGATACAATTCGACTTTCGGTTTCGATTACAGTGGATGGCACTTAAATACTTAATTTTTTACTTCTAATATCACGACTCAATAATAATAAATACGAACTCTGGACAAATTAAAACACCATATTTAAACATATTCTATGACCGGGCACACTTATAAGATATAATAATTTATTATTTTAATGAATTAAATGAGTATTTAAATTAATATTTGATAATTTAATTCTTATTTTGCTTTTCTTATATTAGGATAGTTTATCTTGTTATTATAATATTTTATCATCTCCTACTCTTCTATTTACCATTTTTATTTATTTATCATTTGAATTTTAAATAGAAACTATTATTTAACATGTTTAGATATATAAATTAGATTAATAGTTAGAATATTTCAAGCCCCACACCATCAATTGATTATGTTAATTATGTTAATTCGGTAGTTAAACTTATTTTACTATATAATTCCAAAATAAAATTAGTAACCCCTAACTAATGTAACAAAATTATACTGCCCTATTTGATGTTCAGAATAATTCCATAGATATATCTCATTATAACTAATATTTTGATATATTTTTTTTATTATAACATTAAGGGTATTTATGAGGGTCAACGCACCAATCATATAATACTTTCTTATTTTAACTAATTAAAGGAGTATTTAAATCGAAACTCTAGAATTCAATTCTACTTATACTTTATTATATTAGGATTATACTTTATTATATTAGGATTATACTTTATTATATAAGGATTATACTTTATTATATTAAGATTATACTTTACTATATAAGGATTATACTTTATTATATTAGGAATATACTTTATTATATTAGGATTATACTTTATTATATTAGGATTATACTTTATTATATTAGGATTATACTTTATTATATTAGGATTATACTTTATTATATTAGGATTATACTTTATTATATTAGGATTATACTTTATTATATTAGGAATATACTTTATTATATTAGGATTATACTTTATTATATTAGGATTATACTTTATTATATTAGGATTATACTTTATTATATTAGGATTATACTTTATTATATTAGGAATATACTTTATTATATTAGGATTATACTTTATTATATTAGGATTATACTTTATTATATTAGGATTATACTTTATTATATTAGGAATATACTTTATTATATTAGGATTATACTTTATTATATTAGGATTATACTTTATTATATTAGGATTATACTTTATTATATTAGGATTATACTTTATTATATAAGGAATATACTTTATTATATTAGGATTATACTTTATTATATTAGGATTATACTTTATTATATTAGGATTATACTTTATTATATTAGGATTATATTTTACTATATAAGGATTATACTTTATTATATTAGGAATATACTTTATTATATTAGGATTATACTTTATTATATTAGGATTATACTTTATTATATTAGGATTATACTTTATTATATTAGGAATATACTTTATTATATTAGGATTATACTTTATTATATTAGGATTATACTTTATTATATTAGGATTATACTTTGTTATATTAGGATTATACTTTATTATATTAGGATTATACTTTATTATATTAGGAATATACTTTATTATATTAGGATTATAATATTATATTAGGATTATACTTTATTATATTAGGATTATACTTTACTATATAAGGATTATACTTTATTATATTAGGATTATACTTTATTATATTAGGATTATACTTTACTATATTAGGATTATACTTTATTATATTATGATTATACTTTACTATATTAGGATTATACTTTATTATATTAGGATTATACTTTACTATATTAGGATTATACTTTATTATATTAGGATTATACTTTACTATATTAGGATTATACTTTATTATATTAGGATTATGCTTTACTATATTAGGATTATACTTTATTCTATTAGGATTATACTTTATTATATTAGGATTATGCTTTATTATATTAGGATTATACTTTATTATATTAGGATTATGCTTTACTATATTAGGATTATACTTTATTATATTAGGATTATACTTTATTATATTAGGATTATGCTTTATTATATTAGGATTATACTTTATTATATTAGGATTATGCTTTATTATGTTAGGATTATGCTTTATTATATTAGGATTATACTTTATTATATTAGGATTATACTTTATTATATTAGGATTATACTTTATTATATTAGGATTATACTTTATTATATTAGGATTATGCTTTATTATATTAGGATTATACTTTATTATATTAGGATTATACTTTACTATATTAGGATTATACTTTATTATATTAGGATTATACTTTATTATTTTAGGATTATGCTTTACTATATTAGGATTATACTTTATTATATTAGGATTATACTTTACTATATTAGGATTATACTTTACTATATTAGGATTATACTTTATTATATTAGGATTATACTTTATTATATTAGGATTACACTTTATTATATTAGGATTATACTTTATTATATTAGGATTATACTTTATTATATTAGGATTATACTTTATTATATTAGGATTATACTTTATTATATTAGGATTATACTTTACTATATTAGGATTATACTTTATTATATTAGGATTATACTTTATTATATTAGGATTATACTTTATTATATTAGGATTATACTTTATTATATTAGGATTATGCTTTATTATATTAGGATTATACTTTACTATATAAGGATAATACTTTATTATATTAGGATTATGCTTTATTATATTAGGATTATACTTTATTATATTAGGATTATACTTTATTATATTAGGATTATACTTTATTATATTAGGATTATACTTTATTATATTAGGATTATGCTTTATTATATAAGGATTATACTTTACTATATAAGGATAATAATTTATTATATTAGGATTATGCTTTTTTTATATTAGGATTATACTTTATTATATTAGGATTATACTTTATTATATTAGGATTATACTTTACTATATTAGGATGATACTTTATTATATTAGGAATATACTTTATTATATTAGGATTATACTTTACTATATTAGGATTATACTTTATTATATTAGGATTATACTTTATTATATTAGGAATATACTTTATTATATTAGGATTATACTTTATTATATTAGGATTATACTTTATTATATTAGGATTATACTTTATTATATTAGGATTATACTTTATTATATTAGGATTATACTTTATTATATTAGGATTATACTTTATTATATTAGGATTATACTTTATTATATTAGGATTATACTTTATTATATTAGGATTATACTTTACTATATAAGGATTATACTTTATTATATTAGGAATATACTTTATTATATTAGGATTATACTTTATTATATTAGGATTATACTTTATTATATTAGGATTATACTTTATTCTATTAGGATTATACTTTACTATATTAGGATTATACTTTATTATATTAGGATTATACTTTATTATATTAGGATTATACTTTATTATATTAGGATTATACTTTACTATATTAGGATTATACTTTATTATATTAGGATTATACTTTACTATATTAGGATTATACTTTATTATATTAGGATTATGCTTTACTATATTAGGATTATACTTTATTCTATTAGGATTATACTTTATTATATTAGGATTATGCTTCATTGTATTAGGATTATACTTTATTATATTAGGATTATGCTTTACTATATTAGGATTATACTTTATTATATTAGGATTATACTTTATTATATTAGGATTATGCTTTATTATATTAGGATTATACTTTATTATATTAGGATTATGCTTTATTATATTAGGATTATGCTTTATTATATTAGGATTATACTTTATTATATTAGGATTATACTTGATTATATCAGGATTATACTTTATTATATTAGGATTATACTTTATTATATTAGGATTATACTTTATTATAGTAGGATTATACTTTATTATATTAGGATTATGCTTTATTATATTAGGATTATACTTTCTTATATTAGGATTATACTTTACTATATTAGGATTATACTTTATTATATTAGGATTATGCTTTACAATATTAGGATTATACTTTATTCTATTAGGATTATACTTTATTATTTTAGGATTATGCTTTATTATATTAGGATTATACTTTATTATATTAGGATTATACTTTATTATATTAGGATTATACTTTATTATATTAGGATTATACTTTATTATATTAGGATTATGCTTTATTATATTAGGATTATACTTTATTATATTAGGATTATGCTTTATTATATTAGGATTATACTTTATTATATTAGGATTATGCTTTATTATGTTAGGATTATGCTTTATTATATTAGGATTATGCTTTACTATATTAGGATTATACTTTACTATATTAGGATTATACTTTTTTATATTAGGATTATACTTTACTATATTAGGATTATACTTTATTATATTATGATTATACTTTACTATATTAGGATTATACTTTATTATATTAGGATTATACTTTACTATATTAGGATTATACTTTATTATATTAGGATTATACTTTACTATATTAGGATTATACTTTATTATATTAGGATTATGCTTTACTATATTAGGATTATACTTTATTCTATTAGGATTATACTTTATTATATTAGGATTATGCTTTATTATATTAGGATTATACTTTATTATATTAGGATTATGCTTTACTATATTAGGATTATACTTTATTATATTAGGATTATACTTTATTATATTAGGATTATGCTTTATTATATTAGGATTATACTTTATTATATTAGGATTATGCTTTATTATGTTAGGATTATGCTTTATTATATTAGGATTATACTTTATTATATTAGGATTATACTTTATTATATTAGGATTATACTTTATTATATTAGGATTATACTTTATTATATTAGGATTATGCTTTATTATATTAGGATTATACTTTATTATATTAGGATTATACTTTACTATATTAGGATTATACTTTATTATATTAGGATTATACTTTATTATTTTAGGATTATGCTTTACTATATTAGGATTATACTTTATTATATTAGGATTATACTTTACTATATTAGGATTATACTTTACTATATTAGGATTATACTTTATTATATTAGGATTATACTTTATTATATTAGGATTATACTTTATTATATTAGGATTATACTTTATTATATAAGGATTATACTTTATTATATTAGGATTATACTTTATTATATTAGGATTATACTTTACTATATAAGGATTATACTTTATTATATTAGGAATATACTTTATTATATTAGGATTATACTTTATTATATTAGGATTATACTTTATTATATTAGGATTATACTTTATTCTATTAGGATTATACTTTACTATATTAGGATTATACTTTATTATATTAGGATTATACTTTACTATATAAGAATTATACTTTATTATATTAGGATTATACTTTATTATATTAGGAATATACTTTATTATATTAGGATTATACTTTATTATATTAGGATTATACTTTATTATATTAGGATTATACTTTACTATATAAGGATTATACTTTATTATATAAGGATTATACTTTATTATATTAGGATTATACTTTACTATATTAGGATTATACTTTATTATATTATGATTATACTTTACTATATTAGGATTATACTTTATTATATTAGGATTAAACTTTACTATATTAGGATTATACTTTATTATATTAGGATTATACTTTACTATATTAGGATTATACTTTATTATATTAGGATTATGCTTTATTATATTAGGATTATACTTTACTATATAAGGATAATAATTTATTATATTAGGATTATGCTTTATTATATTAGGATTATACTTTATTATATTAGGATTATACTTTATTATATTAGGATTATACTTTATTATATTAGGATTATACTTAATTATATTAGGAATATACTTTATTATATTAGGATTATACTTTATTATATTAGGATTATACTTTATTATATTAGGATTATACTTTATTATATTAGGAATATACTTTATTATATTAGGATTATACTTTATTATATTAGGATTATACTTTATTATATTAGGATTATACTTTATTATATTAGGATTATACTTTATTATATTAGGATTATACTTTACTATATAAGTATTATACTTTATTATATTAAGAATATACTTTATTATATTAGGATTATACTTTATTATATTAGGATTATACTTTATTATATTAGGATTATACTTTATTCTATTAGGATTATACTTTATTCTATTAGGATTATACTTTATTATATTAGGATTATATTTACTATATTAGGATTATACTTTATTATATTAGGATTATACTTTACTATATTAGGATTATACTTTATTATATTAGGATTATACTTTACTATATTAGGATTATACTTTATTATATTAGGATTATGCTTTACTATATTAGGATTATACTTTGTTCTATTAGGATTATACTTTATTATATTAGGATTATGCTTTATTATATTAGGATTATACTTTATTATATTAGGATTATGCTTTACTATATTAGGATTATACTTTATTATATTAGGATTATACTTTATTATATTAGGATTGTGCTTTATTATATTAGGATTATACTTTATTATATTAGGATTATGCTTTATTATATAAGGATTATGCTTTTTTATATTAGGATTATACTTTATTATATTAGGATTATACTTTATTATATTAGGATTATACTTTATTATATTAGGATTATACTTTATTATAGTAGGATTATACTTTATTATATTAGGATTATGCTTTATTATATTAGGATTATACTTTATTATATTAGGATTATACTTTACTATATTAGGATTATACTTTATTATATTAGGATTATGCTTTACTATATTAGGATTATACTTTATTCTATTAGGATTATACTTTATTATATTAGGATTATGCTTTATTATATTAGGATTATACTTTATTATATTAGGATTATACTTTATTATATTAGGATTATACTTTACTATATTAGGATTATACTTTATTATATTAGGATTATGCTTTATTATATTAGGATTATACTTTATTATATTAGGATTATGCTTTATTATATTAGGATTATGCTTTATTATGTTAGGATTATGCTTTATTATATTAGGATTATGCTTTACTATATTAGGATTATACTTTACTATATTAGGATTATACTTTATTATATTAGGATTATACTTTACTATATTAGGATTATACTTTATTATATTATGATTATACTTTACTATATTAGGATTATACTTTATTATATTAGGATTATACTTTACTATATTAGGATTATGCTTTATTATATTAGGATTATACTTTATTATATTAGGATTATACTTTATTATATTAGGATTATACTTTATTATATTAGGATTATACTTTATTATATTAGGATTATGCTTTATTATATTAGGATTATACTTTATTATATTAGGATTATGCTTTATTATATTAGGATTATGCTTTATTATGTTAGGATTATGCTTTATTATATTAGGATTATGCTTTACTATATTAGGATTATACTTTACTATATTAGGATTATACTTTATTATATTAGGATTATACTTTACTATATTAGGATTATACTTTATTATATTATGATTATACTTTACTATATTAGGATTATACTTTATTATATTAGGATTAAACTTTACTATATTAGGATTATACTTTATTATATTAGGATTATACTTTACTATATTAGGATTATACTTTATTATATTAGGATTATGCTTTACTATATTAGGATTATACATTATTCTATTAGGATTATACTTTATTATATTAGGATTATGCTTTATTATATTAGGATTATACTTTATTATATTAGGATTATGCTTTACTATATTAGGATTATACTTTATTATATTAGGATTATACTTTATTATATTAGGATTATGCTTTATTATATTAGGATTATACTTTATTATATTAGGATTATGCTTTATTATGTTAGGATTATACTTTATTATATTAGGATTATACTTTATTATATTAGGATTATACTTTATTATATTAGGATTATACTTTATTATATTAGGATTATACTTTATTATATTAGGATTATACTTTATTATATTAGGATTATACTTTACTATATTAGGATTATACTTTATTATATTAGGATTATACTTTATTATTTTAGGATTATGCTTTACTATATTAGGATTATACTTTATTATATTAGGATTATACTTTACTATATTAGGATTATACTTTACTATATTAGGATTATACTTAATTATATTAGGATTATACTTTATTATATTAGGATTATACTTTATTATATTAGGATTATACTTAATTATATTAGGATTATACTTTATTATATTAGGATTATACTTTATTATATTAGGATTATACTTTACTATATAAGGATTATACTTTATTATATTAGGAATATATTTATTATATTAGGATTATACTTTATTATATTAGGATTATACTTTATTATATTAGGATTATACTTTATTCTATTAGGATTATACTTTACTATATTAGGATTATACTTTATTATATTAGGATTATACTTTACTATATTAGGATTATACTTTATTATATTAGGATTATACTTTATTATATTAGGAATATACTTTATTATATTAGGATTATACTTTATTATATTAGGATTATACTTTATTATATTAGGATTATACTTTACTATATAAGGATTATACTTTATTATATTAGGATTATACTTTATTATATTAGGATTATACTTTACTATATTAGGATTATACTTTATTATATTATGATTATACTTTACTATATTAGGATTATACTTTATTATATTAGGATTATACTTTACTATATTAGGATTATACTTTATTATTTTAGGATTATACTTTACTATATTAGGATTATACTTTATTATATTAGGATTATGCTTTACTATATTAGGATTATACTTTATTCTATTAGGATTATACTTTATTATATTAGGATTATGCTTTATTATATTAGGATTATACTTTATTATATTAGGATTATGCTTTACTATATTAGGATTATACTTTATTATATTAGGATTATACTTTATTATATTAGGATTATGCTTTATTATATTAGGTTTATACTTTATTATATTAGGATTATGCTTTATTATGTTAGGATTATGCTTTATTATATTAGGATTATACTTTATTATATTAGGATTATACTTTATTATATTAGGATTATACTTTATTATATTAGGATTATACTTTATTATATTAGGATTATGCTTTATTATATTAGAATTATACTTTATTATATTAGGATTATACTTTACTATATTAGGATTATACTTTATTATATTAGGATTATACTTTATTATTTTAGGATTATGCTTTACTATATTAGGATTATACTTTATTATATTAGGATTATACTTTACTATATTAGGATTATACTTTACTATATTAGGATTATACTTTATTATATTAGGATTATACTTTATTATATTAGGATTATACTTTATTATATTAGGATTATACTTTATTATATTAGGATTATACTTTATTATATTAGGATTATACTTTATTATATTAGGATTATACTTTATTATATTAGGATTATACTTTACTATATTAGGATTATACTTTATTATATTAGGATTATACTTTATTATATTAGGATTATACTTTATTATATTAGGATTATACTTTATTATATTAGGATTATGCTTTATTATATTAGGATTATACTTTACTATATAAGGATTATACTTTATTATATTAGGATTATGCTTTAATATATTAGGATTATACTTTATTATATTAGGATTATACTTTATTATATTAGGATTATACTTTATTATATTAGGATTATACTTTATTATATTAGGATTATGCTTTATTATATTAGGATTATACTTTACTATATAAGGATAATACTTTATTATATTAGGATTATGCTTTATTATATTAGGATTATACTTTATTATATTAGGATTATACTTTATTATATTAGGATTATACTTTACTATATTAGGATTATACTTTATTATATTAGGATTATACTTTATTATATTAGGATTGTGCTTTATTATATTAGGATTATACTTTATTATATTAGGATTATGCTTTATTATATAAGGATTATGCTTTATTATATTAGGATTATACTTTATTATATTAGGATTATACTTTATTATATTAGGATTATACTTTATTATATTAGGATTATACTTTATTATATTAGGATTATACTTTATTATAGTAGGATTATACTTTATTATATTAGGATTATGCTTTATTATATTAGGATTATACTTTATTATATTAGGATTATACTTTACTATATTAGGATTATACTTTATTATATTAGGATTATGCTTTACTATATTAGGATTATACTTTATTTTATTAGGATTATACTTTATTATATTAGGATTATGCTTTATTATATTAGGATTATACTTTATTATATTCGGATTATACTTTATTATATTAGGATTATACTTTACTATATTAGGATTATACTTTATTATATTAGGATTATGCTTTATTATATTAGGATTATACTTTATTATATTAGGATTATGCTTTATTATATTAGGATTATGCTTTATTATATTAGGATTATACTTTATTATATTAGGATTATACTTTATTATATTAGGATTATACTTTATTATATTAGGATTATACTTTATTATATTAGGATTATGCTTTATTATATTAGGATTATACTTTATTATATTAGGATTATGCTTTATTATATTAGGATTATGCTTTATTATGTTAGGATTACGCTTTATTATATTAGGATTATGCTTTACTATATTAGGATTATACTTTACTATATTAGGATTATACTTTATTACATTAGGATTATACTTTACTATATTAGGATTATACTTTATTATATTATGATTATACTTTACTATATTAGGATTATACTTTATTATATTAGGATTATACTTTACTATATTAGGATTATACTTTATTATATTAGGATTATACTTTACTATATTAGGATTATACTTTATTATATTAGGATTATGCTTTACTATATTAGGATTATACTTTATTCTATTAGGATTATACTTTATTATATTAGGATTATGCTTTATTATATTAGGATTATACTTTATTATATTAGGATTATGCTTTACTATATTAGGATTATACTTTATTATATTAGGATTATACTTTATTATATTAGGATTATGCTTTATTATATTAGGATTATACTTTATTATATTAGGATTATGCTTTATTATGTTAGGATTATGCTTTATTATATTAGGATTATACTTTATTATATTAGGATTATACTTTATTATATTAGGATTATACTTTATTATATTAGGATTATACTTTATTATATTAGGATTATGCTTTATTATATTAGGATTATACTTTATTATATTAGGATTATACTTTACTATATTAGGATTATACTTTATTATATTAGGATTATACTTTATTATTTTAGGATTATGCTTTACTATATTAGGATTATACTTTATTATATTAGGATTATACTTTACTATATTAGGATTATACTTTACTATATTAGGATTATACTTTATTATATTAGGATTATACTTTATTATATTAGGATTATACTTTATTATATTAGGATTATACTTTATTATATTAGGATTATACTTTATTATATTAGGATTATACTTTATTATATTAGGACTATACTTTACTATATAAGGATTATACGTTATTATATTAGGAATATACTTTATTATATTAGATTTATACTTTATTATATTAGGATTATACTTTATTATATTAGGATTATACTTTATTCTATTAGGATTATACTTTACTATATTAGGATTATACTTTATTATATTAGGATTATACTTTACTATATTAGGATTATACTTTATTATATTAGGATTATACTTTATTATATTAGGAATATACTTTATTATATTAGGATTATACTTTATTATATTAGGATTATACTTTATTATATTAGGATTATACTTTACTATATAAGGATTATACTTTATTATATTAGGATTATACTTTATTATATTAGGATTATACTTTACTATATTAGGATTATACTTTATTATATTATGATTATACTTTACTATATTAGGATTATACTTTATTATATTAGGATTATACTTTACTATATTAGGATTATACTTTATTATTTTAGGATTATACTTTACTATATTTGGATTATACTTTATTATATTAGGATTATGCTTTACTATATTAGGATTATACTTTATTCTATTAGGATTATACTTTATTATATTAGGATTATGCTTTATTATATTAGGATTATACTTTATTATATTAGGATTATGCTTTACTATATTAGGATTATACTTTATTATATTAGGATTATACTTTATTATATTAGGATTATGCTTTATTATATTAGGTTTATACTTTATTATATTAGGATTATGCTTTATTATGTTAGGATTATGCTTTATTATATTAGGATTATACTTTATTATATTAGGATTATACTTTATTATATTAGGATTATACTTTATTATATTAGGATTATACTTTATTATATTAGGATTATGCTTTATTATATTAGGATTATACTTTATTATATTAGGATTATACTTTACTATATTAGGATTATACTTTATTATATTAGGATTATACTTTATTATTTTAGGATTATGCTTTACTATATTAGGATTATACTTTATTATATTAGGATTATACTTTACTATATTAGGATTATACTTTACTATATTAGGATTATACTTTATTATATTAGGATTATACTTTATTATATTAGGATTATACTTTATTATATTAGGATTATACTTTATTATATTAGGATTATACTTTATTATATTAGGATTATACTTTATTATATTAGGATTATACTTTATTATATTAGGATTATACTTTACTATATTAGGATTATACTTTATTATATTAGGATTATACTATATTATATTAGGATTATACTTTATTATATTAGGATTATACTTTATTATATTAGGATTATGCTTTATTATATTAGGATTATACTTTACTATATAAGGATTATACTTTATTATATTAGGATTATGCTTTAATATATTAGGATTATACTTTATTATATTAGGATTATACTTTATTATATTAGGATTATACTTTATTATATTAGGATTATACTTTATTATATTAGGATTATGCTTTATTATATTAGGATTATACTTTACTATATAAGGATAATACTTTATTATATTAGGATTATGCTTTATTATATTAGGATTATACTTTACTATATTAGGATTATACTTTATTATATTAGGATTATACTTTACTATATTAGGATTATACTTTATTATATTAGGATTATGCTTTACTATATTAGGATTATACTTTATTCTATTTGGATTATACTTTATTATATTAGGATTATGCTTTATTATATTAGGATTATACTTTATTATATTAGGATTATGCTTTACTATATTAGGATTATACTTTATTATATTAGGATTATACTTTATTATATTAGGATTATGCTTTATTATATTAGGATTATACTTTATTATATTAGGATTATGCTTTATTATGTTAGGATTATGCTTTATTATATTAGGATTATACTTTATTATATTAGGATTATACTTTATTATATTAGGATTATACTTTATTATATTAGGATTATACTTTATTATATTAGGATTATGCTTTATTATATTAGGATTATACTTTATTATATTAGGATTATACTTTACTATATTAGGATTATACTTTATTATATTAGGATTATACTTTATTATTTTAGGATTATGCTTTACTATATTAGGATTATACTTTATTATATTAGGATTATACTTTATTATATTAGGATAATACTTTACTATATTAGGATTATACTTTATTATATTAGGATTATACTTTATTATATTAGGATTATACTTTATTATATTAGGATTATACTTTATTATATTAGGATTATACTTTATTATATTAGGATTATACTTTATTATATTAGGATTATACTTTATTATATTAGGATTATACTTTACTATATTAGGATTATACTTTATTATATTAGGATTATACTTTATTATATTAGGATTATACTTTATTATATTAGGATTATACTTTATTATATTAGGATTATGCTTTATTATATTAGGATTATACTTTACTATATAAGGATTATACTTTATTATATTAGGATTATGCTTTATTATATTAGGATTATACTTTATTATATTAGGATTATACTTTATTATATTAGGATTATACTTTATTATATTAGGATTATACTTTATTATATTAGGATTATGCTTTATTATATTAGGATTATACTTTACTATATAAGGATAATACTTTATTATATTAGGATTATGCTTTATTATATTAGGATTATACTTAATTATATTAGGATTATACTTTATTATATTAGGATTATACTTTACTATATTAGGATCATACTTTATTATATTAGGAATATACTTTATTATATTAGGATTATACTTTATTATATTAGGATTATGCTTTATTATATTAGGATTATACTTTATTATATTAGGATTATACTTTATTATATTAGGATTATACTTTATTATATTAGGATTATACTTTATTATATTAGGATTATGCTTTATTATATTAGGATTATACTTTATTATATTAGGATTATGCTTTATTATATTAGGATTATGCTTTATTATGTTAGGATTATGCTTTATTATATTAGGATTATGCTTTACTATATTAGGATTATGCTTTACTATATTAGGATTATACTTTATTATATTAGGATTATACTTTACTATATTAGGATTATACTTTATTATATTATGATTATACTTTACTATATTAGGATTATACTTTATTATATTAGGATTATACTTTACTATATTAGGATTATACTTTATTATATTAGGATTATACTTTACTATATTAGGATTATACTTTATTATATTAGGATTATGCTTTACTATATTAGGATTATACTTTATTCTATTAGGATTATACTTTATTATATTAGGATTATGCTTTATTATATTAGGATTATACTTTATTATATTAGGATTATGCTTTACTATATTAGGATTATACTTTATTATATTAGGATTATACTTTATTATATTAGGATTATGCTTTATTATATTAGGATTATACTTTATTATATTAGGATTATGCTTTATTATGTTAGGATTATGCTTTATTATATTAGGATTATACTTTATTATATTAGGATTATACTTTATTATATTAGGATTATACTTTATTATATTAGGATTATACTTTATTATATTAGGATTATGCTTTATTATATTAGGATTATACTTTATTATATTAGGATTATACTTTACTATATTAGGATTATACTTTATTATATTAGGATTATACTTTATTGTTTTAGGATTATGCTTTACTATATTAGGATTATACTTTATTATATTAGGATTATACTTTACTATATTAGGATTATACTTTACTATATTAGGATTATACTTTATTATATTAGGATTATACTTTATTATATTAGGATTATACTTTATTATATTAGGATTATACTTTATTATATTAGGATTATACTTTATTATATTAGGATTATACTTTATTATATTAGGATTATACTTTACTATATAAGGATTGTACTTTATTATATTAGGAATATACTTTATTATATTAGGATTATACTTTATTATATTAGGATTATACTTTATTATATTAGGATTATACTTTATTCTATTAGGATTATACTTTACTATATTAGGATTATACTTTATTATATTAGGATTATACTTTACTATATTAGGATTATACTTTATTATATTAGGATTATACTTTATTATATTAGGAATATACTTTATTATATTAGGATTATACTTTATTATATTAGGATTATACTTTATTATATTAGGATTATACTTTACTATATAAGGATTATACTTTATTATATTAGGATTATACTTTATTATATTAGGAATATACTTTACTATATAAGGATTATACTTTATTATATTAGGATTATGCTTTAATATATTAGGATTATACTTTATTATATTAGGATTATACTTTATTATATTAGGATTATACTTTATTATATTAGGATTATACTTTATTATATTAGGATTATGCTTTATTATATTAGGATTATACTTTACTATATAAGGATAATACTTTATTATATTAGGATTATGCTTTATTATATTAGGATTATACTTTATTATATTAGGATTATACTTTATTATATTAGGATTATACTTTACTATATTAGGATTATACTTTATTATATTAGGAATATACTTTATTATATTAGGATTATACTTTATTATATTAGGATTATACTTTATTATATTAGGATTATGCTTTATTATATTAGGAATATACTTTATTATATTAGGATTATACTTTATTATATTAGGATTATACTTTATTATATTAGGATTATACTTTATTATATTAGGATTATACTTTATTATATTAGGATTATACTTTATTATATTAGGATTATACTTTATTACATTAGGATTATACTTTATTATATTAGGATTATACTTTACTATATAAGGATTATACTTTATTATATTAGGAATATACTTTATTATATTAGGATTATACTTTATTATATTAGGATTATACTTTATTATATTAGGATTATACTTTATTCTATTAGGATTATACTTTACTATATTAGGATTATACTTTATTATATAAGGATTATACTTTACTATATTAGGATTATACTTTATTATATTAGGATTATACTTTACTATATTAGGTTTATACTTTATTATATTAGGATTATACTTTACTATATTAGGATTATACTTTATTATATTAGGATTATGCTTTACTATATTAGGATTATAATTTATTCTATTAGGATTATACTTTATTATATTAGGATTATGCTTTATTATATTAGGATTATACTTTATTATATTAGGATTATGCTTTACTATATTAGGATTATACTTTATTATATTAGGATTATACTTTATTATATTAGGATTATGCTTTATTATATTAGGATTATACTTTATTATATTAGGATTATGCTTTATTATATTAGGATTATGCTTTATTATATTAGGATTATACTTTATTATATTAGGATTATACTTTATTATATTAGGATTATACTTTATTATATTAGGATTATACATTATTATATTAGGATTATACTTTATTATAGTAGGATTATACTTTATTATATTAGGATTATGCTTTATTATATTAGGATTATACTTTATTATATTAGGATTATACTTTACTATATTAGGATTATACTTTATTATATTAGGATTATGCTTTACTATATTAGGATTATACTTTATTCTATTAGGATTATACTTTATTATATTAGGATTATGCTTTATTATAATAGGATTATACTTTATTATATTAGGATTATGCTTTACTATATATGGATTATACTTTATTATATTAGGATTATACTTTATTATATTAGGATTATGCTTTATTATATTAGGATTATACTTTATTATATTAGGATTATACTTTATTATATTAGGATTATGCTTTATTATATTAGGATTATACTTTATTATATTAGGATTATACTTTACTATATTAGGATTATACTTTATTATATTAGGATTATGCTTTATTATATTAGGATTATACTTTATTATTTTAGGATTATGCTTTACTATATTAGGATTATACTTTATTATATTAGGATTATACTTTACTATATAAGGATTATACTTTACTATATTAGGATTATACTTTATTATATTAGGATTATACTTTATTATATTAGGATTATACTTTATTATATTAGGATTATACTTTATTATATTAGGATTATACTTTATTATATTAGGATTATACTTTATTATATTAGGATTATACTTTATTATATTAGGATTATACTTTACTATATAAGGATTATACTTTATTATATTAGGAATATACTTTATTATATTAGGATTATACTTTATTATATTAGGATTATACTTTATTGTATTAGGATTATACTTTATTCTATTAGGATTATACTTTACTATATTAGGATTATACTTTATTATATTAGGATTATACTTTACTATATTAGGATTATACTTTATTATATTAGGATTATACTTTACTATATTAGGATTATACTTTATTATATTAGGATTATACTTTACTATATTAGGATTATACTTTATTATATTAGGATTATGCTTTACTATATTAGGATTATACTTTATTCTATTAGGATTATACTTTATTATATTAGGATTATGCTTTATTATATTAGGATTATACTTTATTATATTAGGATTATGCTTTACTATATTAGGATTATACTTTATTATATAAGGATTATACTTTATTATATTAGGATTATGCTTTATTATATTAGGATTATACTTTATTATATTAGGATTATGCTTTATTATATTAGGATTATGCTTTATTATATTAGAATTATACTTTATTATATTAGGATTATACTTTATTATATTAGGATTATACTTTATTATATTAGGATTATACTTTATTATATTAGGATTATACTTTATTATAGTAGGATTATACTTTATTATATTAGGATTATGCTTTATTATATTAGGATTATACTTTATTATATTAGGATTATACTTTACTATATTAGGATTATACTTTATTATATGAGGATTATGCTTTATTATATTAGGATTATACTTTATTATTTTAGGATTATACTTTACTATATTAGGATTATACTTTATTATATTAGGAGTATACTTTACTATATTAGGATTATACTTTACTATATTAGGATTATACTTTATTATATTAGGATTATACTTTATTATATAAGGATTATACTTTATTATATTAGGATTATACTTTATTATATTAGGATTATACTTTATTATATTAGGATTATACTTTATTATATTAGGATTATACTTTACTATATTAGGATTATACTTTATTATATTAGGATTATACTTTATTATATTAGGATTATACTTTATTATATTAGGATTATACTTTATTATATTAGGATTATACTTTATTATATTAGGATTATGCTTTATTATATTAGGATTGTACTTTACTATATAAGGATTATACTTTATTATATTAGGATTATGCTTTATTATATTAGGATTATACTTTATTATATTAGGATTATACTTTAATATATTAGGATTATACTTTATTATATTAGGATTATACTTTATTATATTAGGATTATGCTTTATTATATTAGGATTATACTTTTCTATATAAGGATTATACTTTATTATATTAGGATTATGGTTTATTATATTAGGATTATACTTTATTATATTAGGATTATACTTTACTATATTAGGATTATACTTTATTATAGTAGGAATATACTTTATTATATTAGGATTATACTTTATTATATTAGGATTATACTTTATTATATTAGGATTATACTTTATTATATTAGGAATATACTTTATTATATTAGGATTATACTTTATTATATTAGGATTATACTTTATTATATTAGGATTATACTTTATTATATTAGGATTATACTTTATTATATTAGGAATATACTTTATTATATTAGGATTATACTTTATTATATTAGGATTATACTTTATTATATTAGGATTATACTTTATTATATTAGGATTATACTTTACTATACAAGGATTATATTTTATTATATTAGGAATATACTTTATTATATTAGGATTATACTTTATTGTATTAGGATTATACTTTATTATATTAGGAATATACTTTATTATATTAGGATTATACTTTATTATATTAGGATTATACTTTATTATATATGGATTATACTTTATTATATTAGGATTATACTTTATTATATTAGGAATATACTTTATTATATTAGGATTATACTTTATTATATTAGGATTATACTTTATTATATTAGGATTATACTTTACTATATAAGGATTATACTTTATTATATTAGGATTATACTTTATTATATTAGGATTATACTTTACTATATTAGGATTATACTTTATTATATTAGGATTATACTTTACTATATTAGGATTATACTTTATTATATTAGGATTATGCTTTACTATATTAGGATTATACTTTATTCTATTAGGATTATACTTCATTATATTAGGATTATGCTTTATTATATTAGGATTATACTTTATTATATTAGGATTATGCTTTACTATATTAGGATTATACTTTATTATATTAGGATTATACTTTATTATATTAGGATTATGCTTTATTATATTAGGATTATACTTTATTATATTAGGATTATACTTTAATATATTAGGATTATACTTTATTATATTAGGATTATACTTTATTATATTAGGATTATGCTTTATTATATTAGGATTATACTTTTCTATATAAGGATTATACTTTATTATATTAGGATTATGGTTTATTATATTAGGATTATACTTTATTATATTAGGATTATACTTTACTATATTAGGATTATACTTTATTATAGTAGGAATATACTTTATTATATTAGGATTATACTTTATTGTATTAGGATTATACTTTATTATATTAGGATTATACTTTATTATATTAGGAATATACTTTATTATATTAGGATTATACTTTATTATATTAGGATTATACTTTATTATATTAGGATTATACTTTATTATATTAGGAATATACTTTATTATATTAGGATTATACTTTATTATATTAGGATTATACTTTATTATATTAGGATTATACTTTATTATATTAGGATTATACTTTACTATACAAGGATTATATTTTATTATATTAGGAATATACTTTATTATATTAGGATTATACTTTATTATATTAGGATTATACTTTATTATATTAGGAATATACTTTATTATATTAGGATTATACTTTATTATATTAGGATTATACTTTATTATATTAGGATTATACTTTATTATATTAGGAATATACTTTATTATATTAGGATTATACTTTATTATATTAGGATTATACTTTATTATATTAGGATTATACTTTACTATATAAGGATTATACTTTATTATATTAGGATTATACTTTATTATATTAGGATTATACTTTACTATATTAGGATTATACTTTATTATATTAGGATTATACTTTACTATATTAGGATTATACTTTATTATATTAGGATTATGCTTTACTATATTAGGATTATACTTTATTCTATTAGGATTATACTTCATTATATTAGGATTATGCTTTATTATATTAGGATTATACTTTATTATATTAGGATTATGCTTTACTATATTAGGATTATACTTTATTATATTAGGATTATACTTTATTATATTAGGATTATGCTTTATTATATTAGGATTATACTTTATTATATTAGGATTATGCTTTATTATATGAGGATTATGCTTTATTATATTAGGATTATACTTTATTATATTAGGATTATACTTTATTATAGTAGGATTATACTTTATTATATTAGGATTATACTTTATTATATTAGGATTATACTTTATTATAGTAGGATTATACTTTATTATATTAGGATTATGCTTTATTATATTAGGATTATACTTTATTATATTAGGATTATACTTTACTATATTAGGATTATACTTTATTATATTAGGATTATGCTTTATTATATTAGGATTATACTTTATTATTTTAGGATAATGCTTTACTATATTAGGATTATACTTTATTATATTAGGATTATACTTTACTATATTAGGATTATACTTTACTATATTAGGATTATACTTTATTATATTAGGATTATACTTTATTATATTAGAATTATACTTTATTATATTAGGAACATACTTTATTATATTAGGATTATGCTTTACTATATTAGGATTATACTTTATTATATTAGAATTATTATAAAAATATACAACACAAAATCTAATTTACTCACACTCTCCCATTTACTTTTACTTACTATTTTGTTTATCATTAAATTGTTTGCTTGCAACTAATGTTTAACATGTCTAAATATTGTAATTAAGCCAGTTGGTTTTTTTATTTTTTATTTTAATATTTTTTTAAATTACATTTTCACCCCAAACAAGGCACATTGCCACTTTGGTGTAGGGTGATACTATCAGGGACAACGCCTACTGGGGTACTATGTTGGGATTTGGGCAGCAAGATGTCGGTTCACGTAACACTTGAACTTCTGCATGTCAGTACAGTTGGGGAAGCAGGGACCTGGAATGGAATTCCAGAGTCCAGCGGTTCTGGAAGAAGACAATACTGGAGTAGAAAGATCTTTTACATCTAGGGATCTCTACAGTGTGGGGTTGGGATTTAGCTGCCTGTCGGGTTTGTCGAGGGTGTCTACGTCGTGGGGGCACAAGTGTTTGCAGTTCGTCAGAGTATTCACCATTAAAATACTTGTAGAACAGGTAGAGGGATGCAACATTTCGTCGATGGGACAGAGGCTGTAGCTTAAATGCCAGTTCAGGACCTATCAGATTGGCGACTCTCTTTTGAACCTTGTCTAAGAGCGAGAGACTAGTAGCAGATGCACCAGCCCAAATATGACAGCAATACTCAATACATGGGCGAATGGTGGCCTTATAGAGGTACAGGATACTTTCGGGTGTTAGTAGTTTTCTAGCACGGTAGAGAGAGCCTACCTTCTTCGCAGCGACCCTGGCAATGCTTTCTATGTAATTGTTCCAATTCATGTTTCCTGTGAACGTTAGGCCGAGCAGTTTGAAAGATGTACTCTCAAATAAAGAGTCACTGGCCATTGCTATTGGCGGCAGAGAAGGTTTCTTGTAATTATTGAAGGAAACCAGTTTAGTCTTGGCAGCATTGAATATCAAGTTCCATGACTTCTATTTCATATACTAATTTGATATTTAATTTATTATTTTCATATAATTATGAAATACAATTATTAACTCATAGTTGTCAGATTTAAATTAAATATTACACTATGTAAAATATATCATCATATTTCATTTTCTAATCTATTCTAAATATTTCTGATTATAACTAATGTTAATAGTGCTATATTTATATCATTACGTTTTGTTTGTTTATTTGGTTTATTCTGATTTACGATTTCCAGTTTATTGTACCTTATTTGCTCATTTTTAATCTTATTTAATATATTTATAAAGAAAAAGTATTTTTTATTTTTCGATAATTTGATTTATTTTAACATAATCTATTTGTTTAAATCAGGTTTTAGTCGAGACAAGATGTCCCTAGATCTATGTAAACAGTTTTGAATTACTTCCTGTCGTTTGCTTAGAAGACTTTCTTTAGGTATTATTATATAATATGATTCTAGATTGTAAAGGTTGCATCGGCCAGACTTATTCAGAGAGTATTTACTGGCACTTCCTAGCATAGACCATTTCAATTTGCATTCAATTGTACTCTTTCTTAATTCCTTTATCCTATTTACTAATGACGCTGTTTTCTTCTTATTATTAACTGCTAGTATATTAAAAGATGCTATATGCTTATAAAATCTATCTTTTAATCTACAGTCAATGGTCCCGGTGTATATTCTGATTCTATTATTATCTATGATTTCACATTTATATACTATATTAGAAATGAGACTTTCTAACTGACATTCGTCAATATTCCTACAAGCGCAAAATGAATTCTCTTCAATGTTTTGATTAGGTAAGACACTTCCTTCAATTATCTCTTTGTCAATTTTTGCACTGTTAGGACCTATTATAGTATACGCTAAGTTAGTAGTTATAGAAAAAGTTAACAATATTATTTCGGTTCATGAGTTTTCCTAGATTATTTCCATTTGGGAAATTTTTATCAATAATTTGAAAGAATTCCTTCGGAAAATTATTTTTTATATGTGCGCTGTAGGACGGATTTAACAAAATGTAATTCCCACGTCTATTTTTCTTTTTCTTTTTATTTACGATATTATTTTGAGAGATTATTTTATTGTTTCCTTAAAAATTATATTTACAAGTCTTTTCTATATTATTTCTATAATTAGATTTACCCATTGCCAAATTGTATGAAATAATATGTGTTTGTTTGGGTTTTGTTTCCTTCCTGTCATTTAACAATTTATTTTCATTTTTAATTTACTTTATTTCACTTCTATAACCTGTAATAGTAATAAAATATATATGGATATAAAATTTAAATAAAATCAATAATTTTTATTATCGGAAATAAAATACATATATTTTGTGATTAGTTTCGTATAAAATTAAATAAATATATAGACATATATTTTATATATTACAATTATTAATATTATTTAAGTAAATATATATAGATTAATTATAAATATTAGAAAAATATTAAATAGAATATTTTACTTAGTGTATATCCAAATGAATACAATTTATTAATAAGGAAATTTAAATTTTAGTGAATCTACTTGAAAATTCAAAATGGCGCAATAAAAGATAAAATATAAGATAATTCTCTTCCAAATTTTGGATTTTGTAATCATGCCAAAATACATTTTATTTTATTTTAATGAATTGATAGTTGCTATTTCTTCTGACAAATTAAGGACAAAATAGATTCACTGATTGATATAATAATGAAATGAATGATTTCGCGCTACGAAACAGTAGCTGTCAAGAATTGTGAATGTAAACGTAATTATAAGGATTGGCATAAATAAAAGTTGAATTCTAATAGAAAAACATATTTCCACAGTTACACACACACACACACACACACACACACACACACACACACACACACACACACATATATATATATATATATATATATATATATATATATATATATATAAACAGTTCATCCCGGCTTTGCACAGGCCCTATGTACTGTTCATAACTTGCCCTCTATGTGAATACACTTTATGTAAGATTTCAAATGTTTAGACAAAAATTTGTCTGAGTAATTTCGTAGAGACCGCAGAGGTCAATTTATTTTTAACCTTGACCCCAATTTTGGCCCATTAACATTTATTATTTTAAACTTAAATTAAAATAAAACGTTTTACCCATGTCCAAGGTATCTACATCTAAACTTTCAAGTCTTTAGACCCAAAATCGGCGGAGAAATTTGGTAGAATCTGCAAAGGTCAACTATTTCAACTTTGACCTTTTGGCAGCCAAATTTTTGCCCCAAATCTGATTAAAATGCTTGCTGCATGTCTGAATACCCTTTATTTATAAATTTCAAATGTTTAGACCCCAAAATAAGCTGAGTAGTTTGCTAGACACCGCAAAGGTCAAATCTTTTTAACTTCGGCTCATTGACAGCTCAAATTTTCGACCCAAACCAATTAAAAAGCTTGCCCTTCCCCTGAGTACTGTTTATGCAAAATTTCAAATGTTTAGACAAGAAATGGGCTCAGTAATTTGGTAGAGACCGCAGAGGTAAATTTTTTTTAAACTTTGACCCCAATTTTAACCCCTATACATTTATATTTTTCGGCTCAAATCAAATTAAAAGTTTGATCCATGTGTGGCGGTCCTCCTATGCTCAGGTCAGCAATTGGCCTCTGACCTCATCGGACACTGTGGTTCGTGACGTCTTCTTCTCCGGGAGACCTTCAGAAAGAAAATACTCAGCTTCTCAGCTCTGCGTTGATTTCTGCTGAAAAGCAAGAATGATGACATCTACATGCGCCGGAAAGAAAAACAGACAAAATTAGGGTTTCTAACTATAAAAAGTTATTTGACAAAAGTTATAGATTTTTACATATGTACATCGTTCAGTTAAACAAAACATTTTAAGTCTCACAAATCTCATTCTTCGTCCATTGGATGGCTGGCGGTTAGGACAAATGGAGAGGGGGCGTCGGGCGCTCTGGGGAACGGGTGTCTTTCTATCGAGATTTCGGCTCAATCTGCTAATTTCGTTTGGGCGCTAGTTTAAATATTCAGGGACGGGTTGAAGTACGGCGGTTTGCCAGACCAACCAAAACTCAACACGCCACGAGGGGAATTCCCCAGCCATTTTGTGTGTGTGCAATTCAGCAAACCGTTCACTGTTCTGAAAATCTGAGACCAACAATGAAATATTTTCACACGACCCCAGAAAGCCCTTTTCTGAGCAGTTGTCCTCTAGGCCAACATAGGTCTGGATTCATTTCCACATTGTTCTGAATTTTCCGGTCTCTTCGTTTTCAAACAATAAAATTTATGTTTGATTTTAACAATAAAATATGTCTGTTTTTTTTTTCAAGTACTTTTGATCGGTCACCCGTCGCTGTCCGGGATTCAATTAACATTCAACAGACAATCTCAGCATATCTTAGCATATTTACCCGGTCTATTTCAGGGCCAAGGGGGTCTCAATGAGGAGCAAATCCCTCCCCCAAATGGTCATGTAACACATGTCTAAGTAACCTACATTTAAAATTTCAAGTGTTTAGACCCAAAATTGGCGGAGGAGTTTGGTAGAATTTTCAAAGGTCAAATCGTTGAACTTTGACTCCTTGACAGCCACATTTCTAGCCGAAAACCAATTAAAAAGATTTTTCCATAATCTCAATATTCCTTATGTCAAATATCGAGCCTCTAGACCGGAAATTGACAGAGTTATTTGGTAGGAAAATGTATACAGGCACGCAGAAATCATAAACCCTTAACGTAAAGAAAATGCAGTTTGAAGATATTTCTCGACCCATAACAGAAGGTCACAAGTAATTAGTCAACATATATAACATGGCCAATGCTTTTCTCAGCCATAACATAGTAAGGTACTAGCATGGATAATTACATTCACTAACGGAATTTCTGTTTTATGGGAGAGTGAATAACTTAGTAAAAAATAAGCTACTTGACGGATGCTATTTACTGTCCTGTTAATATGAATTAGTAAAACAATCGAAACTCAAAAGTTGGTTAAAAGTTTGACTTTGACTGAAATTTTAATGGTCAAGTGCATATAATATACAGAACTTCCTTGGCTATAAAATGAGACAAGTCTCTATAATGAACAGAATCGATGTTATCGCGAAAAGTGTGACTTTCACTATTTTTCATGCCTCTAACCTTTCACCTAGTTATCCCAAAATGAAATCAATTCTTAATTAGATTATGGCCGATATCTTGATAATGTTTGATGACGATTGATCAAATGATGTGGACACTAGGCTGTGCAGAAACATAATTGCAAACTCTATCAACATGTTTACCTTCTTAGCGGATGTAAAACTAATACTTTACTTATGCACTGATCCTGGTTCAGAACTAATAAGTAAAAGTTATTGCTGGATGTATGCAATTTTAGTTTATTGCCCACAGAGAATACTAATGTGTAAAAATAATATCTTTTTACGGTTGTACTTTTGTTTTTATTTATTGCTAATACTAATGAATAAAAATGATATTACTTGATCGAAACAATTTAGAACTATCGTCAAATGTAAGAACTAAGTTGCATCACTTGACTGATTCAGTTTTCGGCTATGACACAGTATCAATATTAATTAATAAAAAAGATATATTTTGATCCAGATACAATATCTAGTAATTAAAATCATATTTGTTGATGAATATAATTTTTGGCCATGGCCGAGAGTCAGAACTCTTTAGAAAAACAGATATTATTTTCCTGGTGCTATTTATTCGCCTTAACTCAGGATTCAGAATCTTCATTCCAATTTTATTACTAAAAATTATTTATTGATTGAAGCAGCTTTAGGTCATTATCAGAAGTCAGATCATTCCAAGCACTTTATCAAACCTCAAACTATTCTCTATCTCTACGCATCAGATCATGTACGGAGTTTTATTGTTATATTTGGACTGGAAAATCTCTAACCTTTTTGGGTTAAAGGGTAGAAACGTGTCTGTAATTTGATTGGCTCTACACTTTTTCTTTGTATCCTCTCTCGTAAGACATGATGTTGCTAATCTCAGTCTTTTATATAAGCACTATTATGGCGTGTGTTCTTTAGAATATATTTTAGCTGTTCACTGCTTCTATTGTTTCAGCTCATTTGATTTGTTAGTCTAGTGGTCTTTATAAATTTGCTGTTCTGCTATCTAATACTAATAATACTAATAATGCTTCCTAGAAGCTTCTTTTCAAGAACTATAAACTTTTCAAATTCTCTTTACACTGACTGTTTTTATACTACCTTGTTTTTATCGAGACTAAAGCCAATAGGCATCTCCTGTCGTTGTTATTATTATATTTTGTTCTTGTTACCTCCTTGCAGTAAGTGGTTTAATGCCTTGTCTGGAGGGATTCCCATAAGCACATGTATTACTTAACTAATACAGTTTCAGCCATGACCAGTTATAATTTTCATTATAATTATGTTCATTTTTTTTTTGTCTTTGTATGAATTAAACTAGTTATTACTTGACTGATGTAGTTTTTAACTTTAATCCAATATCAATATTAATTAGAGAAATGGTGTTAATCGACGGACACAGTTTTGGGCTATGGCCCAGCATCTATACTTTCAAAATATATGCATTCGTGAGTGTAATTTTCGGCCATAACCAAGGTTAAAAAAGGCACACACACACACACAATAAAAAAAAAACAAAATGAATTGAGTCAAAATTTCTTGTAATGCCTAAGTATTGGATAAAATAAGAATTGGTAAATTAATTCCTCGGAAGTTTTGCATTAATTTTATATTCCATATGAAGATTAAAAATCAACATATAATAATAATCAACCTTATGTTTAGAATCCTTATTCCAATTTTGATGAAAATCCATTAAAAGGTTTTTATTCTAGAAAATTTCTTAAATCTAAGGCTTCAAATGAAGAAGTCATAAGAAGAAAAGAAAACTTCAAGAATTTTTTCCCAAACAAACAAAAAAAAATCTTCATGGAATCTTTCTGATCATGAATTAAATTCAATGCGAATTTGAAATCTTTTTTTATTTCCAAATGGGAGGTTGTACCCGGATTATTTTCTTTAAAATACTTCATAGAAACCGAAATTTGTGGAATATTTATTCAATGATGTTTGATATTGTTGTGGTCCGAAAAGGTCACTAAAAAGACTTGAACATAAATATAGTTTAGAAAAGGTATTTGTATTTACCACAAGAAAGAATACATAGAAAACGAGAGTAGTAGGTGCTTAACAAATGATGTACCATTCAGTAGAGTGGGAGCTCTGAGTATATTTATACTTTTAGGAGAGTTCATATATAATGTAGAATGAGTCCTCCACAATAGATACCTATTATTAAAATTTCACAAAAAATCAGAGGAATCTGAACTTTCACGAATGCCTTCTAATCCTTCTTTCCTCCCTTACATAGAACTAAATTAAACTAATGTTCTGGGGTAGTTGCCCCCCCCCCCATATTCATGATAACATGGACCCGTCTGGCACTATGTAAGCCAGACATTTCTGCTCTCGGGAGAAGAGCATACACGTAGTTTAGCCGCTCGTAGTGACCACCAGGACTCTTTCACCTTAATATTGTGACCTCTAACTAGGACCACGACTACTAAATATAGGACAGAAAACACCTTGTTACGCATACACACCTTACTTTGTATAAATAGAGATTACGTGATGTTTACATCTGCATTGCACACTATAATTCATAGAATACAAGATATAAACAAACTAGATCAATTAAGAAAACTTACAGACCAGCCGAAAAACATGCAAACCTCCCTCAAAATTCATAAATTTGTAAAAATGTTGACAGACATTTAGAATTGCTCGATATGACACATGAAACCAACTAAAATGACTGATATCCTCTTAAAGAGAGACAAACAAAACCAACTAACTACCAAAAAGATGTCATGTATATTTTATTTCTCTTAGTTAATCTGTATATCTGTTTGTCATTTTACATTTTATCTGAAACTACTGGGTCGCTCTGGTGTAAATTTTGTATGGACTTTTGTTATTCTAAGGTGCTGCAAACTAAATATCGTGATATAACATTCGACAGTTTTTAACGAGTTAAAAAGTCTACTATGTTTATAAGCATACCAACTAGACCAAACAATAACAGAAAACGGTTGAAATGCCGATAAACAAACAAAACACACCAAATAACATTTTCCATGGAGCTTTTTAATATTGTAATAAATAAACAAATAATCAGTCAAAATCAAAGACGGAAAAATCCAAACAAATTTTGAATCGAGTTCAATTCGGTTTGTTTCTCAAATTTGTCATTATTTGAAAAGTTGTCATTTGTTAACATATAAAATGTCAGGTTATTATAAATATTTTGAATTCGATGATGAGTTGTCAGAAAGTACAGTCAACTTTATTATTTGCTATTTGGGAAAATAAAAGAATTATTTTCAATCATCCTATATATATATATATATATATATATATATATATATATATTAATAACTTGATTTATACATGGAAAAACAACACAGTATATATATATATATATATGTATATATATATATATATATATATATATATATATATATATATATATAGTCAACATTAATAATATAATACAAGTCCAAAACAACAAGAAATATCATTCGCAGAAAAAATACTGCTTACATTAAAGAACCCCCTTCGTTAACGTCGCAAATAGAAGTCAAATAAGAGAAACAAAGCATTAATTGGTCTATCTTCTATATAGCCATGAAGTCGAGTTTTTTTTCTCGCGCTAACATTGATATTAAAAACTTACTTTTTTCTATTAAAAAATTATTAAAACGAACTCCTTATATAACGTTTTTCCTGTCAATATATATATATATATATATATATATATATGTATATATATATATATATATATATATATATATATATATATATATATATATATAAAGGTAACTTTCTTGGTGTATCAAACTTTTCGCTGAATATTTTGTCTAAAGAGTTGAAATTTGATATATACAATATTTGGATCTATAGCGCATTTTTGATTTGGTTTTACGCCAGGAAAATTGCTGCTAAAGAGTCAAAATTGAAAACAAAACAGTTGACCTTGGCACCTTATGTCAAATAAAACATTACTTCTGCTGTTACTTTTGCACATGCGCGAAATTAAACATTCACAGCCTAAAGTCGCTTAAATTTTAACCTTTCGTATCCATCTTTCGGATACTAAGACGATAACGCCGCTGGAAAGATAAATAGCGACTAAAGTTGGAGCGCTAAACGGTCTAGTTTTGATTCTAGTGGATGTTATCCAAGTCATAGTTTTATATAACTTTTGAAATTATGAATCGAATAATAATCAAAAGAAAATTGTCTCTATAATTATAACTAGGGCTGTGACAACACCATATTCTTTTCCTTGTTTTGATTCTCAGGTTTTCTTTTCCTTGTTTTGATATCTTATGTTTTTATGTAGAGTTATGCTATCCTAAGTTAATTAATTGTGTCCAACTGTGTCGGATATATACTCGAGAGTCAAAACAATGAAAATAATATGCTGTTGTCATAACCCTAATAATAAATGAGAAATCTGCATGAATTAAAAGATCATATTATGCGCATTTTATGACCGAGCAACGCCGGGCTCCACCAAGCGACCTGATAATTTTATAATCATCCACATACAGTACTGTTTCGCTGTATCACAGTTCATCAGTGCGGCTAGACAAGCAACTACCCCATTCGGAGCTTCTAACCGTTGCGTTATTCGGCTGCTGCTATGCGGTAGTGAATTAATAATGTTTCCACATTGTCCAAATGCCCAAGCTCAATTTGTTTATACAAAGAGCATCACTGAATATGTTAATGACAGTTTGTATATCACTTCAGGGGTTTTCCTAGCGATAATAGCGTTGTTTAAGTTTAAATTTAAAATGTAAGGTTAGTAAGCCAATTCAACGCAGATCTATTTTTGAAACATACATACATTTATTTGTTTGTAATAGCTGACTACAATATTATCGTCTTCTTCTGAACAAGCTCTTGTTGAATCATCCTCTTAAATAATCTAATTATACCAAATTTCCACGACTAATGATTATTACGCTGATTATCCCGATGACTAGCGTACACCCGTTAACCCTTTTTCCCGAATGACATCCGGGTCTTGATAAGTGATGGCCCCTTTGTAAAAAAAAAAAAAAAAAAAAAAAAATCAAACTTTTCGACCTCATCGCACCTTCTTCAGGATATATACAGTTTTTTTCTTCTTTTTTTCCTCGTGGCATGATGCCGTTAAGAAAAATAAAATCCGTGCAGTTTTTTCAACGATGATTTTTAAATGTCCAAGCCAGGAGGTACGCGAAGTCGCACGTGATATGAAATATGTAGGTTTCTTTTTTTCGTGATAAAAGCGTTGTTTCTTTTTTTTTTTTTTACACAGTGATCACCACTTATCAAAGCCCGGAAGCCACTCAGGGATAAGGGTTATTGTAAGTACATTACGTTAGTGTGGAGATTTAATGAAGTGTTTACTTAAGGGGGCGGTTCATTAGGACTTTGTTAACATTGGACTTGAAGATATCCAAGTTGTAGTCCGGTGGGAAGCAGGCAGACAGAACAGAGTTCCACAGGCGTGCAGTTCTAAGAAAGAAGTTTTGTTCATGGAATCCGCGTTTTGATTTAGGCACAGATATAGAGTGGGGGTTTAAGTTTAAATTGAAAACGTAAGTTTAGTAAGTCAATTCAACGCATATATTTTGTAAAATAAATGAATACACATTTATTTGTTTATCAATTAAACTTTTCGACGTCATCGCGCCTTCTCCAGGATGGAAAGTGTTTATCTCATTTTATTTATTTTTTTTTATCTCGTGGCCTAATACCACTAAGAAAAATAAGAACTCTGCGGGTTTTTTTTCTACGGTGATTTTTAAATGTTCATGTTAGGACACGCGAGAAAAAAAAAACTGTTTCTATCGTGAAGAAGGCGCGATGACGTAGAAAAGTTTGATATATACACAAATAAATGTTCGTTTATTTAAAAAATATATCTGCGTTAAATTTTCAATTTTTCATAAATAAGAACAACTTGAATATTTTATATTACGCGAGATCTCGCGTATCTCCTAGTTTGGACATCGAATAAAGATCGCGCGGATCTTATTTTTTTTAGTGGCATCATGCCAAAAGGAAAAAAGCAAACAAAAAAAAATAAAAATAAAATAAAAAAAATGCTTCTATTCTGAAGAAGGCGTGATAACGTTGAAAAATTTGATTCATAAACAAATAAATGTTTGTTTATATGACTTGGCTTACTAAACTTACATTTTCATACACACAAACACACACACACACATGTCAATGTAAATTCAAAATTTAACAGTTTAATAAACGAAAAACAAGTGCAGTGCAGTTTTAAAAAATAAATAAATGCATTTATTTATTACAAAAACAAGTTTTCGAATTAAAACAAAACCTTCGTCAGACTATATTTTTTTTACGTGCCATGCTGTAGGTGGTAATATTGGGACGTATTCAGATGTTATTGAAGCAAGGTTTAAGGTTTCATTTATTGTATAGTGTAGGCTCTGGTTGCGCACGTGTGTCAAATAATATCAAACCCACTCTTTATTAATATGTATTGTTAATATTTTATTTCTAAATTTAAAATTATAAAAGACAAAAAACAAGTGCAGTTTTTTAAAAAAATAAATACAGTTATTCATTAAAAACAAAAATATCTAGGATTGCGCTGACGTAGATTCTGTTGCGAATCAAAATTTTGTTTTTTAATAAAGCAATGTTTTTATTTATTTAATAAATTGCACTTGTTTTAGTTTTTTTAAACTGTTCAATTTGGAATTTGTATTAAACAATATAAACAGTCCTTATTAGTTAACAGTGGAATATATATATATATATATATATATATATATATATATATATATATATATATATATATATATATAAAAGTAAACGTGTCTGTGTATCTGTGTATCTGTGTATTTGTGTGTCCGTGTGCATTTCCTTACGCAATAACTCTGTCAATTTTTAGTCTAAAGACTCCAAATTTGATATACAGGGTACTGAGACTTGGGAAAATCGATGTGATCGGTTCTGGGCCAGAAATTTGGCGATTAAGGGGTCAAAGTTCAACGATTTGACCTTTGAGAACTCTACCAAATTCCTCCGACAATTTTCGGTCTAAACACTTGAAATTTTAGGTATAGGTACCTTGGACATGGATCTAACTTATTAACTTGATTTGAGCCCAAAAAATAAATTTTAAGGGGTCCTAATAGGGGTCAAAGTTAAAAAAATTGACCTCTGCGGTCTCTTCCAAATTACTCAGACAATTTCTGGTCTAAATATTTGAAATTTTACATAAAGGATATTCAGAGATAGGGCAAGCTTTTTCATTAGTTTGGGTCGAAAATTTGTAGTTACCAATATATAAATGTATGTATGTATGTATGTTTGCATGTCTGCCTTTAACTTTCAATACAGGCGACGGATTTTATCAAGATCAGTATTGTTTTAAAGTTCGACCTTTCATACGACAAATATCGAAAAATTAGCTAAAAACATTAATATCTTCCCCTTCAACTAGACACTTTTCTAGAGAGGGGTCACTTTTTTCGCCGATATTTTTTAAAGTTATCCTCTCCTTTAGATTGTCCAGCCTTAATTTAAAAAAATGTCGCTTCCGGTTTGGCAGTGGTCGTAGCAGCATAAACGTTAGGTTTTACCCCGTTCTTTTCCTCCTTTGCGGTACGGGTTCGAGCCTGCCTTCCTGCTACCACTTTTTTTTTTTGCTCAACATACATTTCCAAACACCTGGGCAACGCCGGGATGAAATGCTAGTATATCTATAAAAGTGTCTGTCTGTCTGTGTACATTTCCCTACGCAATAACTCTGTCAATTTTTAGTCTACAGACTCGAAACTTGATATACAGGTACTAAGATTTGGGAAAATCGATGTGATCGGTTTTCGGCCACAAATTTGGCTGTTAAGGGGTCAAAGTCCAACGATTTGACCTTTGAGAACTCTACCAAGCTCCTCCGACAATTTTGGGTCTAAAAATTAAAAATTTTATGTATAGGTTCCTTGGACATGGATCTAACTTAATCACTTGATTTGCGCCTCCAAAAATAAATGTTATGGGGTCATAATAGGGGTCAAAGTTAAAAAAAATTGACAGCTTTTTCTTTTTTTTTTTTTTTTTGCTCAGGGAAGATATATGCTCCTTGATTATGGATCTAACTTAACTTGATATGAGCCCAAAACAATAAATATTAAGGGGTCATAATGGGGGTCAAATTTTAAAAAATTTACCGTTTTTTTTGTTCAGCATACACCTCCAAACACTCGGGCAACGCTGGGCACCCATTGCTAGTACATATATAAAAGTGTGTGTGTGTGTGTGTGTACATTTCCCTACGCAATAACTCTGTCAATGTTTAGTGTACAGACTCGAAATTTGATATACAGGGTACTGAGATTTGGCAAAATCGATGCGACCGGATTTCGGCCAGAAATTTGGCGATTAAGGGGTCAAAGTTCAACGATTTGACCTTTGAGAACTCTACCAAACTCCTCCGACAATTTTCGGTCTAAACACTTGAAATTTTAGATATAAGTTCAGTGGACATGGATCTAACTTAATAACTGAATTTGAGCCCAAAACAATAACATTTTAAGGGGTCCTAATAGGGGTCAAAGTTAAAAAAATTGACCACTTTTTTTTCTTTTTTATTTGCTCAGCATCAACACCTCCAAATCCCCGGGCAAGTGTTTTTCCTTAGTGACTCTTCCGGGTCAAAACATTATTTTAAATACAAAACGAATAAAATAGAACACACAATATAAAACCAAATAGAATACAGTACAGTTTGAATAATGAACTATTGTAATAATTTTTAGTTATAAGTAAGAAAATTGCTAATATATATATTAGCTTGACAAGGAAGTTCTTGTGGTTTTTAACTTTAAATTTCGATGAACATATCTCGACTCAAACAAAAATTTATTGATCGAAAAGGTTGAGCATGAAAATTAACGAACGCAATAGAATGTATTTATGCCAGTAACATAAAAATCTTGCGTTTTCGTTAGCATGACATTTTTTTTGGTGCAACTCCGTTTTCGGAAGGTATTGTGAAGCTTCCTCGGCGTCTAACCACAGAGCTGAGCGTTACTGGTTGTCGTAAAGAACCTGCTTTTCATCGCAAGCCACAACTACATCGAGAAACGGGTCGTTCTTGTTGCATAAAAGAAGAGAAGATTATACTTCATAATGGTGTTTCTTTTGGTTCCCGTTCAAATCGTGATTGCACCCATTTATCAAGATTTTTTGTCTTTCTTATCTTTCTCAAGTGGTTGGAAATCGTCGTATACGTTACATCTTGTTCAGGAGCAAGTTCTCGAACATTTGCACGTGGATTGCCTTCGACTAAGGCTCTTAATTTTTAGTTGTCAACATCCTATTACCGAACACCTCGCTCATCATCTTCAGGACTTTCGCTGCCGCCACGGCATTTTTTAAACAACCATTGTGCTGAGCGTTCAGTGGTGGTTCCTAGGCCAAACGCTCCGTTAATATTGCGGACTGCTTCAATAGCTTTTCGGCCTAGCTTGAATTCAAATAAGACATTTGTGAATTTGCTTTTTTCCATCTTGTAATCAACCTTATGAAAAGAAGATAATTGTTTTATAACGATTAAATAGAATGACCCCCCTTTAAAATGATATATAAAGTAAAGGTATTATAACGCAAACTTATTTGAAAATAGATTATTTGAAATAAAAATTTAAAACTTTCGCAAGAACTTTTTTTGCAACCTATTAATAGATTAAAGTATCCTGGCATATTGAATAAACTAATAAAGTAAGGACTGTCGTAATAATCTATAAACATAATAATAAGTTAACTTGTCTATCAGTGTGTGAAACGGTCTCTACCAAACTACACTGTCAATATTGCTACACAGACTTTAAACTTGAGATATAAGGGATTTAGACCCGTGAAACAAATTTTATTTTACATTTAGCCGGTAAGAATAGCTACTAAGAGGCCAAAATTAAAAAATATTAGAAGTTGGCAGGCGTAAATCGACTTAAAATGTTACTTTTACGCATGCCCAAATATACATTTACATCTTTAACAACGAGGAATATATATATATATATATATATATATATATATATATATATATATATATATATATATATATATTTATATTTATATTTATAACCTGACACGGGACATTGAAGTTGAATATATTGGTCTTACCAGAGATGACAGACTTATAATTATAAAAGTCCTAACGACCCAAAATATGAGAAAATTAAGAAAGTGGTTCTTGAAGAATTAAGAAGAATTAAAATATAGGTAGAAATGAATTCAATTATTAAAATAGTAAAACTCATAGATGTAACCCAAAACTTAAAAAAAGAAATATATGAAACATATAAAAAGACAATACGGATCCTATTTTTTTTAAATTACACTTTCACCCCAAACAAGGCACATTGCCACTGTGGTGTAGGGGGCTACTATCAGGGGCAGCAGCTACTGGGGCACTATGTTGGGATTTGGGCAGCAAGATGTCGGTTCACGTTACACTTGAACTTCTGCATGTCAGTACAGTTGGGGAAGCAGTTCTGGGGAAGAAACTACTGGAATAGAAAGATCTTCTACATCTAGGGATCTCTACTGTGTGGGGGTGGGATTTAGCTGCCTGTCGGGTTTGTCGAGGGTGTCTAAGTCGTGGGGGCACAAGTGTCTGAAGTTCGTCAGAGCATTCACCATTAAAATACTTGTAGAACAGGCAGAGGGATGCAACGTTTCGTCGATGGGACAGAGGCTGAAGCTTGAATGCCAGTTCAGGGCCTATCAGCTTGGCGACTCTCTTTTGAACCTTGTCTAGGAGCGAGAGACTAGCAGCAGATGCACCAGTCCAAATGTGACAACAATACTCCATACATGGGCGAATGGTGGCCTTATAGAGGTACAGGATACTTTCAGGTGTCAGTAGTTTTCTAGCACGGTAGAGAGAGCCTACCTTCTTTGCAGCGGCCCTGGCAATGTTTTCAATATAATTGTTCCAACTCATGTTTCCTGTGAACATTAGGCCAAGCAGTTTGAAAGATGCACTCTCAGACAGGGAATCACTGGCCATTTCTATTGGTGGCAGAGAAGGTTTCTTGCAATTATTGAAGGAAACCAGTTTAGTCTTGGCAGCATTGAATGTGACCATCCATTTATGTCCCCATTCCACCACAGATTGGAGGTCATCCTCTTGTGTTTTTGCCTTTTCTTTTTTAAGCCTCGAAGATGAAGACGGTCGCAGCCGGCCGATTGCAGTTGATAACAAACATTTGAAAGCCTTAATTGAAGCTGATCCCCGCAAACCACGTGAGAAGTTGCTGTTGAAGTTGAGGTTGACAAATCAACAGTCGTTCACCATTTAAAGCAAATAGGGAAGTAACAAATGTTGTATAAATGGGTGCCGCATGAATTGAACAATAATATGAAAAATCGTCGTTTTGAGGTATCTTCTACGCTTCTTCTGCGCAACAAAAACGACCCATTTCTCGAGCGGATTATGACGTGTGATGAGAAGTGGATCCACTACGACAATCGGCAGCGTACGGCACAGTGGCTGGATGCCGGAGAACTTCCACAACACTTCCCGAAGCCGAAATTGCACCAAAAAGATGTTATGGTGCCTGTTTTGTGGTTTGCGGCCGGTCATCAATCACAGCTTCTTGAATCCGGGTGAAATGAGTACTGCCGAAAAATTGAGAAAATGCACCAGAAGCTCCAACGTATGTGCCTAAGATTGGTCAATATGAAGGGACCAATTCTCCATCACAACACTTACCCGCATGTGGCTTAACTGACCCTGCAGAAGCTGAACAAATTGAGTTACGAGACTCCGCCTAATCCGCCATATTCATCGGACCTCTCGCCCACCCATTATCACTTTTTCAAGCATCTCGACAACTTCCTGCGCGAAAAATGCTTCAAAAGCCGAGATGATGCCGATTCAGTCTTCAATGACTTCATCGCTTCCAGAATTCTGGATTTCTATAAATTGTTTCTCGTTGGAAAAAATGTGTCGATTCTAATGGTTCTTATTTCGATAAATAAAGTTTATTATGAAAGGAGTTATGATCTTTTGAAGTTGAACGTCAAAAACAACATTATTTTTGTACCGACCTAATACTATATTTCATTCTTTCTTTTTTACCACCCACTCGTATTAACCATTTTAAGTTCTTCCGCCCACCCTACTCTCGTCTTTATCCGCCGTTTCCTCTTTCCTGTCTATTTCTTTATTCCGGAGTCGACCGACATCTTTTTAACTATTAAACATTTCTCGTTTCTTTTTAAAAACGACCCTGGTGTCTAACTCTGTCCCGTGGGGAGGTATTATAAATAGGAACTATTAAACATTTCTCTTACGCACTACCTCGAATACATCCATCTTTATTAGTCTCACCACTTTCTTTTTATTAGAGTTGTAAATAATGTTACATGGGTCCTTCATTAAAATTTAAAAGACTTGACGTATTTTTTTAATTTTTATTTTAACGGCATTCCTTATGAGATTGGAAGTTAACGTTACCCGATGAAGATTATCATTTGATCGAAACATTAGATTTGTTATTGTCGTACTATGTAATTTGTTTACTTAAAATTAAATAAAAAAAATATAGCTTGCTCTTTTTATTGTGCACAATCATAACTTCATTAGATTCCTTGTCTTTACTTTTTAATATCTTTAAGCTGGAATAATACACACACACACACACACATGCGTGCGCGCACACATATATTATGTATAGGTATATGTAGGTATGTATGTATCAGCATATATCTATATATAAATATATATAGAGAGAGATGTATGCCTCTATCTATATAGACATACATTCTATATGCACACATATACACATACATGCATGTACAAATATACACAAACATGCATCCCTATATATACATATATATATATATTTGGGGGTGTTGTAAGTAACAAAGTCTATGAGAAGAAACCCAAAACAGTAGTAGAATTAAAAGATTACATACATGAGGCATTCACAGAAATTGATAAAAATCATGATTTGTGTCGCACTGTATGTCATAGTTTCATAAAGAAATTTGGAGAATGTTGGAATATTAAAGGGGAACATTTTGAGCATCTGAGAGATTAAATAATTAAAGTTTGTATTTGAAGCATGCTACCGGCTTTATTATGCTTACACGTTTAACGAATTGGTAAAACTCAATGTGAACTATAGAAAAGGCTCGATGAACATAAAAGAGATGTAATAAATAGCAACCCCCTTAATGAATTACCCCCTCATTCATTACAGCATGAAACAAGTAAAAATCGTTAAATTTATTACAAATAAATTTCGCCGAAGACTTAGTGAATAAGCGTTAATCGCAAGCACAAACACAATTAAACAACGTGGAGGTTTCTACAATTTACGTCTTTAACCTAAATAAACTCATATAAGAACAGACTTTAAATTTAGAAACAGGCAAGACCACTTATATTACCTGTAATAATTAATAAATATAATCAGTCAATAAATAACAAAACAATGATAAACTCATTTAATTCCAGTTATACCTCCACGTTCGAATTATAACAGCTATATTTTTTTACCAAAACACATAAATTGCATCATGTCTTTTTCAATATCAAAACGGCTATAAGACGTTAAAAAATCTTATTCCACAACACTATACACATTTTGAAATGCCAATGTCGTTTATCCTTCTCAAATAAAACAGAGACATCCTTTTCACAAGTATATTTTTAAATATTGTACTGGTATTTTCTTTTCTTTAATTTACTCATCCCGAGGAAGTATTGAAATAAAGACGAAACGTTGATAAACATATAACTTGGTGAGTTCTTTCTTTATCTCTTCATATATATATATATATATATATATATATATATATATATATATATATATATGTATATATATATATCTTTATATATATATATATATATATATATATATTGTATTATTGTATTATATTACAATAGAAAAATGCGAGCATGAAATGGTTAAGCTTAAACATGGACAAGTAAAGGACTAGTTGTTAAAACTGGAAAAGAAAAAGACAAGATATTCTAGAAGAGATTATAATAAATGTATAACTTAAAATATTGCAGCATTAAGAATAGATTATATAATGTTATAAATTGAATTAAAATCATTTCTTAATGCTGCAATATTTTAAGTTATAAATTTATTATAATTTTTACTAGAATATCTTGCCCATTTCTTTTCCAGTTTTAACAACTAATCCTTTACTTTCCCACGTTTAAGCTTACTTTTCCTGCTCGCATTTTTCTATTGTAATCCATGATGTTTCCAAGCTTCCAATAAATTCATTTATTCTTTGTTTAATTTCAGTCTTATATTTTGCCCCTCTTAATCTTTCAATAAAATCCCCCTCAATTATCCCCCTGTAATGCTTTCATTCTCTTTGTTTTACTTGCTATTTCTCTTTTAAAATTAGTAGCAACAATACAACCAAAAATCATCAACCAAAATTTATGGAGAAAGTATATATATATATATATATATATATATATATATATATATATATATATATATATATATAATTTAAAGGAGATTAGAACAATAGTCTAAAGATCTGAGTGTATTTTAATGTAACAGTGAAATTACTAGTTTAATTAAAATACAGGAAATAGAAAGTGCTCATTGTAATTTAGATATATAATAAGCTCAATAGTTAAATGTTCTAGAGCTAATTCAATATTAAGTAATGTGATTTATAATTTAAAATTTAAAAATCAAATTTTAATTAAATTAAAAATCCGTTTCATAAGAAGGAACAACAACAAAATCAATTATCTGTACGATCGTTTCGGAAAACAATGCTTTTTATTGTGGTATAAATCAAGTTATGTAGAATAATTATATATAGTTTTTGGTAAGCAAGGTCTCCTCATCAGCAAATTTTGGAGGGGTTTTATTGAATTTAATATATATATATATATATATATATATATATATATATATATAACTTGAGTTTCTTCAGCTATGATCGAAACCGAAACCAAAACTTATGAAGAATTCTTCGTAAAATTAATCATAAAAAATAGATAACTTAAGGGTTATCAGCTATAATCAAAACCGAAACCAAAACTTACGAAGAATTCTAAAATTATTTATTACAAGAAATGGAAGCCCATAAAAATTAAACAACAGTTACTCGGAAGAAAAAGATGTAAGCATGACACTCAAAATAAGACACACGGTATCGTATTAACATATAGATATATTACGATATAAAACTATGCATTTTGTAATAATTTATATTAAACAAACAAAAACAAAATAATAATTATTACTACATCTGCACAAAAGTGCAATCAGCAAATAGACGCTTACGTTTCTTGTGAACCTATTTTTCTCTAAATTTTGAAATTTCTTAGTTTGTAAAAGAATGAGAAATTTTTAAATAATCTATTTGAAAATAATCTATTTGAAAATAAATAAGAAATTCATTTTCTCGAACTATTGAAAAGTTCTCATTTATTTTAAGGCAATTTATTCGAAAATATCTCGCTTGCTTTTTATAATCAATTCTCCATTTTCGGGACAGAAGAATTTTTCAACGTTAGAGATATCATAGAAAAATGGGTGAAAATGAGGTCACAAACCACGTTAGCGTCAATGACCGTGTTTTGTACCGCTGTAGTTTGCAATGACACATGACAGACATTCGTAACGTTATTACTAGGGATATAATAACAGATTCTTCTTTTTCTTTTACATAGGTATCACCACTTATCAAGGCCCAGAGACCACTCGAGGATAAGGGTTAAAGAGTATACAGTAGTCAATTGAACAATATAGTAATTGTTAGTAATGGAAATTCGGTAAATTTATTAACTTAAGTGGAATAGCTCATCAAGGACTTATTTATGTTGGACTTGAAGACAACCATATTGTAGTCAGCTAGAAAGCAGGAAAATGGAAGACAGTTCCACAGGGGCGCAATTCTAAGAAAGAAGCGTTGTTCATGGAATCTGCGTTAAGGCACAGATAAAGAGTAAGGAATTATCAATAATGTTTTCAGCTAGACCAGTGTTTCTTGTGAAAGTTTGGCGAGGGGGACCATAGATTGAAGCTCATTCGAGCATTTGCCATGAAAATAAAGCAAAGACAAACTCGCAACATCTCTTTTGTGAGAAAGTGGTTGCAGGTAAGAGAAAAGGACATCTCCTACGAGACTACGAACTCTATCAAGGCACGACAAGTCCTTTCTAGCAGCTCCTGCCCAGATGTTGCAAGAGTACTCCATCTTTGGACGTACCTGGCTCTTATATAGATAGAGAATTGCATCAGCAATGAGATATCTACTGAATCGATAGAAGGATCCCGCCATTTTCCAGCGGCCTTGGTAACGGATTTGATGTATGTGTTCCATTTCAGATCAGGAGTAAAGGTCAATCCCAGAAGCTTGTCAAAAGATGAGGCCTCCCCAAGACGAGAGCCATTCATTTCAATTGATGCCAGATGGTGATCAGAGCGTTGATGATGTAAAGATAAAAGCTTGGTTTTAGATGCATTAAAAGTAACCAGCCATTTCTTTCCCCATTGTACCGCGTGCTCAATATCAGAGGAGAGAGAATCGAAGAAAACTTGGTCGCTTACGGTCTTTGATGTGCTACCATAGATAGTAGTGTCATCAGCATAACTGTCTACGGATGATGTAAGGATGTGATTTGGAAGATCATTAATGTAGATCAGGAAGAGAGTTGGGCCCAGGATGGACTCCTGAGGGACTCTAGCATTAATACTGTTGGCTTCTGATTTTTACCTATCAACTACTACTCCTCTGAACCTATCAGAGAGAAATGATTTAATAATTGAGAAGACATTTCCAGCTATAGCATGGCTGGTAATTTTCATTGTCTTGACTCTCGAGTATATATCCGACACAGTTAGACACAATAATCAAGTAAGAACCACACCACTCTACATAAAAAACATATAAGATATCAATGGATATATACCTGAGAATCAAAACAAGGAAAAGAATATGATGTTGTCATAGCCCTTGTTATTACACAGCAAGTAAAAATAAAATAAAAAATACTTGTTTCTTTTTTAACTATACCGATATTTTGAGAGTCTGTAACTATAAATATTACATTAAAAAAGTAGTTGTGTTTTGATGGCGGGGTTATTGTAAAGATTAGCTTAAAATAGCATTAAAAAACGCGAAGCAAAGAATGATTGCTTATATGTGTCAGCTTTTATATACTCAGATATAATCCTCATAAAGCAAATATTACTTGATCAAACATACAATTTGGCTTTATGCATTTAGTCGTAATAACTGCCCATCAAATTTTAAGTGATAAAATGAATAGAAATGAATATAATTATTAATGCCTGTATGTGTGTATTTTCCTTATAGAAAGAAAGAGAATCCAAATAAAAACAAAACGTGTATTTATATGTGGAATTTTCCTTAGAAGACAATGCCAGTAGTTCCGTGCTCCCAAGGAAGCACGTGCTCCCAAGGAAGCACGTGCTCCCAAGGAAGCACGTGCTCCCAAGGAAGCTACGCAGGTAAAATACTTCTTAAAACTCCAAATATATCCAATTTTGATGAAAGCTTAATCATATGCATAAAGTGTGTCCCAGAGTCGGGAAAGTGCGGTGGCCCCTAAGTTAATTTCTAATGTTTACGACACAATTTCAAAAACGCTGAAAAACACAGCAAAGACACGTACTTAAACTAGTAGAAGCACAATGATGTACCTAATATGTCAACGTTTATAGCAGCCATAATCGTTGACATTTCTCTCCTCTAGCGGAGGGCAGACCCTATGAGGTGATTTGGCCACGTTAGTATGAATTATAAACCAAGGCATACTAATTTCCCCCGAACATGTCAAGAATTACTTCCCGAACTTTAAAGATTTGCAAGCCAGCCAGGGAGCTTGCTGACACCTACAAACAAGGCATCCATTCTCCTATCTCTGACAACTGAACACCAAAGCAAGACTCATTCACTTGAAGATATACTGCTCTAAGAAAATACTTTCTCTTTTGATTACTTCTTTCATCGTGACACTGTTTTAAACTGTGGGCACCCCACCCCGCGGTGTAGGTCACTTAAATAAATACATATAGTTGTTATTTGTAGAAGTGTTTCGTTTACCTTTTATTTACCGACGCTTTTATTAAAACATATTATAGGAGTTGGTCTTGCAGTTTATGCTGAGATTAGACCCTATATCATTATCAAATTAAGCAGCACCGTTACGTGTCAACCCACTAAAATCTATGGATATGATAAAGGTAATGCAAACGTACGCTTGTTAATAGATTAATTAAATCCAGTCAAAGCGAGCGGACTTTATACTGTGTAGATAAACTAGTAGATAAACAAAGAACAGTGAGATTTCGTATAGATTACCGACATCGCGAGGTACCCAAAGCAAAAAAATAAAATAAAATAAATAAATAAATAAAATAATAATTAAAAAAAAAGTTAAAAGCATTTAACCCCCACACCCACCATATCCCTTAAGTACCAGAACAACCCAGGTCTGCTAGCTACTAGTCAGTTTTCGAGATGACCTCGGAAGAAAGGGTCGGTGCCTTCAGAGCTAAGTTAAAATCTTTATCCATCACTGTTGAAATGTATCTTGTCTTAATTTTGCCAATTTTTGTGTATTAATATATATATATATATATATATATATATATATATATATATATATATATATTATTTATTTATCTTTTTTCTCTTATTGCAGTCTTACTAAAAATTGAAAACCTTAACATTACTTATCATGTCTTATTACTCGTGTTTTAAACTGTTTTTGTTAAATATGCCTTGTATTATCCTAATCTAGCCTTTAAATAAGATGCCCCCAATCTAAAAACATAAGCTTACCTCGCAAGTTGCATTATTGAAACGTAATTATAAATTGAATCTCGAAGGTTCTATCGCGAGGTACCTAAAGCAAAAAAAAAAACTTCCACGGATTAATATTGGAGGGGAGACTATCTTCAAATTCTATTCTAAACTGGGAATGGGCAAAGGACTTATACTAAGTAGATATAAATAAGTCCCTATTACCATTTTTTTTTTCAGGCTAAAAATTAAAACATGAACCAAGAGCTACTACATTATGCATTCGTAATGCCGGCGTTCGACCTTCGCCTGGCAAATTTATTTTTTAATTTTCACACTTTTGCGCCGATTTTTCGGGCTAAGACCCAAATATAAAGTTTTGCATGGATCCAAATACCTTATATATGAAGTTTTATGTCTATATACAAAAAACTCTATGAGGAGTTTGGTAGGAAAATTTGTTAAAAAAAATATATCCGTATACATAAATATATATAGAAACAATTTTGTGTTTACTATAAACTTTTTACGCAAATATTATGCAAGTATAAATTATGTAGAATATCTGCATGAATATAATTACACTTAATAGTTAACTAAAGTTATTATCCCATTAGAAAACCGAAGCAACTAATAGGGAATTAATTAAAATTAATGTTTAAAAGAATATGCAAATTAGCTAGACCTTTTGCTAGTGAATACAATTCCACAACCCATATATAAGAAAATTGTATCTTCTTTTTTAAATAAATAGAAAAGAGGCCTTTTAATATGAATATAAATACACACAAAAGAAAAACGAATTCATAGGAATATATATAGATATATACATGCATGGAATGGAGTCGCCCCTTATCAAGGTCCTGGTGCCATTCTAGGATAAGGGTTAATGAGTGTACGGTGGTAACTGAGACGACAGGTTTAGTGATCGTTTGTGGTGGAAATTGAGTAGATTATTTAATGAAACATCAAAAACTTGTATACATTGGACTTGAAGACAGTTGTTGCAGACTTTTGGGAAGCATGCCAGTAGAATCGACTTTCATAGGCGGGCAGTTCTAAGAAATCTGCATTCAGATTTAGGTACAGATAGAGAGTAGGAGAAACTGTTGGTAGTGATTGTAGATAAACGAGTGCATTTGGTGAAACTCTTGCGTGGGGGAAACCATAGTTTTGAGCTCAAACGATTACTTGCCATAAAAATAATGGTAGAGAAGTGATAGGCATGCAACATCTCTTCCGTCGGAAAGAAGTTGCAGGAAGGAAAAAAGGGCATCACTCACCAGTCTTCGAAGCCGGTTCTGAACTCTGTCAAGGCAAGATAGAGTGCTCTTAGCAACTCCAGACAATATGTGGCAACACTACTCTGTTTAGAGCGCATTTAGCCTTTATACAGGTAAAGCATTGAGTCGGGTGAGATATCATCTGGAGAGGTAGAATGATGCAACCATTTTTCCAAGCGATCTTGGAAATAGATTTGATGTAAGTTTCCGATTTCAGGTCAGGAGTGAAGGTAAGTTCAAGAGGCTTGTCGAAGTAGGGTGACGGGAGATATTTATATCAATCGTGGCTACGTGGCGTTTCTGCTGAAAAAAAATAAGAGTTTAGTTTTGCATGCGTTAAAATCAACCAGCTATTTTTTGGTTTATTGCACTAGGTGCTCAAGGTCGGAAGAGAGAGAGAGAGAGAGAGAGAGAGAGAGAGAGAGAGAGAGAGAGGCTCAGAGAGATCTTCATCGTTGGTTATCTTTGAGGTGGTACCATAAATGGTAGTGTCGTTTGCGTATATGTCGATAAATAAACTTCTAATGTTATTTGGGAAATCATTGATGAGGAAGAACGTTGGGTCTAGGATGGATTCTTGAGACACACCAGTGTTGATACTTTGAGCTGCGAACTTCTGCCCATCAACGACTACTTGTATAAACCTCTATCAAAGCAGGGTAGGGCGTCTTCCACCTGGATGTGGCAACGGTACTTCATCTTAGGACGCACTTGACAGGTAGAGAATAGCATCGACTGTGAGATATCTACTAGAGCGGTAGAATGATCCAACCATTTTTCCAGCGATCTTGGCAACAGATTTGATGTATGTGCTCCATTTAGATGGGGAGTGAAGATCAGACCCAGAAGCTTGTCTAAACATGGAGCGTCATCAAGACGAGAACCGTTCATTTTAATTTGGGCCAGATGGGAGTCAGAACATCGATGATGCAAGGAGAGAAGCTTGGTTTTAGATGCATTAAAATTAACCAGCTACTTTTTCCCCATTGAACGACGTGCTAAAGATCAGAGGAAAGAGAATCAAAGAGATCTTGGTTATTTCTGGTTTTTGATTCTTATCAGACGAATTCCGAAACAAATCCTACGTAAGAACACTCCCAGATACCACCAAGCAGTTTCGTGGGAAATTTGAAAGTTATCGCCCCATACATTTCGGATTCCATAAGGAACTCACTCTCTCACACACATGCACAAGTTCCTTTTATATAATATATAAAAATATAATATAATATATATATGTTCAATTTTATTTGAACACACACACACACACACACACACATATATGTTCAATTTTATTTGAACGCACACACACACACATATATATATGTGTTCAATTTTATTTGATAAAATTTGATATAACAATACAACTGTTCAACATTACGGTGATGTGAGTAAATGAATCGCAACGATAGTTTAAACTAGACACCGCCAAAAATGGCCGAAAAATCAAGTTGTTGTTGTTTTTTAAAACGAAATTACATTTATTAAAATCCATTATTTCTGAGTAACTTTTTTTTTCAAGAAAGATAAAACCCTGAATTTTATCATATAGAAAACAGAATAATGTAAAACTTTTTCTACTATTTTTAATTCAATTTTAAATGTTAAATTTTCCCAAAAAGTTAACAATTGATATTTTTTGTCTTGCACAAAAAAACGTACATAAATATTAAAAAAAAGGCTTTTGAAATAGTTAATTTATTTATTTGTTGTCTAACTAAGATTTAGGGTGATTTTCTATGAGAATATGCAAAAATATTATAATATAAGTACCTGGATTTCAAATAATTCTACTTATTCATATAGGCAACCAGATACTTCGCGTCGATCTAGACAATGTTTACGTTTGTACTTAATAAAAAGCAAACTATGGAAAACCAAACAGGCCAAAAAAAACTTATTTTTCAGTGACGAAAATTTCAATGTATTATTAACGCTGAGGTTGGCCAGTACCAGATGGGTGACCATTTGTATGAGTTTGGTTTTTAATGTGTATGTGTGTGGGGGCCAGGCTCCCCAAAATGGGGAGGGGGCAATTTAATGCAGAATAAAAAAAATTATTTCAGCGCGTTTGGTCCACCGTAGTCGAAAGGCGGCAAACGTTTTCAAACGGGATCGAAAAAATGATGCTATTTTTAACACAAAGGGCACAATATTTATCGATTTTTTTGTATCGATTCTTCAAAGCATGCCCTGTTTAATAATGGTCATGCATTATTCGGCTCGCTAAAAAAAATTGTTAATTTATTTATCAAAGATTTTAAAATGGCTTTTTTCGTATAAATATTACAAATTTTTTTTTTGTTTTGCTTAACTTAAATTAATTATTTTACTTAACATATTCACCGAATTTCACACTTCAAAACTCAAAAGCGGGATAATTAAACACAATCGAAGTTCTGACATTCAGACGTCAAAAGAAGGTATGCAAATAATTTTTTTTTTTTAATCTATAATCCTGTCCTTTACAACAACACAATATTTTTTGTTCAGTTTCAGATGATTATTTTAAGCATATTTGGAACCCCCTCAAAACAAGGGGGGGGTTGTAGGCATATATATATATATATATATATATATATATATATATCGTTTATGAAAAATAAGTACTGTTATAAAGTTCATTCTTCTCTTAATAATTGCTGAAAATTTCGTATTGATTGTATAATTACCTGCTTTTTGGTAGATTTTTAAAAAGACGGTCCGTCAAAAAGTACTTACCTGCCCCCCCCCCAGTTTTGGTGGTGCCTAGTTTAAACCAATATATGCATTTGAGCACATGTAATCATTGTAATAGGAAAATGTTGTATTTATCTTAATCAGTTGTCAAATGATAAAACTCTACCGCCTTCCATTCAAGAACCATTATTAGAAAGGTGATAATGTTATAGCACTTTAGTATTTCTCGGTTAACACGAATCGGTCAATACATTCAAATTGGACAGACATTAGCGCGAGAGACAAAAACAAGCAGACATCTTGTTAGTTAATCAATCGATATGAGTATAATGAACAACAGTAACATATTGGACGAGGAATGCAATTCACCGACTATAAAGACTTGAAGATGAAAAGTCGATATATTTCTACCACTTGATAAGCAGTTCCAGTTACCGTGATGCCCTCAGGAATAGTGAAAATGCGAAATAACACACACACACACACACACACACACACACACATATATATATATATATATATATATATATATATATATATATACTAGCAGTTCCGCCCGGTTTTGCTCGGGCCCTATGTACTGTTCATAAGGTTATGTGCATATGTATATATTAAAAAGTGTGAATATTTAAAGTAATGCCTTTCTGCATTTTCTGCATTATAGTCTTCCTTAACTACCATAGAGAAAAGACAGACAGCCATTTTCACTTTCATATATATATATATATATATATATATAGAGAGAGAGAGAGAGAGAGAGAGAGGGATAGAGAGAGAGAGAGAGATTGGATGCAATATATAATAATGATTTAAAAAGTATTAAAAAAAAGAAGACTGATGCGCCACCACCGAGAATCGAAACCAAAACGTCCAGCTTACGGTCTATTTCGTCTCTGCCGTCAATGACTGGGCTATGAAAACATATGTACGGCAAGGCTAAAAATTAAAACATGGACCAAGAGCCACTACGTTACGCATTCGTAATGTCGGCGTTCGACCTTCACCTGGCAAATTTCATTTTTTTTTATTACTTTTTTCCTGGCTAAAATCCAAAATCTCTTGACAAAGACTTCCTTTCTAGGGCAATTGCTCTTGACATATCAAAGCCTTCGACAAGGTATGGCATAAGGGTCTACTTCACAAGATTTCCAGCTACGGTATAACTGGAAATGTTTTCTCAATCATTAAATTATTTCTCTCCGATAGGCTCATAAGAGTAGTGGTAGATGGACAAAAATCGGAGGCCTGCAATATAAATGCTGGAGTCCCTCAGGGGTCAATCCTGGGCCCAACTCTCTTCCTCATCTACATCAATGACCTCCCTAAACACATACTTAAATCATTCGTTGATATCTATGCTGATGACACGACCATCTACGGCAACACATCAAAGGCTGTAAATGACAAAGTTCTCTCTGATTCTCTCTCCTCTGATCTCGAGCGCGTGGTTCAGTGGGGGAAGACGTGCCTGGTTACCTTTAATGCATCCAAAACCAAACTCCTATCCTTACAGCATCAATGCTCTGATCCCCATCTGGCATCAATTGTGATGGATGGTTCTCATCTGGGTGAGGCCCCGTGTTTTGACAAGCTTCTGGGTTTGACCTTTACTCCTGATCTGAAATGGAACACGTACATCAAGTCTGTTGCCAAGGTCGCTGGAAAGATGGTGGGATCCTTCTACCGCTCCAGAAGATATCTCACTACTGATGCAATTCTCTATCTATATAAAAGCCAAGTACGTCCAAGGATGGAATACTGTTGCTATATCTGGGCAGGAGCTGCTAAAAACAGCCTATCCTGCCTTGACAGAGTACAAAATAGACTTTGTGGCTTAGTGGGGGATGCCCTTTTCTCTATCCTGCAACCTCTCTCCCACAGAAGAAACGTTGCGAGCCTATCCTTGTTTTATCGTTATTTCCATGGCAGGTGCTCGTCTGAACTCCAATCTCTGGTCCCCCCTCGCCAATCTTTCACGAAAAACACCCGTCTAGCTGAATCCACTGTGAAAAATTTCCCCAACTCTATATCTGTGCCTAAATCAAAACGTGGATTCCATGAACAAAGCTTCTTTCTTAGAACTGCACGCCTGTGGAACTCTGTTCCGTCTGCCTACTTCCCACCGGACTACAACTTGGATGTGTTCAAGTCCAACGTTAACAAATTCCTAATGAACTGCCCCCTTAAGTAAACACTTCATCAAATCTCTACACTAACGTAATGCACTTGCAATAACCCTTATCCCTGAGTGGCTTCCGGGCCTTGATAAGTGGTGATCACTGTGTAAAAAAAATATATAGTTTTGCATGGATTCATATTCCTTATACATGTAGTTTCACGTATGTAGACCAAAAAATCTATTAGGAGTTTGGTAGGCAAAATTTGTTAAACAAAAATATATACGTATCAATCTATCTATCTATCTATCTGTCTATCTATCTATCTATCTATATATATATATATATATATATATATATATATAATTTAAAGGAGATTAGAATAATAGTCTAAAGAGCTAAGTGTATTTTAATGTAACAGTTAAATTACTAGTTTAATTAAAATACAGGAAATGCTCGTTGTAATTTAGATATATAATAAGCTCGATAGTTAAATGTCCTAGAGCTAATTCAATATTAAGTAAAGTGATTTTCAATTTAAAAATTAAAAAAAAAATTTTTAAATTTAAAAATCAAATTTTAATTAAATTAAAAATCAGTTTCATAAGAAGGAACAACAACAAAGTCAATTATCTGTACGATCGTTTCGGAAATCCGTGCTTTTTATTTGTGGTATACATGAAGTTATGTAGAACAATTATATATAGTTTTTTTGGTAAGCACGGTCTCCTCATCAGCAAATTTAGGAGGATTTTTATTGAATTTAAAAGACACCATAAATAAACCTAGCATTAAAAGTAAGGCAGATGAATCTTTTAGTTTTTCTTTTTTTGAAATCAGGAACTGTGTTTAAAGTAGTCATTTAGATGTTTGCTATAGCTTTTTATTTTATTGAAATTTGGCTGTTAAGGGGTCAAAGTTCAAGACTAGTTAATTATTGTACTTAGTATTTGATAGTATAGGAGTATTACAATATAGACTAAAACAGTACGAGCGAATTACCCCTTCACACTATATATATAAAATAACATGTATTATATTTATTAATGTATATATTTTATGGATAGTGTAGTATCATTTCTGTTTTAATAATACCATCTTCCAAGGTATTAGATCCTTTTTTTTTGCCAGAGTTGTGTGTAGTGGAATATATGTTCGTCCGTAGCGAGACTATTCTTTCAGGTATTACACATCTTTTTATTAGAGATGAGGTTGTGTAGTACATGCCTGGTATATTTTCATGTATGATTATATATACTCCTCCTGGGCATTAACTCCTATTTTGGGGTAAGTTATCTAAGAAATAACTTCCTCATTTGTCCGTAATATACTATATGTTCAATTATCATAATACCGTCTTCCAAGGCATTGCGCCTTCCTTCGACAGGGATGGGGATAGTGAGGTATAATTTTCAGGCCGATATCTCACAAGTAGGATTTTAGACTTCCTAAAATGATGTAACGGAATAGGTTAAATCAGCGTCCAAATTAAAACTTGTGGTTGCATCGGTCTGACTTTTACTAGTTGAATAACCACATCCCTTGTAGGTACATGCCACACTCGGTCTTCGCTGCGGTTTGTTTAATTTGCGTTGCTCAACAGACTTTCTCGTATATGGCGTGGTTGCTTAGATAGCATATTACTAGTCTCGCATGCAAATGACTCGGGCTTCGAATCCAGAGTTCGGATGTGTTCCATTGATGAGTTCAAAGAGGGCGAAACTTGTGTCTAGGACTTAAGGTTTGTGGCTTTTATGGTTTGTGTGAGCTGCGGCGTTGCCTGATTGTGAAAACATTATATATATATATTCTTACTTTTGCTCCTTTTGTCTACTGATATCTGCCATTATTTTTCGAGCAGCATAAATGAATATTGATGACCTGAACGTATGTTTCTGGAATTAATTGATTGACGGTAATCCTATTATTTTCCTCTGTCTACCATTCTTTTTGATATTAATATATTGTTATCGAAGTCCATATATATATTTAACACCTGTCCTATAAACCTCTAACCCATATTTTAATTCTGAAATCAATAATTTTAAACAGTCTATGCGAATTACATGCGTCAGATTGTATCGCTCATGTACATTTTCAAATTGTTCACGTTTACACTGCAATCTTCAAGTGCAATTAGTTAGCCCAACTTTTTTAATAAGCCCAATAAAATACTATGAGAATCTATTTTTCTGGATACAAAGAGAGAAGTTAATTTCTGTTTGGGTAAATGTGAGCGATATTTTAGGAGCAGTAGATTGATAAAGAAGTTGTTAAAGAAACTCTTATCTGAAGACCGAAGTTATTAAACTAAACCCTGTGTATCGCTTTATTGCAGGCCAATATTTTTTTTATTTTCAAATTTCTATGAAACGCGGAGAAGTGAAATTTGGTACACTGAAAGAGTATTACAAGGTGCCTAATTTCCCCGATTTTTGTAAAATTTGAACAAATATTTTGAAAAATAGTTTAAAAGTTATGCTAATTTTTCTATTTTCTGGTAATCGAAAGTGTATTGAATTACTAAATATCACTTTAGTGCAAGTGTCTAAAAATGTATATTTTCGGTAATAAAACAATATTCTAAACTTCATATTTCTATTTATATGAAATAAAGAATATATCCAATAAAAATATTAACCAAAAACAAGAACGAATTTCACATTATTTTGTTTACGGAAATATTTATTTATCAACATAACTCCCATGCTTCAAAATCACTTTGAATAGCCTCTTGCAAACTGATGATGCCAATCGGTGGATTTGAGATGATGTGACGCTATAGGAAACTTCTAAAATCTTCCTCCAGAATTCATCTTTCGACGAAAATTGAACACTTTCGTCATAAAATTTCATCTTTATTATTGACCAGAACTGCTTTGTTGGGTTTATACCTGGAGAACAAGTTGGTCCTGTCATCAAATTTTCTCCACTAATGCCTTAAGATAGGTTGTCGTAGCCTTAGCTGAGTGGGATGGCTCATTATCGTGCATAAAAAATCAATTTGCAGTGAGGCGCCAATGGACGGTCATCAAGCCATGGTGACAAATGCTCATTTAAAAATAAAATATAAGAATGGTTTGTCAGTTTGACACCTTCTGCCACTCGAAATGGTCCAATTAGTTGATCGCAGATTATTCCAACCCAAAACATGACACCTCCACCTCCCTGTTGACGACGGAATCGATGAGAGGTAGGAAATCCAAGAGAACTCCAAACTTTGGCTCACGGATCTGTTCCATCAAGGGTTGCTTTAGCCTCATCGATGAAAAGAACATTTTCAAAACTGGTTTTCGTGTATTTTCCTTATAAGTTTCGTTTGAAACAGGTCTTGCTTTGGGCTTAATGCTTCTTGCAATTTCGTTTAAGACATTACAGCGTGCCTTTCTGGACAAGGAAGGTATTCCAGCCTTGTCAAATATAGTAGCACTGTTGCTGCCCGGTGCTTGATAAGTTGACGGGGATTTTTTTAACATCACGAGAAGAAACTGACTTTCTTGTGTTTTTGTCCTTCCTTGGTTTGATGTTCGGGTTTTCAACGAATGAAGACAATGTTTCTCGATTTCTCGATCTCTTCCAAGCTCATTGGCTAGATCTACGAGCGATAAACCTTCTGCAAGACCTGCAACACCACGTTCCTTTTCACGAGCTGCCAATCGACCCTTTCTAAGCATTTTGGGAGACCTGCAATAAAGTGATACACACTTAAAATTACCAGAAAATAGAAAAAATAGCATAATTTTCAAAATATTTATTCAAATTCCACAAAAAATAAGGGAATAAGGCACCTTGTTATGCTCTTCCAGTGTACCAAATTTCACTCGTCTGCATTTCCTAGCAATTTCAAAATTTAAAAATATTAACCTGCAATAAAGTAATACACAGGGGTTATAAAACAAGACCAACAATAATTTATTTTGTGTATGATATGCGGGAGAAGATGATGTACTAATTGATATAAAGAATTGAAAGTATTATGTTTATTTTGGTTTTGATGAATTGCTAAAAACTCGAAAGATATTTCATATATATATATATTACATGGGAGTCACCACTTATCAAAGCCCGAAAGCCACTCTATGATAAAGGATAATTAGGTCCCCGGGATAACAGCATATTAATAGTTAGTAGTGGAAATGGGGTGGAAATGGGTCATTTAGGGGAGAAGTTCAACAAGAACATATTTACATTGGACTTTAAGACGACCATATTGTAGTCAGCTGGAAGCAGGTCAGCGAAAGAGAGTTCCACAGGTGGGCAGTTATAGGAAAGACGCTTTCTTCATAGAAATTTGCATTTAGGTTTAAGCATGGATAAAGAGTGGGGAAACTGTTGATGGTCGCTGTAGCTAAACGAGTGTTTTTCTGAAAGTTTGACAAGGGGAACCATAGATTGAAGCTCAGACGAGCATTTGCAATGAAAATAACGATAGAGTAGAGACAGACTCGCAACGCCTCTTCTACGAGAAAACGATTGCAGGGGAAAAAATGGGCATCACCTACTAGGTTTCAAAGTCGGTTTTGAATTTTATTAAGCGAGTATAGGATGATCCGAGCAGCTCCTACACAAGTATTGCAACAGTACTCCATTATATATGCGTATAATGTATGGAGTTTAAGCATATTAGTTAAAATATCACACTCTTTAGTGCGTATCAAGTTCCATATCGTATTTTATGCTGTCAATTCGATTAAGCTTGGTGAAAATACGTCGGAATAACTTACCTGAATTACGTCGCACGTTCAGAGCTAGGCTTGTGCGTATTTTCGTATTGTTCGCTATAGATCCTTTGTTATCATTCAGCTTTCAAATGTTTTTTCTTATCAACAAGTACAAAGAAAATAATTTTAAGACGAATATGTATCATTGATCTATTTATCTATTAATCTATATATCAGTTCAGGTTGCTCTGTTTTGGTACATCTTGGTATGATCCAATCAAAGTGTGAGCAGGAAGTATATAATAATGAGTTCCTGGTACAGTTTTTGAACCAGACAAAACCGATTTTTGCCAACGCAAATTTACGTAAGCAGTCAGAAAAAAGGCTGAATCAAAACGCCCCCCCAAAGCTAATGAAACAAAATTTAAAAGAAAACAAAACCACTCACTGTATGCTTATTTTGGAAAAGTATGGATTTTCTGAGTAAAAAATGAAAGAACTTTTATATTTTTAACAGGAAAGTTAAATTCATTTATTTATGTTTTTTTATTACTGGTCCAGCTTGCGAACTAGATAAAATCCATGCCACTTTGTTTTATTCTAGCTATCACCTAATCCTAATGGAATTATTAAATTTTGTAAATACATGATTTATTTTAGTTATTTAAAACAACCGATGATTTTTTAGGCAACTAAAATCATCACTCACGCCACGAGCGATCTGTTTGCCAAAAGAATAATGTGGACAGTAGTTTTTATAAATAAAAATAAAATAATAAAAAAACTATGAAACTTTGAATGAGTTGCAAAAACTATTTTAAATTATATAAAACAAATAGTATATCAAATATGTATGTTAGGCTTCAAATAGCACTTTGCTGCATGACCCGATGCCGGAGACTGGTCATATAACTAAGAAGAGACAGAGGCATAAACACTGCAATGACAATAAAGGAAAATCCAAATATACGTGAAACAAAATATAACGACATAAATGTGTGGCCGTTAATACGAGTTTCTGATCCAGTGAATCGACAGGAAGGATGGTGGATGAACATTATCCCGATTGAAGTGTCTTTTGGTCTTTTCGATGAAAGTTGGTGCGTTTGATTTCGCTAGTTAGCTACATATGTAAATGTCCATGTTAATGATGATAATATCCGGTTCGATCTAGTTAGAAAAAAGCTGCAATAGTGGCTTCGACGATATTGATTATAGTGGTAGTCATTGTTGACGTATTGTGAGAGGGAGTTGCTCTGTCGCTGATGCTTACTGTCGTGGTGGTGGTGGTAATGAACATGATGTTTCGTCCAACTGAAATTCGAGGAGAAAAACTGTTGCTGAATTGCTTGGGGGCATTTGCAAAGACGACTTCTGTCTATGATGCTGGAGTAACGAAAGCATCCTTTTTTATTGTGTTCTTAAGCTGCTGCCGATACATCGTTATGATGAGATCTAATTGGTCGATATACGCAAAAAGCGTTTGTTCCTTTCACATGTGTTTAAGGATTAAATATCCGTTTTTTAGGATCGCTGAATCGTAAATAGGAGAATAGTAAAGGATAAGCTTAACGACAACCTTTAAAATGGGATAATACATTCATTCTTCACTGATTAGTCTATATAAATATAGAAATATGTAAATGATATTTGTACTAACAAATTTTTTCTAATGCGACATATTCGAAGTGTTTTTTGTTTTTTTTTGCCTTTTACATGAAAGAATGTACGAAATATCCCATGCTGATTAATTGATAAAAAAAAAACTAGAAGTAAGCTTAGTAATAAAGTAAATTAAATTATAATTATGGAAACTATGCTAACTCAATGCAACAAAACAAAACGAAACAAATGAAGAAACACATTAATTCACAATTCATTAATGATACAAAAGAGAAAGAAATGTTTAAATTATTTGGAAAAAAAAGTAAACATTTTAAAAAAATGATTAAAACTAAAATTAAAGTTGATGAAAATGGGTAAATTATTAACATAAAAAAAGAATCAACAAAAGTCTATAATTATAAATGAAATTAGAGGTAGACCTTTTGTCAGCCTTACGGTTTTGCTAGTCTGCTTGGCATCGAACACCGGTAGCGGGTCCAGGTTTATTCCGATAGCTATCAGACTAAGAAGATAATTAAGTATCATTTGCAGAGGGCGAATGCATAGCACTTTTCCTGTCGGTACTTTACCTGCTTTTCCATCAACACTTGTTAAATGTTGGGGTATTCTTGAGTGCCAGGTTTCGTATGGATGTGTGTCGGTTGAGACATTTCTGATGATTGGATTTGTCACTGTCAAACTAAAGGATTGATTATTTTTCCTCTGAACTTATGACTGCGATTAAACTTTTCTTTCTCTTTCTCTCTTTCTCTCTCTCCTTTTCTCTTTATTATAATGCAACTTAATCATCTTTCCTTCGTTTTTGCTTCTTACATCAAATTGCTTGATATCTTGTCTGGAGCGAATACGATTGAAAATAAAAATAAACACTTTGAACATAACATATTTTTCGAGATTACCACCTTTTTATTATAATAAAATGTTTAAGAACCAAGAACAGAAAACGAAAACTAATGTCATTGAATAACTTTTAAAAAAAGAGAAAAAGTGTAAAAATTCAGGACATTTTTAATAAAAAAAATAATTAAAACGTATGTATTTTTGGAACGAAATCTTTTAAATATAAAATTTGAATTTGTCAGTAGGAAATATAGAAAAAAAAAAAATTGAATTTGGGAATAACGATTATTATAAACCAAGTATTTCATGTTTGAAATCTTGTCAACCAAGAGTAGAAAATCTACGACCAGAAATAACGCGGGTTCATCGATTTCCATCTGGGTTCAATACTGACCTCTATCCAATCCAAACTTTCTTATTATAACACGGCCGGTTCAACAAAATCCATATCAAGTTTACCACACAAATGATATATTTGTACTAATTGTATTAATTAATTGTAATATAGATTAATTTTATCACAGTGATGGCTGTTTATTTTTACTTCTTTTAAAAGTACTAGTGTCGCTGTTGATAAGAGACGCTATTGTAATTATAATCATTGTTAAACTGATCGTGTACTTTCTCGTATCAATGCTGAAGCTGATAAAAAGGCATTCAAAAAGTAACCATGACCGAAAACTGAAGTGTTTCGACTATCTTAATTATTCACACTTTTCATCACTGATAAAACGTTTAATTTATTTTACATTAATTGGACACAATTCGATTAATAAAGATATAAGGAAATTCTTGAACTAAAACAAGATAGATTCAATGCAATTGACAGTTTAAGACCTTAACATATGTAAATTTCAGTTCTGCATCATGCAAAAAAAAAAAAAAAAAGACTGAGCTCATCCTTTGAGCCCCCACCCATTTAGCCTCAAAAAGTCCCCCAAACCTTGACATATTTAGATTTGAGTTCAGCACCATGCAAAACTGCTAAATAGACATACACAGAAAATTTTGGACAAATATAGTAAAATAGTCCCAAAAGTGGAGTGTTTTTATTAGCCATAAAAGATCCCCTGTGGCAAACGCAAGAGTTATCGCGAAATATAGATATACAAAATTATATAGAAATCAATTAGTTACAACTTTTCAAAAAGTTTTATAAAAATCTAAGGCATCAATTTTGTTTTAATAAGCACAAAAGTGTTACTTTAAGCCATTTTAACGCGAAAGGCACCCCTAGGAGGGGGGCAACCGGAGTTTTCCCGGAAAATTCTTTCTGTTACATTTTTACTCATATCATGTTTAATGTTTGTGCAAAATTTCAAAAATTCCAAGGTGTAGTTATTGAGAAAAGTGCGGACAGACGAACGGACAAACAGACAAAGGTGAATTTACAGGTCCACCCTCCTTTTTGGTTGGGGACCAAAAACAATAAAATAAAATAAAACTAAAAAGAGATAGCAAGAGAGAAAAAATGCTGCTTTATTTGATGTTCTCAGAATGCCTTGTGAAGACTAGAAAGTGGACATGTTTAGCTTCGGCAGCTTTGTAACTGTCACTTATATTTTGTTCTTTTAGTACTCACATCCCATGAGCCATGTTTCTGGCAAACATGTGCTGCTTTCCTGGTCAGCATGAATCTCAATCGCATTGAATAATGGTGCATGCGACTGCAGACAAGTCATACCTCAAAGAAATGACATTTTTCGTTCAAAATATTTACATAAAAATTAGAAATAGTGTTCACGTTATCTGGCTTTCTACTACGTTCGCCCCACGTCTTAATGAACTCACACGATTGAAATAACTTTGGGCAACTAAAAGTAAAAACAACTAAGTATTGAAAGCCACCATTTTCACCCTTAACATTCTTAACCTTTCTCACCCGGAACTTTCTACATTTCAGATGACAATTTATTTACAATAAATAACCTTACACCAAATGTCATTTATGACCAATCGTCGAGTCCAGAAGCAGCACCAGCAGCGCCAGCAGCACCAGCAATCAAACTACACATTTTAAAGTAACTTTTCAACTTTTTAAAAACCATAAAAATGCGAATAAACTTCTCTTTTGTAGGGCAACTTTTTAAAGCAAGTAAATGTTTCTTTTTAAAGCAAGTAAATCTTTCCTTTTTACATCTGCCTGCTTACTGAAACGCCATCCTGATTCTTTCCTGCCTCTGCAGCTTTTGCCTTGTCTTCCAATCCAACGACGGCCTTCTGCATCCCTAGATTCTTCTTCTACACCTCCTGTTTCTGCCGACGTCATTCTGTGGACGTTTTCCAGCACCTGTAGACATAGCACAGCATTCATAAACTACAATCGTATAATTAAGGTCAATACAACAACGGGTCAGCGAGTATATTATAAAAGTAATTTGTTTATATTTGCTAGCTTGATCACGAGTTGCTTGTAAAGTATCAAGGTTAGATCACCATAATGCTATACGAGGTGCCTCAAATAAATTTCTAGTTGTTTTTTTATTTGTACAGGCAATTAAAATTGCCGTAGACTCTTGAAAATTCAGTATGTTACTGCTATACATATTATGAGGTGACTTAGCAATTTTTATAATTTAAGGTTCAAATGAACAGCTACAGCAGGAATGGGAATACACTCTTATTGTCACAGCTAGTAAATTTCAAAAATGTAATTCGGACGTGATGACACTTTAGAAGAACGATGTGCAATAAAATTCTGTTTTAAACATAGAAACGTATGAAATTCTTCGGACTGCTTTTAGATCATCTTGAATGAATCGAGCATTTGTTTTTAGTGGCTCAAGGAAGTCAGGAGTCTGCGAGGGATGATGAGAGGTGTGGGATTAGTAAGGAAGTCAGAACACCAGAGTTGATTGGCCAAATATAGAATTGCGTGGATAAAGACCGTCGTGTGTCTATAAAGACAATAATTGCACAGTTTGATGTCGGTGTGTGAACTATACATTCGCGATAAATTACAGATGCAGAAGAGTTGCACAGTTTGTCCAAAGGATGCTTCGTCTTAGTGACAGACTATTTGACTAAGTTGTGCATCAAGACAGTTTTCTATAGTCCAAACCTTGCTCACTGTGACGTGTGAGTATTCCCTAAGCTCAAGGAAAACCTTAGATGCTGTCGTTATGAGACAATCGAGGAGACGAAAGAGGTTGTTACACGCGTCATTGACATGCTCACACGAGATGACTTCTATAGGCCCTTTTAGAAGTTGTTGAAACGATATAACAAATGCATTGCAGCCGGGGAAGATCACTTCGAATGGGAATAAAGTTTTATGTATGTACTATCAATAAGAATACCTATACGAAAAAGTCTGGAAACTTATTTAAGGCACCTCGTATATTCTTATACTACAGTACATATGGTATTTAGGTAAGTGTATCCCATTTTGATAAAATGTTTCTCGTGGATATATGTCTGAGCTTGACGCTCGTACAAAAAAAGAATAATACATTTTACTTGATAAGAAATTCTGATTGATTCTTAGGAAATACCGATGGTGTGTTACGGGCCGAGGGTAACAGGACATAGCGTTTATTAATTTAATTCAACACAACGTTGGGTCACCATACAAAGTTTATAAATATATATATATATATATATATAGTCATCCACATACAGTACTGTTTCGCTGTTTCACAGCTCATCAGTGCGGCTAGACAGGCAACTACCTCAAGCCAGGATTGAAACCCGACCGTCAAGACTCCTAACCACTACGCTATCGATGGCGGCTGTATGAGATGAGTTTAACGATGTTTTGACATTATCCGAACTACCTAAGCTCGATTTGTTTACACAAAGAGCATCGCTTTATACGTTAATAGTTATTCGTGTGTCACTTATATATATATATATATATATATATATATATATATATATATATATATATATATAATATTTGTGTGTGCACTAAAAATGTGTTCTGACGTTGCCCGGTATTGAATGATGATGATCAACAGATTTTTTTGCACTGCAAGGACACTACTGTTGATTTTATATATTATTTTTATAGCTTACATAACAGTTTATTATTTTTTGTGGCTCATATGAAAATTTTAAAATGTAAAAGAAAGTCCAGCATCATGCTTCAATTGTGGTTTAAACAAAAACATTTATTTCAAACCCGCCTCTGTCAGATCAAAGAAACTACTGTTTATTTAATATGTTGGGCTTTTCGACTTGTGTGGTAATAAAACTTCTCAAATGCACTTGTGATGTAAGACTATGTAAGGTGTTAACTTTGGTCAAAATCGCCTGTTCCTTTTTTCATCGGATTATTTCAATTATTGTTTATCGATATTGATCGAAAACATTCCGGTATAAAATATAGTTACGAACACTGCCAGGTACATAATGTACCTTCGTGTGAAATTTCTAAAAATCGACCCCGTCTTTTTCGAGTTCATAGGGAACGAACCCTTAGACACACAGACACGCAAAGTTTATATATATATATATATATATATATATATATATATATATATATATATATATATATATATATATACTAGCAATTCAGCCCGGCTTTGCTCGGGCCCTATATACTGTTCTTAACTTGCCCTACGTGTGAATACACTTTATGTAAGATTTCAACTATTTAGACCCAAAATTTTCTGAATAATTTCGTAGAGACCGGGGAGGTAATTTTTTTTATAAATTGAACGGTAATTTTGACCTCTTAACATCATTTATTTTGGTCTTAAATAAAAATATAAAGTTTTATCCATATTCACATTACCTACATTTAAAATTTCAAGTCTTTAGACCCAAAATTGGCGGAGAAATTTCGTAGAATCGGAAAAGGTGAACTCTTTCAACTTTGACATTTTGGCAGCCAAATTTTCGCCCCCAAACTGATTAAAATGCTTGCCGCCTGTCTGAATACCTGTTATGTGTAAATTGTAAATTATTAGATCCAAAGTTCGCTGAGTAGTTTGCTAGACACCGCAAGGGTCAAATCTTTTGAACTTTGACCTCTCGGAAGCTTAAATTTTCCAGCCAAACTGATTAAAAAGCTTGTCTGAATACCCTTTATGTAAAATTTCAAATATTTAGACAAGAAATTGTTTGAGTAATTTGGTAGAGACCGCAGAGGTAAAATTTTTTAAAACTTTAACCTCTATTATGACCCCTTGACATTTATTATTTTGGTCTCTAATCAAGTTATTAAGTTAGATCCATGTCCAAGGAACCTATATCTAAAATGTCAATTGTTTATACCAAAAATTGGCGAAGGAGTTTGGTAGAGTTCTCAAAGGTCAAATCATTGATCTTTGACCCTTAACAGCTGAATTTCTTACCGAAAACGGATTACAAAGATTTTGCCAAATCTCCATACCGTGTATATCAAATTTCGAGTCTGTAGACTGAAAATTGAGAGAATTATTGCGTAGGGAAATTTATACACACACACACACACACACACACACACACACACACACACGTTCACTTATATATATATATATATATATATATATATATATATATATATATATATATATATATATATACTAGCAATGGTAGCCCGGCGTTGCCCGGGTGTTTGGAGGTATATGCTGAGCAAAAAAAAAAAACAAAAAAAAAACCGGTAATTTTTTAAAACTTTCAGCCCTATTATGACCCCTTAATATTTATTGTTTTGGGCTCAAATAAAGTTATTAAGTTAGATCCATGTCCAAGGAACCAATATCTAAAATATCAAGTGTTTAGACCGAAAATTGTCGGAGGAGTTTTTTAGAGTTCTCAAAGGTCAAATCGTTGAACTTTGACCCCTTAACAGCGAAATTTCTGGCCGAAACCCAATCACATCGATTTTTCCCAAATCTCAGTACCCTGTATATCAAATTTCGAGTCTGTAGACTAAAAATTGACAGTTATTGCGTATGGAAATATACACAGACACACACAGACAGACACACACAGAGACACGTTCACTTATTTAAATTAAAATGTTTTAAAATTCAACGCTATTTCACACGGTTAATGGTAGTCGAATGGATACGGCCTCTGCTAATCGAGCCAGAGATGTCTCGTGTCGCGGGGTTCGAATCGTTCGACTGGTAGTAATCGTGACACCCTGCACTGAAGAATCCCGAAAGGATGAAACACTAGTGCCTGTAGGTATTTAATTATTATAGTAAAAAAATAATTATATATATATATATGTTTTATTCAAACAACTGTTTTCAAATGTGAAGTATATCCCTTTAGTTTCCAGTTAAAGTCAGGTCTCTAGGATCCTTTTGCCATCTACTTATTGTAGTTATTCCATTCGTAAATTAGTTGTAGGCTGTGTTTAATCATGGAGTATTATAGTTTGATTTCCAGATAATGTTAGTTCATCAGCAAAGAATACGCACTGTTTCGGAACAGACCTCTCGACAAGTATTTATGCGTACTGGCTTCCCTCATTGGTATGAGGCTAATATTATCTGAATTGCAAGTAAACGGACTGTTCAAAGCAATAAAAGCTTCTGTTTCGGTTAACAGATAGCGTCTCATGTGGCAAATTTAAAGTTTAACGGTTGCGTCTAACATATTCGTTAAGACGTTAAGAAAGTTCCTAATAAAAGGAAAGACGAATGAAATAAATTAAATAAATAAATAAACAAATAAAATGAATAATCAAATAATCAAAATAAATAAATATAATAAATTAAATAATTATATATATATATATATATTTATATATATATATATATATATATATATATATATATATATATATATATATATATATATATATATATATATATATATATACAAAAGATTCTTAGACATCAGTTGGAAATATTCATTGATTTAAAACCACCTGAACAGTGAGATTTTTTTTTTCTCCACTGTTCTTCCAACTGTAACCAAAATTCCCCTCTTCCCTCATTCGTTTTCTTAGTTTTTAATCTATCATTCTGACGTTTCCTCTTAGAGGGTCAGACGATAAGGCCTTAGGGAAAATTTTAATTTCACCTGCCCATTTCTTGTTTTTTTTTTTGGTATTTAAATTAAATTATGTTTCCTCTGAAATTTCTTCTTCCATTCTGCTGTACCAAAAATTTACATATATATATATATATATATATATATATATATATATATATATATATATATATATATATATGTATATATATCACACACAAATGAAAATTTAACGGTTTAAAGACTAAACAAGTGCAGGATTATTTTGAATAAATAAACATATTTATTTATTAAAATTAAATTCGATATTTATTTTCTATTTATTATGTCCATAGTGATGGTAATTCCTGGCACGTTTTCAGATATTGGTGAAGTATAAGGTGAACATATCCGATACAGTATGAGGCGCTGGTCGAGCGCGCGTGTGTGTTACATAGTAGAAAATCCATAGTGATTAGTAAGCACTCTTGATATGGGAATACAATATTCAAGATTTAACGGGTTAAAGACCAAAGTGTGTAGAATTTCTTTCAATAAACAAACATATTTGTTTATTGAAATTGCAATTTTTCTTTTTTTTAAAAATAATTAAATATCAAAGAAAGAAATGAAAAGAAAAGAAAAGAAAAGAAAATGCTTACGCGTAATAAAATAGCGAATATAAGATAAAATAAAATAAAATAAAGGGGAAGGGAAGGAAATAGATTAGGAATAGGGAGAGATAGAAAATAGAAAATAATAATGAAGAAAGAAATAGGGGGAGAAGAGAGAGAGAGAGAGAGATGAAGAGGAACTAAGAAGACGAAGTCAATTAACCTTTATAAACAAAAGTGGCAGGCCGCGAAAATAGCTCAGAACGCGAAAGTAAGTCTAGACATATGCAGGAAAGAAAAAGAAAAAAAAGAAAAAAATCACGCATGTCAAATAAAAATTCCCGCTTAAATAGATTTAAATCAATTTAAATCAAGTCAACTCAAAATAATCTTATCTAATGTATACAGTGCAATTCTTGCTAATTTTATATGTATTGATAATATGCTTTATATGGCAATATTAAACTGAAAATTTAGAACTATAAGAATCTGTGGAAGTAATTTGCAAAACTTAATCTAGGCGTATTAATAAAACGTGTTATAAATATTATAATACTAATGATAATACTTTACTGAAAAAATGTCATAATATTAATAGCAATGTTAAACTGAAAAGAACTTTATATATATAAAAAATAAAGGTATAATAATCATAATCAAAATAACTACTATAATTGTTAAGTAAAACTAAAAGAATAGGGTAACGGAACTACGCATATAAAAGTAGGGTTTCTATAGTAACACAAAGATTACGCATTATTGAGTGTTATGTGTTCATATTCATATATGTTAATAGGGAAAAGACCTTCGAATGGTATTTGTGGGTAAAAAAAGAAAAAATAATTTTAAAAAATCAGCATAGCTTATAATTTAGTTTTTAGTTAAGATGTGATGTGTATTTAGTGGTATATTTTTACCCATTTACCAGTTTATAGAAAATCTATGTTATTTTTTTTAAGTTGGCTGTATTTAAATTTTTTCTTTTGTTTACATCTAGACACTAGTTCGTTGTTGGCATTTATTATAGGTTCAGGAAAGCTGATAATGGTAACTGCTTCGGATATACAAAGATTACAAAATTTGTCCCCTGGGGCGTATGATCTAGTCTCTTTCAGTATACTCTATTTAATTGAATAGGGAATTTTCTTTTCCTCCAGGTTATTGATTAATATAGTTAAAGATGCACTATTATTATAATTATTTTGAGACCTTTCATTTCTGAATGAATGCAAGTGGTTTGAAATTCTTACTTTTATTAAGTTTAGGGTTGCACCTATATAAGTGAATGTTTTCAATGTTTTATTATTGTTTTGTATTTTATCCATCCCAGTATTGGTGAATCTTATATTGGGGAGTTGAATTGAGAGAGGACCTGAAGATGTATAACGTGGGTGTTGGTTCATCTTCTCTTGGTTTTTATTGGGAATTATATTATTAGATTTGCTATTCTGGTTGTTGTTGTTGTTGTTGTTGTTGTTGTTGTTGTTGCTGCTGCTGTTAGAACCCTGACCATAGGCATCCCTATATGTACTTGTGTCCGGAATGCTTGGATTATATTCATTATTTTCTCCATTTGATTCGTTGTTTGCATCTTTCGACAATTGCATGACTGTGCAAGCGCATACCACGCCTTTGTGCATGCAATCGTTATTAAGAGGACATTCATTTTTATTTTGGCAGTTACATCTGTTTCTAGGTATTAAATCAAGGTGGATATTCTGAGCTTGTTTAATTTTCATGTTATTTGTCGAAATTATTTTCTGTGCTAGATTAGGCATTGTAGAGTATGATATTTTTATAGAGGTTTTGTTTAATATTGTACTATACTTATGCGGGTATTTAAAGGATTTTTCCACCATTCTAAAGAATTCTTTGGGTATGTTAGTTTTTACATTAGCTCTGAATGGAGAATTGAACCAAATAACCTTTTTACACCTTATCTTTCTATTTTTATTAAATTGTGAGATAATTTTATCCTGAAGTATATATATATATATATATATATATATATATATATATATATATATATATATATATATATATATATACTTACTTCTTTTACACAATCTCTCAGCATATCACGGTAACTAGAACTGCTTATCACGTGATAGAAATGTATCGACTTTTCATTTGTAATCTTTATAATCGGTGAATTGCATACCTGGTCAAATATGTTACTGTTGTCCGTTATATTAGCATCGATTGATTAACTAACAAGCTGTCTGTCTGCTTTTATCTCTTTCCTGAAATCTGGCCAGTTTGATTGTATTTACCGACTCATGTTCACCGGAACAGTCTAAAGTGCCAGAATGTTATCAACTTTCTAATGGTGGTTCTTGAGGGGGAGGGGTTCTACCATTTGAAAACTAATTAAAATAATAATTACTCGCTTATCTATTTTTCATTTTGTTAAAATAATTAAATGTCTCTCAATGCAAATATTGGCCTAAACTATCTTTGAGATTAATATACTCACTATTGTGATCCGAAAGTGTTACTAAGCATGAGGCCGTATATGGATTAGAAAAATGTATTTGCATTGAGAAAAATACAGAATATGTAGAGAATAACAGTTGCAGTACTTAACACCAGGATGGCGTACTATGAAATACACACATAACCGTGATAGTTAGCACCTCTCGGTCTAGTCATACAGTTCAGCAGAGTTCATTGTTTGTGCATGGATAAGACCCCAAAATCCCTCAAACCTTTTTGTTCACACGAAAAAGCTTGTTAATAAAGAAACACCAACTACTTAAAATCTATAAATGGCGAGGTTTGGGTCAATGGCTGAGTGCTGGACTAGAGACTTTAGGGTCCTCGGTGCGATTCTCGTCCGGTTCAGCTGAGCTATTGAGTTGTATGACGACAAAATTACGTGTTTGTAGCTCTCTCTCTCTCTCTCACACACACACACACACACACATATATATATATATATATATATATATATATATATATAATTATTACTATAACTATCTTAATACCTACAAACACTAGTCTTTTCTCCTTTCGGGAATCATCTGTGCAGGGAATTACGATTACAGTCATTGTCTTTTGATAAGAAGATAAAAGACAATGACTACTTGCAGTTTATAGTTTCTATCTTTTTGTTTGAATAAATGAAAAACAAAGAAAACACTCATTCTATTCCATAAATGCATCACATATTTTGAATTCTAACAGTTATGGTTCGTTTAAAGAAAGAACAGAACCATCCTTTTCTCGTATTATTTGGATTCTTCGAACTTGTACTAATAATATAGTAATAATAATTAGTAATAAATAATGATATTTACAAGTAGAAATAAAAATGATTTAAGACTACAAAATTCGTACTAGAACTGTCCGCAAGGCTCCGTTGCGCAATGGTCAGAGTACCTGGAAAAATCAATTGTAGGTGGCAGGGTATCTATGAGTATCAGTGTGAGTTCACTAGCATGACCATATGTGTGCATATGCGCATGTGTGTGCCGAGGTTACCAAATGAAACAAAATGATTTTGGCACGTTTAAATAATAACTAAAACACACCACAAACGTAAAAATTATTGGCTTATGCTTTTAAATATACATAAGAAATAAATGAACCAAACATATCACTTCACAAAGAGTCAAAGTTATCAAGACGCATACAAAATTGGAAATTTTCGGTGTAGATTTCGCGTCATTGATAGAACACACTCGACATTTTTAAGTTTTAAGAATTCCTATCACATGACTTCTCGCGATGATTAAGGAAGAGGTTAAAGCTGTAAAATTTAGCTTTTGAAATTATGAAGTGTTTAATTTGTCAATTAATAATTACATAATGGTTAGGAATACATTTAATAAGCAAAACATAAGGTTGTATCAATAAGCTATTTTTATACAGGGTGAAGAAAACATGATAGTTGTTTTCGAAATTGCCATTGTTCTGCTCTACATCAAATAGATATAGTATTTTTGCAAAGACATGCCATTTTATAATTTAATAATGAATTATTTAGTTTATTTCAGATAAAATTTTAAAATGTGGACAATTAAAGAGAGCTACGTGAAAAGTAACGAGTCAGTCATAGGTGCTCATGAAGAATTTCGTCGGTATTTTAACATCGAAATAAGATAGTTCCCTAAAAGAAACATAATTCTCAATTGGGTTCATTCTTTTCGCACAGAAGGCACACTTCAGAAAAAAAAGCCTCCCGTGGCACCAGGGACAGAAAAATCGTCACACAATGTGGGGCGCGTTCGAACAGCTATTCTCAGGAGTTCGAAGCGATCTGCTCACAAACATTCTGGCGCCCTTAGCATTAGTGCTCGCTCTACAAGGGGCATCTTACACGAAGAGTTCCACTTCCATCCATACGTATTAACCATCACACAAAACCAACAAGTGAACTATGAGAAGCGGCTTGACTCTCATGGAAGAGATTTTCGAAACAAATAACAACTTCATTTTTTTAATGACCGATGAAACCCATTTTCATCCGGATGGAACAGTTAATAAACAGAACTGTTGCTATTGGGTTAGAGAAGATCCTGCATAAAAAGCCACCGCATAGCCAAAAGGTAACAGTGCGGTGTGCTATAGGGAAAATTGAACTGATTAGTCCTTACTTTATTATAATAATGCTGGAAATTACTGTGAACTCAGAACGTTACATCTACTCTAACGACACATTCACGTTCTTCTGCTACCATAGGGGACCGCGCTAAAGGTGGTGATAGTTGCCCTCCTACCACCGAAACTGTAGAGTTAAAAGGAAAAAGGTTAACTGCCCTTATAGACACCGGCAGTTCTGATAATTTTATCAGTGCCCACATTATTAAAACAATGAGACTGCCCACTTTAAAACGGAACTCCGTAATTTCTATGGCATCATCCGCCGTCTCCCTTAAACTGTCTGAGTATTGCACTGAGAACATTCTCTTCAATGGTTGCGAATATAAAGGGATTGACCTTGCTGTGCTTCCCGACTTCTGTATGGACATTATACTTGGGATGCCGTTTTTTAAACTACACCGGGGCGTTACTATTTTTTTTTGGTGGATCTCAGGATGCCTTAAAAACTGCGCGCTAACCAAGATCAGTTGTGTCCCTGTAAAATTGTTCCGAAACCTGACCCTTGATTGCAGACCCATTGCTACAAAATCCCTAAACTACCGTGCAAAGGATGCCCGATTTATTGAAAAGGAAATTATTCAACTGCTTAAGAACGACTTCATTGAAACCAGCTATTCACCGGTCGCGTGCTCAAATTGTAACTTCGTCGCCTAATAGAAAGAAACGACTGGTGGTTGATTTTTCCCAAACTATTAACCGTTTCAACCTACTTGACGCGTACCCTTTGCCTCAGATTGAGGATCTCGTAAACCAAATTGCCCAGTATCATATTTTTAATACGATTGATTTGTCTTAGGCTTACTACCAAATTGAAATTTGTCCCGAAGATCGGCCCTACGGGGCTTTTCAAGCTGGAAATCGTTTGTATCAATTCAAACGAATACCCATGGGTGTCACTAATGGGGTTTCTGCCTTTCAACGACTTATGAATTCCTTTGTTTCTGAAAATAAGTTATTCAGAACATTTTATTACATTGATGATATTACCATTTGCGATAAAACTCAAGAGGAGCATGACGCTAACTTGGAACGTTTCTTAAAGGCTGCCTCAACATACAACCTCGAAATAAACCGAGTAAAATCAAAGTTTTCGCTTCGCTCTATCAACTTGCTTGGATACCAAATCTGTGACGGAACTATCCAACCTGATTCTGAGCGTTGTAAACCCCTTTTGAAAATGCCTCCCCCTTCGGATTCAAATCTGTTAAAAAGGTGCCTTGGTATGTTTTCTTACTACGCAAAATAGATACCTAAATAAATTCACACAAAATTCGTCCCCTGGTTGAAAATAAACAATTTCCCATGCCGCCTATAGTTGTGAATTTTTTCGAGAAACTTAAGAAAGACGTCGCCGAATCATCTGTAAAGATTGTCGACGATGAACTACCAATTACTATCGAAACCGATGCCTCAGAAAAGGCTATCGGCGGAACCCTCTTACAGGCTGATAGGCCTGTAGCGTTCTTTTCCCGCTCACTAAACCCATCGGAAATATGACTACACATAGTTGAAAAAGAGGCTTACGCGATAGTTGAATGTGTCCAAAAATGGAGGAACCTCCTTGCTAGGAAGCACTTTACTATCGTAATAGAGCAGCAATCTGTATTTTTTGTATAAGCCAACCGAGGAAAAATTAAAAACGATAAAATCATTCGGTGGAAAATGGAGCTTCTTCCGTTCTCGTACGATATAAAACTCCGTCCCGGAAGTGAAAACATCGTTGACGATGCTTTATCGAGAGTGTGTGGTACCGCTGCTTCCTCCCTGGAGGAGCTAAGGGCCATACACAGTTCATTAATACACCCTGGTGTACAGCGTTTTTGGCACTTTATACAATCACAGAATATGGCATACTCAATTGATGAAGTTCGGCGCGTGACAACCGAGTGTACAACGTGTGCAAAAATAAAGCCTCAATTCTTCAGCCCTACTAAAAATATACTGATCCGCGCTACTGCTCCCTTTCAGCGTCTCTCCGTAGACTTCAAGATGCCTGTCCCGGCATCTTCGAAAGGATGTCGTTACCTATTTACTATCGTGGATGAGAACAGTCGATTTCCCTTTGCGTTCCCTTGCCGTGATTGTTCTTCGCAGACCGCAATCAAATGCCTGACGAATATTTTTTTCTATTTTTGGACTCCCCGCTTTCATCCATTCTGATAGAGGAACATCGTTCGTGTCGGAGGAGTTCAGAAATTTCCTGACGCGACTTAGGGTTGGGTGCATAACACTACTGCATACAACCCAACAGGAAACAGTCAGTGCGAGCGCTATAACGGCGTTATTTGGCACTCAATATTATTGGCCCTGGAATCTAAACAGTTACCCCTTAGTGCTTGGCAGGACGTTCTACCTGATGTTCTAAATTCTATTCGCTCCTTACTATGCACTAGTACGAATGCAACTCCCCACGAACGATTGTTCAAATTTGAAAGGCGCTCTTCTACCGGTTCTGCCTTACCTGTTTGGCTCTGCGAACCTGAGGAGGTACTATTGAAACAGTTTGGCAACAGGAGCAAGTACGACCCGGTCGTCGAGGTAGTGGAACTTCCCGGGGCCAACCCTACGCATGCGAGAATACGGCATAATGATGGCCGGGAGGATTCAGTGGCGCTAAGACATTTGGCTCGTTTTCCACATTCTGATGGACCTCAGGGTCCTGCTGAGAATACTCGACCCGACCTTGCAAATGCAGACCCGGCCCATTTGATTGAAACAAATCCAGTTGACAATACACCTAATTCAGAAAATATAGAGAATTCGCAGAGACCTGCCAGTCCTTCGAATATTGAACTGCTTCCACGCCGGTCTAGCCGAATCCGTAAATCAGTCCAGCGACTGGACTTATAAATAAAACACATCGCCACTTTCAAAGATAACTCTGTACTTTGAAAAAAAAATCTACACCTTTCAATCTCTCTTACTAGTGGGAGGGGGGAGATTGTTATATTTCCGTTAAAGTAAAAGTTTCTATGGCACGTGATTTTGCACACGTTCCTTTTCCTTTTTAAAAGGGCTGAGTTTTTTTTTTTCTTCTTCAACATTTCGTTACCAACATCTCTTGCGTTTACTGCTGCTACCTGCTATGTACTATTTGCTCTTACGTCTACTATTTGCTGTGAAATTAGTTCGGTAAAGCCTAGTAAAGAGGTTTTGCTCTGTCTTCCGTTCTATGATAAAACACCACACAAATCGAATGTTTATGCATGAGATTTATATATTTAGAATATATAAAAAAACAGACAGAAACTACAAACTGCAAGTTGTTATAGTCTTTTACGCTCTCATCTTATCTAAAGTAGCAGTGTCATCTATGAGTGTCAGTGAACGTATATATGAACTAGCGTGTTTCTATGTGTGAATGCGCATGCGTGTTGGGGGTTACTAAATAAAACAAAATGACTCTGGCACGCATTTATTAACTAAATTATTCCCCTTTTTTTTACTCCACTGCTGATTTCTCAGTGATATAGCGATAGATACTGATAGGGATAGAAAGAGAAAGGAGAAATATTGCGTGAAAGTAGAGAGTGGATGAGAGACAGGGGAACGGGAATAAAACGATATTACAGAAATAGAAAGAAAGAAAGATAGGGAGGGAGGAGAAATGAAAATGTTCAATTATACTGAATTATAAAACCATCAGAGGAACGATAATATTACGTTAGTTTTAAGTGTGTACGCGTGTGTGTCTGTAGGTTAAGATTTACTAAATATAACAATCGCTGCTGAGTCCACACACATGCAGAAGGAGATAGAGAGAGAAAGAGAGGGGAAGAGATAGAGAGAGAGAGAGAGAGAGAGAGAGAGAGAGAGAGAGAGAGAGAGAGAGAGAGAGAGAGAGATACCAAACGATCGCTTACGGAAGCTAACAAAATCATAAAAAGAAACAATATATAACACAACTAAAATAATATTTACTTTTACTAAGAATAACTCGATTCTTCTACATTGCAACATCGTGTAAAATAAAGCAAACATATAGTTTACAAAACATATATCATTCATGAGACTAAATACTACAACTTGGCAACCTAAGAATGAGTCAAAATTACATCTGAACATACGTTTTTGTATATTGTATGAAGTTTTTCCAAAGGTATGCCACGAAAATGTTGACAACTCAAAAACTATTTTTCTGTTCAAGATGGAAATTTGTATCCAAACCTCAAATTTAGAAAAATCGGAAGTTAAAATTCCGTAAAAATGGTCGTACCATATACGAAACTTCATGAACTACTGTATGAGCCAGATGGGGAATTTTTACAATGAAAAGGACCGACATTGTCGCAAAAGTATAAGTGCCATGCTTTCCGTGACCTTATCCTGACCTTTGGCTTGCATATTTTAAAATTAAAATAACTAAAAATTAGACGATTTTGAGTGTAGAGTAATTCTCGTATTAAAAAAAATTGTTGTTTCCAAAGAATAACAAATGGCAGCATAAAACTTTCCAGATAAAAAATGAATCATGTCAAGATACGTATAGTGCACTTGTCTTCTCGTGTCAAGACGGAAATCTATTACTGAAGAATTCAAAGAGATCCGGTATAATTTATAAAGCAATTTTGGCAGTTGATTCGTTCAATTTTATCTATCTATCTATCTATCTATCTATCTATATATATATATATATATATATACTTTGTTTATGTGTGTGTGAGTTCGTTCTCTATAGACTCCAAAACGACTGGGCCGATGTTTTATAAATTTCACACACATGTACCTTATGTGCTTGGGAGTGGTTTTGTATCGGAATACCTCTGATAAGTATAAAAGATCGATAATCGAAGAAATCTGATTAAAGAAGAAACAGTCCAATTTTTGTTAAAGTTAACACCTTTACGCAGCCTACAAACATAACTGCATTCAAGAAGTTTTATCGCCACACAAGCAGAATGGCTCGGCCTATAAAATCAACAGTAGTTTCTTTGATAAGACAAACGCGCGTTCAAAATGAAAGCTTCTGTTTGAGTATAATTGGGCGATAGTACTTGACTTTTGCATTTTAAACCTAATTCAAGTCATTATATAAAATTTAAAATAATTTCATAAAATCAACAGTAGGTGCTCTACATTGCAATGTATACTACACTGAATTGTGGATTAAGTCACTACGAGGAAGCATGTGAAGCTACTTCTCAGTGCACAGCATTGAGTTCTTGTATAGAGCAGGGATTTGATGTATTTGATTGACAAATGAGCGATTTTACCGATTTCGATGACAATAAAAGTATCAGACGTGTGAAAAATTTGTTAACTCTCTTTAAATCTCGAGCAACGTCGGGCCTCCCAGATAGTCACTTATAATTATATAGGTAATCGTTCACAATTTTGTGGCTATGCCCTCCTAACATGCCAAAAATATGTCGATAGAGCATGATCGATAATTTGAGCAAGTTCAGTGACGATTGGTCAAACTATGAAGACGCTAGGCTGTATATAAACAAACAAATAAACAATTCGACTGAAAACATAACCTTCATCACTGTGTATGTGCCTGTTACCGTGCATGTGCGTTTTTATACGTGCCTTTTCATACGTGTCTTTTTATACGTGCCTTTTTGTTTGCACGCGCGTGTTTACGTATTTTCAATTTGATATACCTTTATTTAAATAAATAAATAAAAAATATGTGGACTAAATTAAAAGTAATGAATCCAAAACAACACCGTATGAATACAGCTTGTATAGATATAAACAGATATTATAATTTATAATAGATATTTTTGAAACACGGACTTACAAATTGGGTGTTCAAAGTTCGAATCCAATTTGTACACAAATGCATACACTTAGAATATTAGCAACTTTCGCGCGGTCTCTTGCGCAAGTACCTAATGTCTTTCTAGAAAAGATTCCAACTCAAAAGATATCAGAGCGGAATATGCTAACAATAAAATCATCGAAATCGTACGAAATAAATGAATAATATGAATATTAAAACTGGGATCTTCATCATAAATTAGCTTGAGATACTTTTATGAATATTTAAAAATGTTAAAACAGCTAGATTGGATGAAATTCTGTTCTAAAACTTGAGTGACATTGTGTTTGAATCAGCAATATTGTCTATAATCGGTAATGCATGTATAATCAGTAATGCATGTATACACGGTCACAAAAAGTGCATACTT